>NC_080185.1:17049812-17365645 GCF_950295315.1 Erinaceus europaeus
TACATTTGAAAAGTTACAAGCTTTATTCCTAAGAACAAAAAGTAAAGAAATGTTAAAAAATAAATAAATAAGGAGAGGAGATTGTGCTCAAACAAGCACTCTCTTTAGTTATTTTGGCTTAGACTCCAGAAAAAAAAATCCCCAAAGAGAGTGAACCACTAGACTTATCTTTATGACTTTTAATTCTGAAAATTAAATATTCATTTGTATGTCTTTTTCTTATCCAGTCAGTAGAGAAGTTTAACTGTTGGTCACTAAAACAATAGACTCTCTACCAAAATAATCTTGACTTTTTCCTGCTCTGTTCTCTAAACCCAAGGAAAAATTCTATTTCTTCAAAGGTATTCACCCCAACAACCTGTTAACAGAAAAAAAAAATGTATTGAAGTGGATAGGTCTAAAAATATAGACCCAAGAAAAAAATTATAATTGAATTTAAAAGTAGAGAAAAATCCATTTCCTCAAATAAGAGTATGCTAAAGCTAAGTCCTGTTCTTTCACAGTTGTAGAATTAAAAAAGGCCAACTCATGTGTTACCATTGATACTTATTTATAGAATAGAGGAACACTTTAATTCAGTGAAATATTTACTTCCAGGGTAGTTTGAAAGCATATCTGAGTTTTTGTTACCGAAAATATACTAGCATTCTGAGCTGAAATTAATATGCCAAGTATAAATAGCTGCTGAAAGATCTCGGAGGGTGTTTAGAAACTACTAGTGATGTCATTTATGTGAACTTGATTCTATAGTTGTTTTTTATTCATCTAGGGATACGAGGATTGGCTGAGACACAGAGCTGACAATGAAGTCAACAAGAGCACTGTTTACATTATTGAAAATGCAAAGCGAGTGAGAAAAGAAAGTGAAAAAATCAAGGTATTATACCTATTTTTTTATTTTGGCAAAAGCACCATGTTAAGGTATACTACAACTTGTTCACAGTTTATATATTCACAGTGTTGTACAACCATCCACATTATTTAGTTCCAGTATAATTTCACCAGCCCAAAAAGAATCCCCCATAGACACAAGGCTGCCGTGTCCCATTTGTCTGTCTCCGCTCCGGCTCTGCAAGCCACTGGTCTTCTTTTTCTATGTACTTACCTGTTCGAGATATGGCATCTGCAGAGTGTCACACACTATGTCCTCTTTCTTATATCTGTTCATTCCTTTCAATGACTGAATATGCTGTCCACTCTATATACATTTTGTTTTATTTATCTATCTGTCAGTTAATGAATTTGGGTTTTGATTTGACTTTGGGACATTTAGTGTTTTTTTTTCTTTTATTTTATGCTTCACCTTTTAGATATTATAAACATTGCTACTGTTTTCAGTGTTGTTAGATATAGAGAAAGCCCTCACTTAAAATTGGGACACTGGTAGGAACTTACTTGAAGAGAAATGACCAGTTCTTGAATAATAATATGCTGCTGTTTTGGTTTCATTTTAACACCGATGACATAAAAAGAATTATAGCCAGCATTGGAGAACTCAGATAAAGCTGTTGACTTGCTGTGTATCTAGGAGTAAAATTGCTACGTAATAGAACTTCCCGTGTTTTACTTCTCAATCAAGCCGCCAAGTTGTTTTCCAGAACAATTGCACTGTTTTACATCCTACTAGCAACTGAATGTTCCAAAGTGTTGTTGTTGTTGTTGTTGTTGTTGTTGTTATTATTATTATTATTTTACCAGAGCACAGCTCAGTTCTGCCTTACGGTGGTGCAAGATTGAACCCAGGACCTCAGAGCCTCAAGCATTCTGCTCTCTCCTCAGCCCCCAAAGTACTATTATTTTTTTAAGCTCAGGCAGTTTAATTTTTATTCAGATTACTTACTCATTGCTTATTACTACCTGGCAAGACTCTTGTGAATAGGAGCCAGGCAGTAGTGTACCTGGTTAAGCACATACATTGCAATATGTAAGGACCTGAGTTCAAGTCCCTGGTCCCCACGTGCAGGGGAAAGCTTCATAAGAGGTGAAGCAGTACTAGTACTATAGGTTTCTCTCTCTCTCTCTCTCTCTCTCTCTCTCCCTCCCTCCCTCCCTCTCCCTCCCTCCCTCCCTCCGCCTCCTTCCCTCTCAATTTCTCTATCTAGTTATAAATAATTAAATAAAAATAGAAGTATTTTAAAAAGACTTCTGTGAATAATGTTTTTGAATTCTTGACATTTTTTATTCTCAACATCTGTTTTAGTCCACCATTATGGTGCCATAAAAAATCGTTCACTGATGTAAACATCCTCTGTCCTCTGCTTATTCATCTTTCCCTCCTGCCAATCCCTGGTAAACACTGGTTGATTTTAAGATATCCAAAATTTTGCCTTTTCCAGAATGTCACAGAGATTGAATCATACAGTAGTTAACATTTTCACGTTAACTTTGTTCACTTAGTAATTTATTAATTGCTTCTTTCGTGTCTGTTCATGACTTGGTAACTCCTGTCTTTTTGGGGACTGAACAATATTTATTCCATTGGCTGTACCATACTTCTGTCCTTCCTTTTTCTCCCTTCCTTTCCCTCCCTCCCTCCCTCCTTCCCTCCCTTCCTATCTTTCTCTCCTTTCTTCCAGACAGAATTAGCATTTTATTATAATAACTTTCTTTTTCACTTTATTGTGGGTTAATGGTTTACAGTGCAGTTGGCGACACATACCTCTCACCTCTCCATGATACCTGTTCACCTACTGAATGACACCGTGCTCACTTTCAAGTTTTGGCAGTTTATGAATGAAGATATCGTGAGCATCTATATGTAGCTTTTTGTGTGAACATCAGTTTTTGGTTCACTTAGGTAAATGCCCAGTGAATGTGATTACTGAATTGTAGGGTGAGTTTATAAGGAGCTACCAATTGTCTTCCAAAGTGAACATTCATTCCATTTAGCATTCCTGCCAGCCATGAATGAGAGTTCCTGTTACTCAGCATCTTACCCAGCCTTTGGCATTGCTGGCAGTGTTTGGGATTTTGACCATTGTTAGGAGTCTGTGATAGTATTGTGGTATAGTTTGTAATTCCCTAATGTCAGATAGTGTCAAACACATTTTCATATGCTTACTTTGCTGAATGTCTTCCTTTGGTAAGGTACCTATCATCAATTCTTCTGCCCATTTTTTTTGGTGCATTATTTTATTTTATTTTATTTTATTTTATTTTATTTTAGAAAGGATTAATTAACAAAACCATAAGGTAGGAGGGGTATAACTCCACACAATTCCCACCACCCAATCTCCATAACTCACCCCCTCCCCTGATAGCTTTCCCATTCTCTATCCCTCTGGGAGCATGGACCCAGGGTCATTGAGGGTTGCAGAAGGCAGAAGGTCTGGCTTCTATAATTGCTTCCCCACTGAATATGGGCGTTGACAGGTCGGTCCATACTCCCAGTCTGCCTCTCTCTTTCCCTAGTAGGGTGTGTCTCTGGGGAAGCTGAGCTCCAGGACACATTGGTGGGATCTTCAATCCAGGGAAGCCTGGCCAGCATCCTGGTGGCATCTGGAACCTGGTGATTGAAAAGAGAGTTAACATACGAGGCCAAACAAATTGTTGAGCAATCAGGGACCCAAAGCTTGGAATAGGGGAGAGGAAGTGTTAGGGATGTACTCACTGCAAACTCTAGTGTACTTCTGCTTTCAGGTATATATTTTACAGTAGTTTACAGATACGTGTGAGCATATGCTCTCTCTCACAGAAACTGGTGTATATCTAGGTTATGGGACTTTGTTAGAAAGTGAACCACCTGAGATGAAATTAGAGTGTACTATAAAAGGAAAGGTCTCACCCGAGTAATGAAGCTGAAGGGTTGTCATTCCACCTGTGAAGTCTCTGGACACAGTCTGAGGTGAAGCATGTTGAGGTGGCAATCGTTGCGTTGGTTAGGTTGTGATCGGCGGATGCAATATTATTTGGTATGGATTGGGAGAGGCATACGGGAAAGTGGGCCCTATCCAAGGGTTCCAGGACTGGGGGTAGTAGGGGCTCTATAAGTCAGAAAGATAAATATGAGTATGGGATGATCCCACTCATCAACAGCAGTTGAGGAAGAAGATCTGAAAGGGAAACTAAAAGCAGGACCTGATCAAATTGTAAGTAGGGCACCAAAGTAAAAACCCTGTGGTGAAGGGTAGACATGCAGCTTCCTGGGACAGTGGGGGGTGGGAGTGGTTGGGAGGGATGGGTCACAGTCTTTTGGTGGTGAGAATGGTGTTTATGTACACTCCTAGCAAAATGTAGACATATAAATCAGTAGTTAATCAATATGAGAGGGGGAAAATCAATTGTATGTCTCAAAGTTTTTCAAAACAGAAACTGAATCTTTTTAATATATAGGCTGTGTATTTGATATGCGGACTCTCTCAAAAGCCTAGACCAAGTAGATTAGAAAGCATCCAATAGCACAGCTATATACAAGACACTGGGTACTGTACAGCAAACCATAACAAAAGGACTTTTCAAAGTTAACCCAATTACCAAATAATGTGATGATAACATTAACTATCAAATGTCTTTTTGAACCCTAAGACAGCAGGAACCTGCCCATTTTTTTTAACCAGGCAACTTTTTTCTTTCATACTTGAATTTTATGAGGGTTTTGTGTATCTTAACTGTTTCATATATACATATATATACTCCCCCCCTTTTGCCACCAGGATGATTGCTAGTCCTTAAGAACCTGCACAGTGACTCAAGGGCTCTCAGTGATTTTTTTTCTTTTTCTTATAGAGGCAGGGAGAAATAGAAGGGTGGAGAGAGGGAAGAAGAGAGATACCGACAATACTGTTCCAGCTCTGCTTGCAAAGCTTCCCCCTGTAGGTGGGGTTTAAGGGTTTGAGCCCAGGTCCTCTCATACAGTAACGTGTGTGCTTGACTGGGTGAGCCACTACTTGGCTCCTATTAGTCTATTATACACATTTTTTTTCTCATTTGAAGGTATTGCTTTTAATTTAGTTTTATTGTGACAAAAACACAAACCAATAAATTTACCATCTTAGCCAGTTTTTTTTAAATATATGGTTTCATATGTTCATTCTATGCCAAGGTGCTCTGAAACGGTTTTGTCTTACCCCACTGACACATCATATTCCACTCAAACACAAATTACCCTTGCACTTGGTAAGCACTCTTCTACATTTTGTTTCTGTCACTGCCTATTTTAGATAAATATTTTATATGAGTAGAATCACAGAGTTCTTGTCCTTTTGTATACACACACACACACGTGTTGGTTAGAGACAGAGAAGTTGAGAGTGGAGGGGGAGATAGAGGGAGAAACAGACAGAGAGACACCTGCAGACTTGCTTTACCACTTGTGAAGCTTCCCCCCTGCAGGTGACGACCTGGAGCTTGAAACCAGATCCTTGAGCACTGTAATGTGTGTGCTTAGCCAGGTGTACCACTGCCTGGCCCCTCTCTGTATCTTTCCTCATCTAGCCCTCCCACCTTCAGTTTCTTTCTCTGCCTATCCAATAATAAATAAATTAAAAATATAGTTTTTTTTTTAAGTCACTGCCTTGCTTTAAAACACTTACAAAAATTCCCACTACACAACAGATGCAGACCAAATCATTCTTGTGCTTAGTAGTCATCCCTTTACTGCCCAGGCAAACAATCAAACATTTAGACAGTGGGCTTAGAAAACATCCTCCTACACACAAATAATCCAGAAAACACTCACTCAAATAACGCTCACTCAGATACACTTCACATAGAAACATCAGCAGATTTAACCAAGATCACACCTGGGTGAGGTCTACCTGGAAACAATGAAGTCTAGGAATGGGAAGTTGGAAATGGGGTGGGGGCTTCGGGCATGTCTTTCCTCTGTGGGGAGGTGTGTAGAGAGTGACCGCAAAGTCAGAAAGAGGAATTGAGAGGAGAGGTGTGGGAGGCTTTGGCTTGCTTTGTAATTTTACTCAGTGCCCCGAGAGCAACAGATTTAATGCTTTGAATTATTTAGCTGCATTTGGTTATGAAGCTGAACGCTAATGCTGAATTTCCATGAGTGGTTTGGGGACTTCAGATCCTAACCACCTTAGTTCGGCATGTCGTTTTCCCCTCTGGGGTACAGAGAATGGAGAACAGAAGAGAGAATAAAAGAGTGACATTCTCAGAGTGCTGCTTTCATCCCACTTCAGAAAATGAATACGATTGGAGTCTCGAGAAGTGGGCTGAATGAAGGCAGTTTTCTCAGATCAGGGAGGCACAGAATACATTGTAGGATTCAGAGAGGGTGGATCTGAAAGTCTTTGTGTGTATTTAAGCCTAGGTCGGTTTTCTGTAAGCAACATAAGTGTTTATGTGCTTGAGGAAAGAAAGATCCAACAAGGTAAAGAAAGATTTATAAATCAGCTCAAGTTTGATGCTGTTGCTCTTGGCTGCTAATGGCGATTGGCAAAAATGAATTGTCCCTGAGTAGGTCTTGAATTATTTGTGAAATCATGTTGCAAACCTCAGGCAGGCGTGCCATTTATTAGATTAATATTTCACAACCAGTGTGTCCAGGTAGGTGGATCAAGTAAGTGACACTCCAAGGTGGATTGTTTTGCCACCACCAGCCCTCTCCTTTTTTTTAATTTATAGAATAAAAGACATTCAAAAGGCCATAGGATAAGAGGGGTACAATTCCCACTGCCAGAGTTCCGTATCCCATCTCCTTCCTTGAAAGTTTTCCTGTTCTCTGTCACTCTGGGAGCATGGACCCAGGATCACTATGGGGTGCAGAAGGTGGAAGGTCTGGCTTCTAGAATTGCTTCTCTGCTGGACACGGGTATTAGCAGGTTGATCCATATCCCAGCCTATTTCTCTCTTACCCTAGTGGGGCAGGGCTCTGGAGAGGTGTGGTTCCAGGACACATTGGTGAGGTTTTCTTCCAGGGAAGTCAGGTTGGCATCATAGTAGCATCTGCAACTTGGCTGAGAAAGCATTACAATATAAAGAACAAATGGTTTAATAATCAGGTACCTAAAGGCAAGAATATAGCAGGTGAGATTTGGGGTCTCCATTTTGGAAAAAGCCAGTAGATCTATTTTAGGTCTATTCCAAGGGGCCCATGACTTTATTAATTTTTGCCTGAGCCTGCCAGCTAACATGCAGATGGACCAAAGGTATTGCCTGAGGAGATGGTGTCAGAGTTGGAAATAGGACTAGAAAGCTAGTTCAGGGAAGAGGGTAGCTCCCAAATATGAGGAAAGTATATAAGTATTATTAACTGTAAACCCCATCAATTTGATCTGGGGCCTATATTCAGTGTGGGGAGCCTGTGTAACCTCTGTATCCCTGTATATCTGAGCTCGTATTCTGTGGACACAGCTAGGAACATCCCAGGCTGCACTAATATCAGGACCCATCTTCAAGTGGTAGAATATTTTGGTCCAGCCTCCTTTCAGAGACTGGGGGCAGTCCCTACTATTGTTGATCCACGTTGAGGACAGTTGTACACAAGTGTTACTCATTTTCTTTTCTCCCTATCGAATATTATTGGAGGTTTCTTTCCCAGGACTGAAGATTATTTTTCAAAGACCTTTCTTTTTCTTTTTCCTTTTTGGCTGGCCCTAGAGCTTCACTACCCCAAGCTGACTTTTTCAGCAAGAGAGATAGAAAGAAAGCAGAGCACTGAAGCTTCCTCTAGCACAGTGAGGGGCAGGGATCACCCTAGGTTGTACACATGAAAAAGCAGCCAGTTTTCTAGCTGACCAATCCTGCATGCCCAAGACTGACTTATTTATTAGTGAGAGGAGAAGAGAGAGAACCAACATTTCATTTGGACATATGTGCTGCCACATGTTGAACTTGGGACCTTGCAGGTCCTGCATTCTGTCACTGTGACATCTTCCCAGGTGCTTCTTATCTTTTTGTGGTTGTTGTTGTTTTGTTTTGTCCACAGAGTGAAGAATGTTGGGAAGCACTGGACTGATTGATTTTCCACATCTGTCCCCCCAAAGTGTTACGTAGTATTCATAAGTGGGGAATTCCATAGTTATAGGATGCTCACACCTGTCAGACGGTGGATAAATGCCAGGCCCTTCACTAGACTCTGGAAGCATCAACATCAGTCCACGCTTAAGCCAGTCCCATGAGATGCTATCGTCTTGGGGAGGCATTTGCCCGAGGTCATAGAGCTGGTAGAGCGAGAACATAAGCTCAGATTTCAATGTCTTACCTTTTAAATATGAAGATGTAGCTCCTATATTGTTTTGTCATCTGCAGTACCTACGGTTCATGATTTCCTCTCTCATGTTTTCCTCTTCTTGACTTTGGGGGACTTGCTGATGACAAATAAGTTTCTCCTTGCCCTATCCATTGATGCTTCTGGTCGCAGAAGTGTTGGAAAGGGACTCATTTGCAAAGGTAGTCTAGTTTTTCAAATATTAAAGCCAACGATAGATTCCTCTCTAACGAACTTAGGTCTTCTTATTAGCACCCAACAATAATGACTCTGATCACATAGAAGACAAAGCGTATTGACATGTGCACAATACAGATTGAGAGTGTGGCTGCCCAGTGGTCACGAAGTACTCCAGGTGAGACGTGTCAGTGTTCTTGGTTCATTCATGAAGGTGATAATAGTCACTATCTTCTCAAACAACAGTCTCAAAAATATCAGAGAACAGTAGATTCTTGGGCACTGAAATCATTTAAGTGAATAAAGTTCAATATCAACCAAATGCAAAGCCACCTTTCACATGGTGTAGGATACTAGGAGAGTCTCCAAACCCTAGAACGAGAGAGTTTTCTTGCTACCGTTTTGAGGGGAAATTAATGCTTTGTTGGGAATTAAGAGCACTTCTATTTCTCTTTCCATTTTAGGTTGGTGATATCGTGGAGGTACAGGCAGATGAAACCTTTCCCTGTGATCTCATTCTTCTATCATCCTGCACAAGTGATGGAACCTGTTACGTGACCACAGCCAGTCTTGATGGGGAATCCAATTGCAAGGTAATGGAGACTAAACATTCCTTAAGTATTTTGACCTCCGGGTAGTTGATCATACAGTACCTCTTCCCACTACTCCCTAATCTTTTATGTTTTCCTATTTCTGTTAGTTTTGTTTCTAAACAGAGCTTCTGTATAATCTTCTAAGCAAATACTTAACTTGGTGTTGACTTGACAGGAGAAATAGCACATCCCAAATTAAAACAACTTCATTTTTTTCAAGCCCTACTTATATTTGATGTTGATATAACACATTCAGTGTTTTATTTAGGTTTCATTTTAAGTAACAGTTAACTATAGGCTGAAACTATATAATTTTAATATTCTTCTTAACCAGAACATCATTCTGCAATATGTGATGCTGGGGATCAAACTTAGAATCTCTGTCTACTATGCCTCCTTCTGGCCTTGATCTTTTTTTGTTTCTAAAGTGATGAATGATTTTTTTCCCCAAAACTGTTTATTTCTGGATCTATTAAAAAATATCTAACCTGGAGTGATTTAATAATACCTCAGAGTATAGTTCAAATGTTTTACTGCAACTAGGAAATATTCTAATGTGCTCATGCAAATTTGCTCAAGCTGGAGGATAGCTTACTTCCTGATACCTTCTCGCACAGTTGGGTCTTGGCCATTGTCCAGAGCTCCGTAGGACATAAAGATGTATCCTCCGTATGCAGCCTTTAAGGAAAGATACTAATGTGCTCACCTCTGCGTATCCTTGGAGAACGTCCTTCTCCATATTTATTCCATCTGGAGTTGACAACCAGGACCCAGTATGTGAGAAAGGGAACTAAATGCCTGTAAGATGACTGATTCTGCACTTCAAGGGCATTGTGAAGTGCCAATCCCACTGAAACTGTTCAGAAACAGCTATTTTTGAGGAGATAATGGAGGTAAAAATCAAGAAATCTGCCTAATGATTACCTAGGAGAGGGAAGAAGTTGTTTTCAGGAAGAGGATTTTTTCCTTCCTTCCCCCTTTCTCCTCTTTCTTTCCTTTCTTCGTCTCCCTCTCTCTTCCATTCCGTCAGTTAAGTTGATCTGATCAAGTCAGCTAAAAATACAAAGGTTTTCAAAGACGGGGTATAAGTTTAAATATAACTCCGACGGTTTCATAATATTCCCTGTAGACTATACAAAGGCTTTCTCTTCTGCATAAGTGGTCCAGTCTGAGTCTGTCAGCCCTCCTTTGATGATTTATAGATGGATTCAGTGGAGCTGGCCTTGAGTTCTGGGTGAACTGAGCGCGTAACCTACACCAGTAGAATATTCTGTCTGACTACAACAAGGCACATCATTTCCCTGCCCCCATATAAAAAGTAGCCACTTTGAGAATTCTCAAGACTATTAATTATGCTATTTGTGTAATGGGGCTATTAGTGATTATTTTTCTTGCTATTGGCAAAATTTTAGTATGCTGTGGACCAATTCATATGTGTATATTTACATCACTGTACACTGGTGAGCAAAATAATAGGTCTCTGTTCTATAAATAGGAAGAAAAAAATAAATGCATTAAATTTTTCATGGGATTTTCAGTTAATTAGATGCATGCTATAAGTGGAATTCTCTCTTTGCTGCCAGTACCAAGACGGACTTTCAGGTGTTTTTTTTTTCCCCATTATTGTGCAATCCTCTTGCAGAGGGTTTGTCTAATTATTTGTAATGTGTTTTAAGAATAATACCATACAACTTATTTAGTGGGAAATATGCATCAATATTTGTTTTATCCTGCCAAAGTCTCTTATTCAGACATACTGTGTTCCTGGAATCAGGTGTGTGTTTGATTATGAAAGAAACTTTCTGTTTTTCCTTCGGCTGCCGCTCTGCTTTCCTCTAGACACATTATGCAGTCCGTGACACCATCGCTGAATCCATTGATACTCTCCGAGCAGCAATTGAATGTGAGCAGCCTCAGCCTGACCTCTACAAGTAAGAATCACCTGGTCGAGTTCTACTGCTGTCTGTTGGCTCAGCTTGTCTCTGCCTCCAGTATGGCAGAGAAACACCCACCACTTAACCAGCCTCGATTCATTTGGGTTTTCATGAGCTGTTCCTTCCTTCTGGCAGGAAAATGAATCAAATCCGCCTTGTTCACTACCAGCCTAAGATAAATCATTGTGGGTCCAAACATTCCACTTGAGAGTTTTCTTTTCTTTTTGTTATTTGTAAACATGACCATCCATCAGGTTTCAAGATGATGTTATCATATACGACTCATCTATCAGACTACTACGTTAACCAGAGTTAATTAAAAAAAATTCCTTTATGTGTCATCCAACACTAAAGAGAGAAGGTGACACGGGGTCCTGCAGTTAGTACACGCTCCCCTTCCATTGTAGGATGCTCGTGATGAAGTGAGTAGTGCACGTAGTTTGTTGACTATAAACAGCTGAGCGAGCATTGAATGTGGTACATTTTTTTTATATGAAGCAAACTTGGGTTTTCTGGGATAGATTTGCTGATTATAATTGTGAGCTGTCAGAAATTTTGCAGTTGATTTTTATTACTGATTACTTTGGCTGATTAGTTTGGTGTGAATGAGGGTAGGGTAATGGCTTTGTATCCCCAGGTGGACCAATTAATTTAATGCTGTCCCTCAGTCACCAGTGGCAGCTATATCACCATACCAGTCATGTTGATAAACTATTAGGGTTGGTAGTGGGGAAGAGTAAATGGTTAGATGTGGCTTACACCAGCAGTGGAGAAAGCAAAATATTCCTTGCACTGCAGAAACAGTGCTTTCCCTCCTTGCCGTCATTCCTTCTCTTTCTGCTTCTACCTTAGTCGAAACTAGGACCACAAAGCTTATTTCCTTTCTTCTAAGAGCTCACACTAAGCCAAGGAGACAAATGAATAAAGGTAGGTTTATAGTAGCTAGCTTACAGAGATAATAAGAGGTGAGCGCAGGGGCCGTGGACTCTGAGCAAAGGAAGTGACTGATTCTGCCTACATTAGGTAACTGGAAACATCCTTGCCTATTTATAGAGCAACTCCTAAATTTTTCAGTTATCTCAAATGTGAAGGATTCTTTTAGGACAGGGACAATTATTCCTCATTTGTCTGGACTAGATTAAATGCCCTTGCTATGGGACTTCAGATCACCTCCTTACCTCCACCACCCTTGAGTGTGGCAGGAGAAGGAGCGTGTCTAGCACCTAGCACAGTACTGGCACAAGTAATATATGGATTGATGAAGGAGCCAGACCTTCAGATTTTGTGTGTGTGCGCGTGTGTGTGGTCATATAAAACCATTTCACTTTTCTGAAAAATAAATACAGGTTAAAAACTACTGATGGCACATATGAGGCCTTCTCCCTCATTCAGCAATTCAGACCACTGTGTGCCTGTGTGGTTGGATCAAGCCCAGTGTTGAGATCAGCTGTAAAAGGTAGACTGGGAATTTCCAAGGTGGTGCTCGAGAGTCCATTAACGCCAAAGCTCTGGCTCTCAAAGGGTGGTCAAGGGCCAGCAGCACCACCTGAGAACATGTTAGAAGTGTCATTTCTCACCTGAATCAGGGGCTTGGGAATGGGACCCAGAAATCTCTGATGATTCTGATACATACTCAAAGTGAAAGAGCTATTGGACTAATGATTTTGAAAGTTGTGCTTTTATCACTGCAAGCCTTTCTTTTTATGAATCTATAATAGAAGCTCGTATAAGGCACAAAGGAAGAGTTTTGTTGTATACAAATGCAATGCCAAGGAGACCTGAAATCGGCCTAGAATCTTCATTTGTATGCGTAGATGCTATAGTACTGATCGATACTCTTCTTCAAGTTAGATGATAGTGTCACAGCCAGTCAAAGATGTTAGCAGTTGTGACATATCAACATAACTTTTTGTTCTAAAAATAAACAAATAGGCTTTCTTAGATCATTTAGCGATTTCTCACTTTTGCATTATCCATTTACATACTTGACATAGATTTTTACCTGGATATTGCTACTAACGTTCTTCTTCTGCAGGTTTGTTGGACGAATCAATATCTATAGTAACGGCCTTGAGCCTGTGGCCAGGTTAGTTTGCTTTCTTCTTTAACATTGCCCCCCCTTTTCTTTTTCTGCTTTTTTTTGGGGGGGGGGTATATTTTTCTTGTAGGAAAATTAAAATAACCAAATACTTTGTAGAATGGAAAAAAATGTGACTAAACCCGGAGTAATGAGTCAGCATCCCACTTCTTCTTCTAGCGTTTGCCCTTCCGTAGCCAGTCAACAGCGTCAGGTTGAGCCTGATGTCTGCTTGCTGCTGGCTTTGAAAGTGACTGGGATCCATGTGGAGTCAGTTGGCTAGGAAGGATCGTCAGTTTCCCCAATAAATGGGTGCTCACGGGATGCACCACGGGAAGGTCGATCCAATGCATCCCACTAGTGGGCCTTAAGTAATTAGCCTTAAGTAATTTTGTTTGGTGGGCCTGGGTTGGAGAGTCTCAGAAGTTCCTCTGAGGGCTTCCAGAGCAGCAAGGCTCCAAACACTTTAGTATTCCCTCATCTCTCCCAGGCACTGTGTTTATTCCCCTGAGTTGTGTTGTCACTGGCACTGCTGCAAGGGTACCTGCAGGACAGTGACATGGAGGGCGGGGGGCGGGTAACTGAGGGACTCCACAGCAGATGAAATGCTGGAGGATTAGCTGGATTTAATTAAAATGAAAGGTTAATTGTTTATAGTGAAGCAATTCTTACAAAGACAGGTGTTTTCTCCCATTTTCTATCTTGCAGCGGCATTCCTATATTTCCCCCCTGGTCCTTCATTGCCGTACCCAAAAGAAGTTAAAGAAACATTGGGTGCCCCATGGCCACCCCTAAGATAGGGACTTCAGTCTGCAAAGATGATACCTGTTTTGTCTTTCCCACCCAACGTTTGCTTGCCTAGTCTGTTAGCTGTTTCATCTTTCTGTTCCTTGCTGTCTGCTGCTCTGTCCTGTTCCTGTCTTGCTGTCTATGACTCATGATCTTTTTAACTCTCTCTGTGCATCTCTTTATCTCTGTGTGTCGCTGGCCTCTCCTGTACTGCACGTCCATCTGTGCTGTGCCTTCAAGTAACTTCAGAGGGAAGGATCAGCTGATCCTGGGGAGTAAGCATGTGATAGAAGCAGACAGATACATTCCAGACCCCTTGCAGATAGATGTGTGCCAGCGCAAAATCTGTCCCCAAAGTTGGTGCCACTGGCCTGTTTACATAAGATGTGTTCATTTTGCATTTAGATCTTTGGGACCTGAAAATCTCTTGCTGAAAGGAGCAACACTAAAAAATACCAAGAAGATATATGGTGAACATTTTTTTAAAGATTTACCTGTGAGAGATATGCTTTGTTAAACTTGTGTGTGAATAGTGCATGTTAAAGTGAAATGCTGCAGATAACTGCCGCTTAACCTAAGCCCACTTTTAGGTGTTGGAGCTTTATAAGATAATACACTAATAATGAAAAAACAAGCCATGTTGGGTCTGGGCATTGGTGCACTGGATAAGTGTGTGTGTGTGTGTGTGAGTGAGTGAGTGAGTGTGTGTGTGTGTGTTAACATGAATAAGGAATGAATAATAAGGAATGAATAATAAAGCTGCATGAGACTTAAGGCCGTGCTGCAGGTGTCTGTCTTTCTCCCCTCCTCCCACCCTCTCACCCTCCTACCCTCTCACCCTCTATCCTATCAAATAAAAGCAGAGGGGGTGGGGATAGAAAAAGAATGGTTGCTGGGCACAGAGGAGTCATTGTGCAGGCAATGCATCCCGGCAAGTAATCCTGTTGGCAGGAAGGAAGGAAGGAAGGAAGGAAGGAAGGAAGGAAGGAAGGAAGGAAGGAAGGAAGGAAGGAAGGAAGGGAGGGAATAAACTGTATGGAATTAAAATATACTGGAAGTGTTACTATCATCCGGTGAAATAGAAGAAGGCTTGGAATTGCTATTTTTATAGAGGAGTTGGTTGGCGATTTCATTTGTAACTTAGTTTCCTTGTATTCTCATGTTCCTTAGGAGTTGCTGTTTACACTGGAATGGAGACCAAAATGGCTTTGAACTACCAAGGGAAATCTCAGAAGCGTTCTGCTGTTGAAAAGTTAGTGCTTGCTGCGATTTCTCTCATTATTGAACTGAAATAGCGCCTTCTTGGTAATTCTGAGCAACAGCCATAATACAGAATATCAATTATAGCAGCAACTGCTGTTCTGAGCACTGCTTGTGTTCCAGAAACTAGGCTCAGTGATTTGTGTATCTGATTTGGTTTGACCCTCTGAGTAACTCAAGAAAGATAAGAATATGGTCTCAGAAATGATCCATGACTTACTTCTGCTTACATAACTAGTAAAAAACTAAGAGACAGAGCTGTGTTGAATTTTTAGTATATCCTGCTGCCAAAGTTTGTAATTTGCGGGCCTCTAGTAGTTATGTTCAAGGAGTTTCTGCAACATAGATAATAGTCTCCTGGCAAAGATGGTAGCAGACCTTCAAGAAAGTTGTTTCTGGTGTGAACCACTTTCTTGTTGGCATGAAGAGACCCAGTGTACTGGCCATACTATCTCTCCACAGCTCCTCTTCGAGACTGAAAGCATCCATACTAAGCTTGTGAAGTTTACATTTGCGAACTTATGTACAACCCTAAACCTAAAAGATTCTGGAAATGGAGACAAGATATTTTATCTATACGGGCTGAGTAGGTGTGTGTGTGTGTGTGTGTGTGTGTGTGTGTGTGTGTGTGTGTGTGTGTGACTTTATAGACACCCGATTAAGGTGTGATAAGCAAGTCAACCTTTGCACTTTGGTGACCCACAAATGGGCCAGGGCTGACCTCGAAAAGCAGTGCTTCAGCAGGGTCACTGAGGTTTATACAGAGAGGTGTCGTGGTTACACATTATACACAGAGCAAGCCTTAGACAACTGAACAGTTCCTATCTGGTTGATGCCTTAAGTAATTTGGTGGTTCAAAACCCTGCATCTTCTTTTTCAGATCCATCAATGCCTTCCTGATTGTGTACTTATTTATCTTGCTTACCAAAGCTGCAGTGTGCACAACTCTAAAGTATGTCTGGCAGAGCAACCCAAATAACGATGAACCGTGGTATAACCAAAAGACCCAGAAAGAACGGGAGACTTTAAAGGTGATTTGATTTTGCTGATAATTTCTATTCTATCTGCAATGTTTGAACCCAGAGCATTGAAATTCTTTTTATTTTCTTTTTTATCTATTTATTATTGGATAATGCCAGAGAGAAATTGAGAGGGGAGGGGGAGGTAGAGAGAGAAAGAGTCAGAGAGACACCTGCAGTCCTGCTTCACTACTGGTGAAGCTTTCCCCCTGCTGGTGGAGAACAGGGATTTGAACCTGGGTCCTTATGCACTGTAATGTATGTGCTTAACCAGGTGTGCCACCACCCGGCCCCAGCTTCTAAATTTTCTGTTGGTTGTGTATGGTGTCCCAGTCCAAAACCATTGAATATTTAAGAAGTTTTAGAGTGGTTATTTTTTATGTTTTAGCATTTGATATTTTCAGCTCTAAGTTAAGTGTATAAAATAACCATACAAGAAGTTCTAGCATGCTATAATCTGAGCTTGTGATTCAGCATGATAGGAGCATAGGGGATGTCTACCTATAAACTTTAATCACACACTCATATTGAGAGAGACGGGAACAGAGAATTTACAAAAGTGAAGAAAATAGTCCCAAGGTACATACATATGCAAGAATACGGTGAGAGTGTTTATAAATATCATTATCATATATTGTGAGAATTTGACAATATGATAGTGTTATTAGAAACTCTGCTTGCAGGAAGAGCCGTGCTTTAAAAGGTAGAATGATTACTGTTACTTTCTATTAGCTTGTCTGAGGGAAATGTGTGTCTAATTAGCCTGAACCATTTCTTTTGTTTCAGGTGTTGAAAATGTTCACCGACTTCCTATCATTTATGGTTCTCTTCAACTTTATCATTCCTGTCTCCATGTATGTCACCGTAGAAATGCAGAAATTCTTGGGCTCCTTCTTCATCTCATGGGATAAAGACTTTTATGATGAAGAAATTCATGAAGGAGCTCTGGTTAACACATCAGACCTTAATGAAGAACTTGGTCAGGTTGGAGCCTTTTTTTCAGTTCAGTTAGCACCGTGATATTGCCTATCTTTTTGTAGTCTGGGTTACCAAGGTATATGCCCATTTCACACTTGAACATAACATAAACCACAGAGAAAAATGCCCTCATGTAGACATGTCATGAAGGCGAGCAATGTTTGCATAGCTATAACGTCAGTTATTTTATCGGGATTTTTGGAGAAGGATCCTGATTCTTTTTTTTTTCCCCCTTTGTTGCTCTTTTTTTTATTGTTGTAGTTATTGTTGTTGTTATTGATTTTGTTGTTGTTGGATAGGACAGAGAGAAATGGAGAGAGGAGGGGAAGACAGGGAGAGAGAAAGAGAGACACCGCAGACCTGCTTCACCGCCTATGAAGTGACTCCCCTGCAGGTGGAGAGCCAGGGGCTGGAACTGGAGGATCCCAATTCTTAAATTGGGACGTTGCAGATTTTTTTCTTTAAAACTAACCTGGTGATGGTAGATTGTTGCTTTGGAACAAGAAACTTCATCATAGTCTGTAGTCATTTGGAGATAGAAGTCAGGGTAGCATATATAAATATTTCACCAATGCATTTTTCCATGAACAACATTGACCAATTGTCCTAGTGACATTTTCTTTTTTTAAAATATTTATTTATTTATTTATTCCCTTTTGTTGCCCTTGTTGTTTTATTGTTGTAGTTATTATTGTTGTTGATGTTGTCGATGTTGGATAGGACAGAGAGAAATGGAGAAAGGAGGGGAAGACAGAGACGGGGAGAGAAAGACACCTGCAGACATGCTTCACCGCCTGTGAAGCGACTCCCCTGCAGGTGGGGAGCCAGGGGCTTGAACAGGGATTTTTTTTTTAATTTTATTTATTCCCTTTTGTTGCCCTTGCTGGTTTTTTTGTTGTTGTTGTAGTTATTATTGTTGTTGTCATTGTTGGATAGGACAGAGAGAAATGGAGAGAGGAGGGGAAGACAGAGAGGAGGAGAGAAAGATAGACACCTGCAGACCTGCTTCACCGCCTGTGAAGCGACTCCCCTGCAGGTGGGGAGCTGGGGCTTGAACTGTGATCCTTATGCTGGTCCTTGTGCTTTGCGCCACCTGCACTTAACCCGCTGCGCTACAGCCCGACTCCCATGAACAGGGATTCTTACACCTGTCCTTGCATTTTGCACCATGTGCGCTTAACCCGCTGTGCTACCACCCAACTCCCGTGACATTTTCTTAGTACATTTCTGATAAGGAATACAGGACTGGCAAGCAGAGTGCATTCCAGTGCGAAAATTTAAACAAAGGGAAAATGTGAGTCCCTGACACTTGAAAATGCCTTTGCTTCATATACTGATAAAACCCAGACTGTGACCGCATTTCTAGTCCACATGCTTTATTCCCTAATGTAGTGTAGTCTGGCTGTAATTCTTCAAATTGTGGCTTTTTTCTTTTCCAGTATTTTTTTTTTTCCTTTTTTCTTTTTCATTTCTTTCTTTTTTTTTTTTTTAACTTTGTCTGCATTTACTGCATATCATGTAATGATCTTCACAAGCTGAAGGATTATTAATTTTTTTTGACTTGCATTTAATTCTCCTCATACTTTGAATGCCAAGGCTATTGAAATGCAAATTTAGTTCATGGAACTGTGTGATGCTCACAGGGCCTCACACTTGTTTTCAGTTGTGTCGATTTGCATCTGTACTTCCTTGACTCTCTCTTCCTGAATTCAGTCTCCCTCCTCCACTTCCCGTTTCTTCTCTTAATACCACCCATGTCTAAATCCAAGTAACTTCTTGACAACTATAAGGATATGGAATTTCTAGATAGATTGTTTTATTTTACTTTATTATTATTTTCATGTTTGGCCTTACAGGGCCTCACGCATGTGCTATTTCAGCACTCCAAACTGAAATTTTTAGGTACAGAGAAATAGAGGAAGAGAGATACCACCACCCCCTCCCCCGCCCCCAGGGGCATAGCACTCCTCTCTGGTGCCAGATCTGAAACCTGGGTCCTGTGCAGGCGAGACAGGTGTGCTAATTCTCCGGGCCTAGATAGCAGCTTTAGGCCTGACTTTAGCACACCAGAACCTTAGACCACGGAATCTGCAGCCTACAGAAATACTGACTCGACCAAGTAGACCAAGCAATGAACGAACAAATGTTTTTTCCTTCGATACTGTTCCCAGAAAGCTCTTTTGTTAGGGTTAGTTACTTCAGTTACCACAGCTGACAGCAGCCTTTCTAAACCAGAATGTGTGGTGTTTGTTCAGTGGCTTAATATTATTCTACATAATTATCAGGTTTCCAGAGTATTTGCTTTCTTTTATCTTTATTTTTTAAAATTTATTTATTTTCCCTCTTGTTGCCCTTGTTGTTTATTATTGTTGTTGTAGTTATTGTTGTCATTGTTGGATAGGACAGAGAGAAATGGAGAGAGGAGCGGAAGACCGGTGGGGGGGGGATGGGGAGAAAAATAGATACCTGCAGACCTGCTTCACTACTTGTGAAGCGAATTCCCTGCAGGTGAGGAGCCGGGGGCTCGAACCGGGATCCTTATACCGCTAGTCCTTGTACTTTGTGCACTTACCCAAACATGATGTATACAAGTCATCACATACACCCCACTAAAGCCCCCCCCCCAACCATGTTATTTCTTACACTGTGTAAAAGACAATCTGTCTAAACCGGAAATTTTCATCCAAGGTTAATGCTGTCTGCATAGAACTACTTTAATCTCCATAAAAGGCATTAATCTATAATATTTTTCATGAAACAGAGTTACCAGGCCACCTCTGGTGAATCTTTCCTTGACAGCTGATTTAGTTGAGAAAGATGCCTTGTCTAGATCCAGTGGTTGGCTGTCTGGGTTAGCCTACCAAAGGATGAACATGACTAGCCTCAGGCCACTACAGATAGAGCAGACATCCTTCCATTACCTTGCCCCGTGCTCACCAGAGACAGAAAGCATGTCTAGGCCAGAGACTCCTATCTCTTTATTTCACATCTCCATCTCAGCAGATTCCAGATTACCTTGGGAATGTAATCCAATTCCTGTTATGTAGACCCTATTCATTCTGCAGAAAATCGAACTTTGGGTAATGATCTGGTAAATTTGATCAGTGTAAAGAAGCGACAGTGTTCAGTTCAGCCCCCAGTCCCTTCTCCCACCAAACCCTGCTTTTCTGACTGTGACTGTCATTTAGTCAAATCACCAAGTTAATAGCCAGACTGCCACTTCAGTTAATACATTATAAAAGCAACTTGCCATCATTATCAGCTTAGATGCATGGTAACTACCTGAATAAAAATGCAAAGAAGTCTTTCAAATTCTAGTTTCTTAGGCCATTTAACATTCAATGGACCAGCATACTAAAAATTACACGTAACCAATATCCTCTGTGATGACTTGTAATTTAAGGTCTATAAGGATTGTTACGTTACTAAAGGTAAGTCAATTAAATCTTTCTTTTTTAATGAAAACTATTTATTATTGGGTAGAGACAGAGAAATTGAGAGGAAAGGAAGAGATAGAGAAAAAGTCAGAGATACCTGTAACCCTGCTTCACCAATCATGAAGCTTTCCCCCTGCAAGTGAGGACCAGGGGCTTGAACCTTGCTCACTATAATGTATGCTCTGGACCAGGTGTGCCACTTCCTGGCCCCTCAATTCTCATAAGTGCCATTGTAATTACTTGCCTAACCTCTCTAAAAATTAGCCATATTAGTATTAATAGGATTGTTTGTTTGGTATAGTGTTCAACTTGAGAAACAAAAAGAGACTACTCAATTCAGCTGGAAAAGATTGTGCTCTTTTATGATCAGATGTTAGTCTTTGATAGCCAAAAGGTTACAGTCCTTTTTGGAGAAGAAAAAGATGGTGCTAATAGCCTCCTGCTTCGTATTACCTCCCAGCCAAGTAACTATACTCACTGGTGTGACAGTTTAGTTTCAGCATGCACTCTAGTTCCATTATTCAGTCTCGTGGCTTGTCATTAGAGTCTTGCTATATACCTCAGATATATTCTAAGTTTTGAGGTTAATATTACGAAGTGAAAAGGAAACTGTCATCTGAGCCCCTCTTCCCCACCTGCAGGGGTTAAGTTTCATGAGTGGTGAAGCAGGGCTGCAGGTGTCTCTGTCTCTGTCTCCTCCTTCCCTCTCATTTTTTCTCTATTTCTATACAAAAATAAATAAGGGTAAAAAAATAAAGGAAAACTTAAAAAAAAGAGAACCATCAGAGTGTCCACCATCCATGTCTGGAAGCACACTCATCAGCCCTAACTCTAGTAATGCGGTCGGTCATCTTGGATCAGAAAACTTAGGGACCATGGAAATGGAAAGAGTCCAGTACTTTGTGGTTTGAGCCAGGTCAGCAGCAATGACATCTATATCTCTTCATCTGACAGTTTACAGTTGACCGAGTATGTTTATAATTGAGCTTTAGTTTGTCAACTTTACAGCCTTGCACAGCAGCTTTTGTTAGTAAGGTTAATATTTAAAATTCAGAGATATTCCCCCCCCCAAGGTTACAGAGGTAGTATGTGGTAAAGGTAAGGCCCTATAGTTCAAGTGTTCTATTAGATGGACCTGTATGAAATTACCTACAAAGTAGGTAATTCAGGCCGGGTAGTGGCACACCTGGTTGAGTGCACCTGTTACAATGTGCAAGGACCTGGGTTCGAGCCTCCAGTCCCCACCTGCAGGGGGAAAAGTTTCACAAGTGGTGAAGCAGGACTGCAGGTGTCTCTCTCTGTCTCTCTCCCTCTCTACTTCCCCTTCCCCTCTCGATTTCTGGCTGTCTTTATCCAATAAATAAATAAAGGTAATTTAAAAAAAACTAAAAAAAAAAACTTAAGTAGGTAATTCCATGAGTTCCACCTTTAGTTCAGGGCTCTTTTTTACTGTTCTTTTTTTTTAATTGGGTTAATGATTTATAGTACATTTGATAACATATCAGTACAGCTCCTCACCTCCCCAAGATAGATGTCTTAAGTGTCTGGGAAATACTTGCTCCCCCAACCTAGTGCCCCACCAAGACCCTAGTGCTCTTTCATTTTATCTTTCTGTCCTTCCCCAAAGTCCTTTGCTCTGGTGCAATACACTACCATGCCCAGTCCAGGTTTCGCCTTCTGCTTTGCCCCACTGTCCTTTTTTTTTTTCCCCATAAGTTTCACCTATGAATGAGATTACTAGGTTTTGCTCCTTATTTTTCTGCCTTATCTAACTCAGCATACTTTCAAGTTCTGACCAAGACATTGCAAAGGAGATGACCTCATCATTTCAATAGTTACATTGTATTCCATTGTGTATATGTAGGTACCACAATTTTCTTAGCCACTCATCTGTTGTTGGGCATCTGAGTGGCTTCTGAGTTTGGGGTAGTACTAACTATGCTATTATGAGCATAGGTGTGCATAGGTCTCTTCAGATAGGTAGGTGTCTTTGTTTTCCTTGGGCATATCCCCAGGACACGAACTGCCCAATCATAAAGTAGGTCCGTTTCTAGCATTCAGATGAATCTCCAGACTGTTTTTCTCTGAAGTTTGATCAATTTCCACCCAGGGCTCTTTTTACATAGGGCCTCACTTCACGGCCCCCAACTTTAAAGTGAGGACTCCTCTCTGTCAACTCGGGTCTTTTCAACAGGTTCAGATCCACAGTGAATAAGGCTGTTGAGAGTTGGAGACAGGCAGCAGTCTTTCGCTTGTTATCCCTCTCACTTTTTAAAATATATTTATTCCCTTTTGTTGCCCTTGTTGTTTTATTGTTGTAAGTTATTGTTGTAAGTTATTGTTGTTGTTGTTATTGATGTCGTTGTTGTTGGATAGGACAGAGAGAAATGGAGAGAGGTGGGAAAGAGAGAGAGGGAGAGAAAGACAGACACCTGCAGACCAGCTTTACCACCTATGAAGCGACTCCCCTGCAGGTGGGGGGGCGGGGGCTCGAACTGGGATCCTTACGCCACTCCTTGCTCTCTCACTTTTTGACACGAGACACTTTTCAGTAGCAGTGGTCCTCAACCACCCACCACCACCACCCCTTCCTGAATTCATGGCAATTACTAGATCAGTGATCAGCTAAATGTGATCTCAGAACCAGCATCATCACCATCACCCGAGAGGAAATTTCCTAGAAAATCAGATTATCCAGCCCCATCCTTGAGGTATTAAATCAGAGTCTCAGAGATTAGAACCCAGAAACTTACATTTGAAGGAACCCTCCAAGTTAGTGTAACTTACACTATAGTTTGTTAATTACTGTGAAAGAATATTGGCCTCAGATGTCAATACCCTCTTACCTGTGAGCATAATTATAAACAGATCCATACTGCACAGTGTATTCCGAACAGGCAGATAATATATATATATCCCTCCAGGGTTATCACTGGGGCTCGGCGCCTGCACTACAAATCCACTGCTCCTAGAAGCTATTTTTTCCCCTTTTTGTTTATTGTCGTCATCATTGTTATTATTATCGTTCTTATTGCTGTCATTGTTGCTGGATAGGACAGAGAAACTGAGAGAGGAGGGGAAGACAGAGAGGGGGAGAGAAAGATAGACACCTGCAGACCTGCTTCACCGTTTGGGAAGCGACTCCCCTGCAGGTGGGGAGCTGGAGGCTCGAACTGGGATCCTTACCCTAGTCCTTGCGCTTCACACCATGTGTGCTTAACCCGCTGTGCTGCCGCCCGTCCTGCATACACTTTATATTTTTAAACTACCACCTAGTACACTCACTGAAGATTCTGGAATGGGTTAAGGCTCCTCTATGCATAAGAGCTATAACAGCCCCAAACAACACCCAGGAGGGAATGGTTCTTTTTGGTCAGAGGGATAAAAAGAAAGCAAAGAATTTTGTTTTAACTGGGAAAATCTAGATGATACATAAATAATAGCCCTTGGATTAATTTAAACAGAATTCAGACTTGGCTTTGGGGGGGGGGGGTTGGAATGCTCTATTTGTGCCAGTGCCGTCACCATGCAAAGCTTTGAAAAATAATTAGAAAGCAACTATTGCTGGAGTTCATCTCATCTCCCTTACATAATAAGAACCTTAAGCTTGTGCTTATGCTTGTTCCTGTCAGACCATAATTTTAACTATTTAAGCATAAATTGCTAGAAAGGATGATAAAATTGTGGGTTTCCAAAAGCCAGATGTTATAAATAGGAAAGATTAAAAGCGAGGGAAAGTGGATATGTTCACAATGGTTTCTTTTACATGGAAAGTCTATGTCAGAGCTTCTTTGTCCCATTAATTATGAAAGCATACTTACATTAGATTATCATTATAAACTTTGCTATTTAAATTTGGGAACCTTTTGGAGGAGTTTCTGAAAATAGACACAGCATATGGATACAAATTTTGATTTATAGTGTCTTCTAGTTAGGTAGCTACTAACATTTGGTTTTTTATTAATTATTTTTTATTAGAGACAGAGAGAAACTGAGAAGGGAAGAGAGATAAGAGAAGGAAAGAGACAGGTACCTGCAGCCCTGCTTCACCACTTGTGAAGCTCTCCCCCTGCAGGTAGGGAACGGGGGGGCTTGAACCTGGGTCCTTGCGCATTGTAACATGTGTGTTCAAGAGGTTCTCCACTGCCTGGCCCTACTAACATTCTTTGTTATTTTCTGTGTAACTCTTACATACATTAAGTGATGCAATTCATTTGACTTCAGTCCAGTATGTTTACAGAGTATTTTACTTTTCAAGGTAATGCTTTGTCATGACCCAGTAAATTTAAGTTCTTATCAGATAAGGTGTGTATGTATAATACTTGGTCAGTATTTTATTTTCCACTTGGGACATTCTTTTTTAAATTTATTTTTATTATTTTCATTTATTTATTGGATAAAGACAGCCAGAAATTGAGAAGGAAGAGGGAGAGGGAGAGAGAGAGAGACCTGCAGCCCTGCTTCACTACACGTGAGGCTTTTCCCCTGCAGGTGGGGACCAGGGGCTTGAACCTGGGTCCTTGCATACTGTAGTGTGTGTGCTTAACCAGGTGTGCCTGGTTAAGCCTGGCCCACTTGGGACATTCTTTGTATTGTACATTCTTTGCATCAAAACATATAGGTTTCAAACAGAAGGTTACCTAGATGTATAAAATTCACATTTTTTTCCCCTAATAATTGAGTAGCTCTACCTTTGGCATGCATTACTGTTCTGCTGTCTTTAAAAATATTCATTCTTGGGGGTCAGGCTGTAGCGCAGCGGGTTAAGCACACCTGGCCCAACAAAGCTCAAGGACTGGCATAAGGATCCCAGTTCGAGCCCCTGATTCCCCACCTGTCGGGGGGTCGCTTCACAAGCGATGAAGCAGGTCTGCAGGTGTCTATCTTTCTCTCCCTGTCTCTGTCTTCCTCTCCTCTCTTGATTTCTTTCTGTCCTATCCAACAACAACGTTGTCAGTAACAACAATAATAATAGCGACAACAATGATAAAACAAAGGCAACAAAAGGGAAAAATATTCATTCTCACTCAAGTGGTAATATTGCTTCTGAAATCATAAGCTATTTGACAAGTCCTAGGGGAGATAACTTTTCTCTAGATGTGAAGTTAGTTCCACCTGACAGCTAACTAAAAATCAGTCACACTGATGAAAGTAAGAAATGCATCTTTGGCAGTCGGGTGGTAGTGCAGCGGGTTAAGCACACATGGCACGAAGCACAAGGACTGGCATAAGGATCCCGGTTTGAGTCACCGGCTCCTCACCTGCAGGGGTGTCGCTTCACAGGTTGAAGCAGGTCTGCAGGTGTCTGTCTTTCTCTCCCTGTCTCTGTGTTCCCCTCCTGTCTCCATTTCTCTCTGTCCTATCCGCAGCAGGTTGGGCCATGTGGAGGTAGCGAAAATGGCCGCCTCACGCAGTAACCTTTCCTGTGTCTGAACACCGGAGTGGAGCGCTGGCAAGAGAGCGAGGTGCGGAAGAAGAAGGGCTTTTATAGGAGCAGCTTTCACGAGAATGGGAAGGGGGAGGAGTAGCCATAGCACTCCAGGATAGGATAATAACTCTCGTGAGAATGGGAGGGGGGAGGAGTAACCAAAGCACTCCAAATATCACAGGGATATAGACAATGCCCTGAGGGCACAACATGGCTGAACAGGCAACTCTCGCGGGAACTAGCAGTAGCCTGAGGGGACAACATTGCAGATGTGACTGCATTGGCAGAATTTCCCAGCAAATAATAACTACAACAAGGGCAACAAAAGAAAATAAATATTGCAAAAATTTTAAAAAAAGAAATGCATCTTTGTAATTTTTTTAGGTGGACTATGTATTTACGGATAAGACTGGAACACTCACTGAAAACAGCATGGAGTTCATTGAATGCTGCATAGATGGGCACAAGTATAGAGGTGCAGCTCAAGAAGCAGAGGGACTGTCTGAAACGGATGGGCCTTTAACATACTTCGACAAAGCAGACAAGGTGTCATGATGTCATTTCTACATTGCCATATTACCCCGAGAAATCAGAAGCCAGTGCATGTGTGCATTAACCTTGCAGAATAGAAACAAAAGGATGTTCTAGTAGCATAAACTATCTTTTTTTTTTTTTTCACCAGAGCACTGATCAGCTCTGGTTTATGGTGGCAGGAGATCGAACATGGGACATTGGAGACTCAGGCATGAGTGTCTTCTTTGCATAACCGTTATGCTATCTACCCCTGCACTAAAGTATTGATTTTTGAATAACCACTTGTCTTATTCATTTGGCTTCTCCTTCTTGACTTTACTGGCACCTCTGGAATTTGCAAACAAGTAAAATGTTCAAGTAGAGAGAGTTGTAGGAAATGACTTTGGGGTAAAACTTTGACTTCTGCTTGTCTGCGTGATGATTTTTTGCACTTTGTCTTTGAAAATATTAACTGCTCCAAGCATGATGTCTGTTCAAATCTTTAAAGTCCCAAGAGTGTCTAGGCATTAAATGAACGAGAGTCTCTCCGCACCTGAGCTATTACTAGATTGTGAATTAGATCCCGAACGAACTCTGATTTCAGACCCTGAAGAAGGTACTGATTTGGTATCAGGTGCCACTACAGCTGGCTGAATGAATTAACACAGCCCCTAGCATTTGCTAGCCGGAAACAGGATCTCTGTTAGTTAGGTCCTGGGAGAGATACAGAGCTCGTTGAAGTATTAGGGATTTACACATTTCTCCTACTCATTTTACTAGATGTTATAACATTCTCTCACACGAGTATCTTTTATCTCTGTCTTGACTAAATACCAAGTGGTCGAAGAGGAATTAAACTTTTTTCTTTCTTTCTTGTTACTTTCCAACAGAATCGAGAGGAGCTCTTTCTGCGTGCCTTGTGTTTATGTCATACTGTTGAAACTAAAACAAATGATGTTGTTGACGCAGCAACAGAATCCACAGAATTAACCTATATATCCTCTTCACCAGATGAAATAGCTTTGGTGAAAGGTGCTAAGAAGTAAGCACTTATCTTATACTAGATGAATAAGTTCTGGAGATGGACTGTGCAGTTGGTATCGGTGCCTCAAAATTTTAGGTGGTAAGATCTCATGTTAAGTGTTCTTACCACAAACACACCAAAGGGACAGAAGGAGAGGTGTATTGGCTGCATCTGCTTCTTCCCTTGATTATGTTGACAGGATCAGGCATGTGTCCATATGTTCAAGCTCAACAAGTTGCACACATTAGTCATGCAGTATGTGTAGTGTTTTATATCTCAGTTATGCCTCAATAGCTCTTGCAGGGATAGGGGGGCAGCCTACCCCACTAGGGAAAGATAAAAATAGGCTGAGGGTATGGGTCGACCTGTGGACACCCCGTGTCCAGTGGAGAAGCAATTATAGAAGCCAGACCTCCTACCTTCTGTGCCCCACAAAGGTATTTATCCCTCCCAGAGGAATAAAGAACTGGGAACCTTCCAATGGAGGGGGATGGGATACAAAACTCTGGTGGTAGAAATTGTATGGAATTGCACGCCTCTTATCCCACAATCTTGTCGATCATTATTAAACCAATAATACAAAGGGGCGGCAGGCAGAGGTGTAACTGATTAAGTGCATGCATTACAGTGTGCAAGGACCTGCAGGGGGAAAGCTTCCCTAACGGGCTGTAGGTATCTCTCTGTCTCCCCCTCCCCTCTCATTTCTCTCTGCCTCTATCCAATAATAAATTTTTATTCTTTAAAAAAAAATACCCTGAAGACAAGTTGTCAAGAAATACATCACCATTTCAAAAAGTGAGAAAACCAAGTAAGCACTTCTTCTACTTCGTAGATTATAAAACTTTGGGAGGACAGGAAGCCCCCCCATTTTCTTCAATAACTTTATCTTTGAAATATCTTTATTACTTAATAAGAAGCCGGATTGCTTTATTTGGTAGTTTGTGAGTAATTCCTAAACCAAATCACCCAGTAAAGATCCATTTTGAGGAAGTCGGCAGTTCATTGATACAGCTTGCAGTACTATAGATGTATACCAGCCAGAAGTCCTAATATTCTTGTTGTTCTTGTGCAGATCATATAACAGTGACCACTTCTTATAGGATATTATTTCTAGAGGATTCCCAACAATTTTTACATCACTGGGGGCCGAATGGTGGTGCATTTGATTGAACACACAAGTTACCATGTGCAAGGACCCAGGTTCAAGACCCTGGTCCCAACCTGCAGGAGGCAAGCTTTATGAGTAATGAAGCAGTGCTATAAGTCTCTCTCTTTCTCTCTCCCTCCCCTCTCAACTTCTGTCTATCCTATCAAGCATAAGGAAAAGAAAAATAAAATAAAGCAAACAAAAATCAACATCATTAGGTGAATGGTGATTCCATTTTTACCCATGAGTGTCAGGCAGATTAAGTAGCTAAAAAGTCGCCCAGTATGTTAGCTGCAAGATTGAAATTACACATCACCCCTTCCTTGGCTACAGTTTGTGGCAGAGCACTGACTTGCTCTCTGTTACCGTCTCAGCCTGTGAAGGGGGAGATGTAGTTACAGATTGCAATTGTATGAAAGAGAAAATAAGACAATACAAGAAAGTTACACAGAGCAGAAAAAGCAATCATCCTTTAGAGATGCATTAAGGTCGTCTCTTCTTTTCTCCTGAATGATAGGTATGGATTCACATTCGTGGGAAATCAGAATGGACAAATGAAAGTGGAGAACCAAAGAAAAGAAATAGAAGTGTAAGTTGTTTGGTGTGTTTGGTGTCTGTAATTTCTTAACCCCACATTTTACTTACATAGACTTTGAGGCAGTGATGAGAATTAGATGCATCTTTAAGAACTGAACTTGAGGTGCTAGGGGGTGGCACACCTGTTTATACACGTTAGAATGTGCAAGGACCTGGATTTAAGCCCCCAGCTCCCCACTTTCAGGGGGAGATTTCATTAGTGGTAAAGCAGTGCTGTAGGTGTCTTTCTTTCTCCTCTGTCTCCCCCTTCTCTCTCCATTATTCAATTAAAAAAAAAGGAACTGAGTTCAAAAGGGGCTGGGTGGTGGTGCAACTGATAAAATGTAAATCATGGACCTGGATTTGAGCCCCCAGTACCCACCTGCAGGGGGAAGCTTCAGGAGTGATGAAGCAAGTTGCAGGAGTCTTTCTCTGCCTCTTCCCCCTCACCCCCACACCCTATTTGTCTCTGTCTCTGTCATAATTAAGAAAATAATAAAAGGAAAAAAATGGCCAGTGGGAGCAGTAGATTTGTTGTGTGGGCCCTGAGTCCCAGCAGTAACCCTGGGAGCAAAAAGGAACGGAAGCCTATTTTTTATGTGCCTGGGGTTGGAGTTGAAGATGTTTTTCATCTAGTGACAGAAACTGGGGTTTGAGGTGGAAATGATTCCAGTTTGGTTCACATGTGGGTGCAGTAGCCTGGTGCGTTGACCTGGACACTCCAACATGTAAATGCTCTTTCAGGTCTCCAACACTTACTTGAAAACAGTGAAGAGATCCGTGAAACCCAGATCCCAGCCCATCACACTGGCTGCAGGCCCAGCCAGTCTCGGCAGCTTTGGTGTTGGCAGTTTTGGCTTGTTTTAGATTACTATGGTGTGAGTCTTAGGGCTGGCATTCACAGACACAAGTGTCACCACATTGAGGGTGTTTTTTGTTTTGTTTTCTGCTGCAAATGCCCCAGTGAACCCAGTTGGACTTAGTAGCACATTTTAATTGGGCCTTATAATCAATCTGTATTTCTTCATCAGAACTGGAAATGTTATCTGACTTGACTTCCATTCTGGCCCCTAGCATCACACAAGACCCATCACAGACACCTGTAGCTCCTGTAGAGGAACTTGTGGAATGTGCTCCCCTTGCAGGAGCACTCAAAATCCAGAGGAAAGCTCTTTAGCTTGACGGCCAGGGACCCAAGTTCCAGACTTTAGCCACTTCCAACAGTGCCCCCATCTGGCCAACACCGAAAGAGGCACTCCATGTAGGTGTTTTACTGTGTGTCTCCACACTTCCCTCAGAACAGGCTATGTCATCAGTACCATCTGTGTCAATTACATGTACTCAGGTTGTTTGCAGGACACTCCACACATTTTTTTCTGACGTTCTCCCAACACACCCAGTGTTTCCATGGTGCCGGGACACTGCACATGCTCATCCCCCTGTTCTCAATGCCAGGGCCCCCCTGCCCTGGCACATCACTCTTGGAGAGCCCAGCTCAGGCACAGCCTCTTCTAGGAAGCCTTTCTTCAGATGTCTTCCTTCAAGACTCTGGCATCACCCCCGGTGAACTCCTTTATTGCAGGGTTTGGCACACTAACAGTTGGTTTCTCATTACCCATCGTTTCCCGGACGGTCTATCCAGTGAGCTCCTTGAGGGAATGGAGTCCGCGCTGGTTCCCTCCCACCCACCACCCACTCGCCAGCATCCAGCGCTGTGCCTCCCACATGGAAGGTGCTCAACAGAGGATTAAATTGAATTGCCAGGATGACACTTCTCTAGATCCCACAAAGACAACTCTCAGTCTCCCACTCTGTGTAGTTGTTCTCTCCTTGTCATGTTTAAGGGCCTCGTGAGAGACATGGGTCATCTCCTAACTAGCACTGGTGTCCTCTGACTGCGTGTTTCACATGCAGAGAAACTGCAAAGACCAGGGCAAATGCCAGCTGCACACATAACCAACCAGTGCTGCTCACTTAGGGAGTTCCTGCACTGCAGGATGTTTCTGTCATGGTTTGTTTGCCCACTGTGGCCTAGATGTTTCACTTTGCTTATTTTTCTTGTCATAAAGGTATGAACTTCTTCACACCTTAAACTTCGATTCTGTCCGTCGTCGTATGAGTGTAATTGTGAAGAATCAAGCAGGTATGCTTTTTAAAAGTTTGGCCTTTTCTCTTTTTATTATTTGTAGATTTGTATGCCGAGCCACTGTTTAAGGAAAGACAAAATGTTTCATGTACTTGTGTGTGTGTGATCATCCAAAGTGGTGGTTTGGGGTTGTGCCTTCTTATATTTATTTAAACAGCAAAGCCCCTTGCAAGCCGAACACTTCTCCATCTAAAAGTCCAAAAAGAAACCTGAAAGGCTGCCGTTTTTCTAGTTAAGTAGATTCTCGATGTTGGTTAGAGAGTCCTAGCAGTAGATTCCTAGAGTGTGGAGACTTCGGTCATCAGCCTCACCTGATCCTGCCACTTCTCTAACTGTTTGACACTCACTGGAAACAAGGGAGTTGAATTTGACTGAAGGTCAGGAAAAATGTGTTGTCCTTTTGCTTGGGCGTCTTCACTTCAAACAGTAAATAAATAAGCTTGCCCCTTGTTAGGGGACCGATACCATTTCCCCCATGGTTCTTCTGGGACCTGGGGAAGCAGCACAATAGATGGGATGCCTTCCGCACCAATTCTGCAGAACCCACACAGGAGCACTCTACTTCATTTGTGGGCTCTTTGCACACCTGGTCATTTGCCTGTCTGTGTGCTTTTATGAAAAAATATACTTGATTTTCTTCCCAAATAATTTATGCTTTAGTTTTAGATCTGTTCCAAGTTCCATAATGTTAAAATGAGAAAATATAGACAGATCCTTGAATGAACATGCCCCCCTCCTTTATTCATTGTGTATGATTGGAGTCATAAAACTGATTTGATTTTGTGACACTGGAATTTGCTTTGCATTTTTTAAACACACTTTAGATGTGTGGGAAGAAAATTCTTTTATAATCACTTATCATGCGAAGCATGTGCTATATTTTTAATCACAAATTCATTCCACCATAGGTGGTGATGGCAGCTATGAAAGCCCCTGTTCTCAGAGTTGTACCTTATCTTTTTTTTCTTAATATTTATTTATTTATTCCCTTTTGTTGCCCTTGTTTTGTTGTAGTTATTGTTGTTGTTGTTACTGATGTCGTTGTTGTTGGATAGGACAGAGAGAAATGGAGAGAGGAAGGGAAGGTAAAGGGGGAGAGAAAGATACCTGCAGACCTGCTTCACCGCTTGTGAAGCAACTGCCCTGCAGGTGGGGAGCCGGGGGCTCTGACTGGGATCCTTACATCAGTCTTTGCACTTCATGCCACCTGCGCTTAACCCGCTGCACTACTGCCCAACTCCCTGCACCTTATCTTTTAACTTGTTGAACTCAGCTCTTTGCTTTGTAAGGATGTGGTGTCTTTTTTGATCTTTCAAATGCAGCCGCTTTCTGGATACATTCACTGATACAACATAAATTGATAAATATACTTAACACTCTACAGAGCTTTTGTCAAGGTTTTCAGTGAACACTATCAAATGAACCATGTGAAAAACTAACTTGTATCATTTGTTCACAATTTCTCTCGTATGAACTAGATTTTACTATTGGACATCTGTAGATGTTCACACATGCACTTTAGACCAGGCTTTGACAACCCTTTACAGATAAATTCAGATGTAGCTCCTTGACACAAGTACACGATTCACTGAAGGGAGGTAAATTTCACCAGAAGCGTGAGTTGTAAACTCCAGGTTATTCGTCATATCCATTATCTTAAGAGGGGATGAATGTTGTCCCAACAGAGTAACAGTCAAGATGTGTCACTCCATTTGGGTGAGCATTGCATGGCAGGAGCCACCTTAATAGTCATCAGTTACTAAAATCCCAATCAATACCAGTTTTCAAATTCTAAGAAGTATTTTGTTGTATTTCTTTTTCTTTTCTTTTTTTCTTTCTCTTTTAGGAGACATAATTCTCTTTTGTAAAGGAGCAGACTCAGCAGTTTTCCCTAGGGTGCAAAATCATGAAATTGAGTTAACTAAAGCCCATGTGGAACGCAATGCAATGGTGAGCTGGAGATGACACTTCTTTAATTTAATAACAACATTTATTTTTTTTTTGTTTCTGTATTTGGGCATCTACTAATACTATTTTCCTTATTTTAATACGAAACATTATCCTCAAATAATTTTCTGTTCAGAATTTGCAGTTTGGAAGATTAAGACTAGACTTTGTTTTATGTTCTTTTTAACATAAAAATGATTATTCTGAACTGAAGTGAATGTTCCCTTTATGCAGTCTATTTTTTTTTATTTTTTAACTTCTCTTTTATAGCTATGCATAAAGCAAGAGTATTGAAAAAGACTGTGGTTTGTTTCAGAGTATTACTTCGATAACCAGAGATCCCCTCACTCTTTTAGGATGGCTACCGAACACTTTGTGTTGCCTTCAAAGAAATTGCCCCAGATGATTATGAAAGAATCAACAGACAGCTCATTGAGGCCAAAATGGCCTTACAAGACAGAGAAGAAAAAATGGAAAGGGTGTTTGATGATATTGAGACAAACATGAATTTAATTGGAGCCACTGCAGTGGAAGACAGGTAATTAGACGATGATACTCTTGTTCTTTTCATGGCCAGCCATTTAGAGTGCTACCTGTCCAGATTGGTGATTCATTCTCAAGATTTAAAAATCTTTGATCTAGCTCTGTTGTCTAGGCATTGGATTTTGAAATGTTTGTGCAAATGACTTAGAAGAATGTACCTGCCATCACTTAGATCTTTTAAGTACTCATTGAGTCATCCATTTATTTACGTAGCTATTTAATGAAGTTGCTTCACTGTGTGTTGGGAACTTTCTTCTGGAGAGAGATATCACTTGAGATGGCTAATATTTTGACACATAAATATGAACAGAAATGAAATTCGAGGTAGTAGAGCAAATAACATGACAACGTATACTCTAACTTAGTAGGCCTTTCTGTATAATTTCAAAGTTTGCTTTAACTATATAGGCTGAGTTTTGCCAGTCTGACTACAGATATGATCTGCCTGAAATTATAAGCTTTAAACTCTTATAACAAATTAGGATTTGAAAAAAATTATAAATACACTTGAACCTCGGCTCCAAAGTCCCAGGTTCAATCCCCTGCAATAACATAAGCAAGAGCTGAGCAGTGCTCTGGTTATAAAAAGGAAATTAAAAAAAAGTAGCGTTTTTCTATCCTTGTCTTTCAGACTTATGCTTTACTTGTTATTTAGAGTAGTTGACTTATTAAAACTCTTAGGAAGTAGAGATTTGTTAACTTCCCTTCATATCTGATTAGAACATGATTAATAACCCTTTCAGTTTTGAACCATGATAAATATTTGCATGGTGAGATAGAAAATGTAATGAAATACACTAAAGTGATGTCGAATAAGGATGTTTGTGGAGTTCCTGAGCGGTTTAGCTAAGAATGATGATTCTCACTTCTCCCATTTGGGTGCCAATTACCTCAAGAGATATCATGCACTTTTCACAACCTCCCTGTTTGAAATCCACTTAAGTAAAACTATGCCGGAAAGAATAGAGGACATGTAAGAGAACCAACTGTGATAGCATTTAGGGGGGTACCAGAGTTGCTGTGAATTGTAGAAATATTCTCTTTAATAAGCTGTCTTGCAGAATCTGTCAGGAATTTCTAAGGATAACAAGGTTTTCTTTGTGTTTCTAGGCTACAAGATCAAGCCGCTGAGACTATTGAAGCACTTCATGCAGCAGGTCTGAAAGTCTGGGTCCTAACTGGGGACAAGATGGAGACAGCCAAGTCCACCTGCTATGCCTGTCGCCTGTTCCAAACCAACACCGAACTACTGGAACTGACCACAAAAACCATCGAAGAAAGCGAAAGGAAGGAAGATCGGTTACATGAATTGTTGATAGAGTATCGCAAGAAGCTGCTGCATGACTTTCCTAAAAGTACTAGAAGCCTTAAAAAGTAAGAAGGTTTCTTTTATGTAGACCCGGTACATATGTAAATTACAACTGCGTACTCAGCAGGTTCCTTTTTTCTGCTCTCATTCTTTGTAGGTATTCTATTCTTATAAATTAAAACCTTTCCCCTCCCCCCAAGGACTTTACTAATGGCCCATTTGAGATAATCTGGCACTTTCCACCCCTCCTTTCATTTCAAAGAAAACTCTGCACTTCTTAAGAGGTAGAAGAAAAGTAGTTCAGCTGCAAAGTGTTTATAGAGTCTGAGAGTATTTTGCATTGATATTCTGGCCTGGTCCAAGGTTAGGATAAAGCATTCCTTCTCACACTCTTGATTTGAATGTAATAAAACCAGGCTCTATAACAGTTTCTGTGCCTCTTGAGGTGTTGGAACCATTTTCTGTGTGAATTTAGAGTGCCCTAGATACACAAAGAGAACTAAATACTTTTTACCATGGCCAGATCAACTTGCTTTCAAACACTAGTTACTTAGGAAGAACCTTTGGAAACTAAGTGTCTCCAGATAAGCCACAGCCATTCAGTGTGCAGAGTTGTATGTCATTTATACTTACCAGTGACAGCAGCCAACACTTAACCTTATTGAATCCAGTTACTGGGATTTGCCTTGGCCATAAACAAATCAATTTCCTCTTCTGGAATGCCACCAGATACAGGAATGCCTGCCCAAGATTCAAAGACCCCTAAGTTACTACTGTTTTCCATTTCCTAAGCATTTATAATTCAGGAACATTGTTTGAGTCCTTTATATGATCACTCTTATCCATTTTCTTTATGCATCACTCAATCCGTTTTCTTCATTTTATAGGTAGGGAGGGAAACCAAGGCTCAAAGAGATGAAATGATTTGTTTGAGATGCTAGAGCAAGTGCTTTCAACAACTATACTATATTTGAATCCTCTTTTCTGGGGTAAAAAAAAATCTTTAAAAATGAAGACCCCCACATTCATAAGGCTCCAGCCAATTCTAAAACAGCTGTTTGTACTTCTTTCTGGTGCTTATGTTTTAGTGAAAGTAAACAGTTTTTTTTTTAATTGCCTGTTGTGTTTTCCTTTCTTTAACCAAACAGTATGTATAAAGGCAGTCCCAATCACGTGTGTTTCACTTTTCCATTTTTCTTAATCTACTCAAGCTACCCTAACAGAAGACCATAGACTGGGTGACCCAAGTCATCGGAATTTATTTCTCACAATTTCTGAGGCCAGGAAATTCTGGTATTAGGGTGCCAACGTGGTTGCAGCCTGGTGAGGTTTGTCTTCCTGACTTGCAGCCGATTGCTGTGGGAATTTTCACTTAACAGAGAGGAAGCTCTGGCATCTCTTCCTGTTCTTAGAAGGGTGCGAATTTCATCAAAACACCCCATCCCTCAGGACTTCTCCTCAACCTAATTAACTCCCAAGAGCTCCACCTCCAAATACAATCCCACTGGGAATTAGGTATTAGTAGAATTTAGTCGATAACTTTTGAGTAGAGCATCGTTCAGTACTTAGCACCATTCAGCAGCTCCGGGGCACTCTTACAAATGCCTAGACTTAACTTGAGCTCACCATCACCATCTCTGGCCCTCCCCTCTTCCTGGATTATCTGTCTTTCCCAAGTCAACAGGCTTCAGGCCAGATAGGTCTTTGTCAACTTGTGCTCTTTTGTCCCTTCCCCATCAAAACAGCCACCAAAGCCTTATCCATGTCTCCCATTTCTCACCATTCGTGCTCCCCACCAGATCCATAGCAGCTCATACCTGGAACCCCTTAAGCCCCTCTGCCAAACTGAGTGGTGCTGAAGTTGTACACTCACCACATCCCTGCTGGGCAACCCACAGACCTCAAGTGGCCTTTCCAAGGTGCTTTCCTATTACACCATCATGGTACATTCCCTGCCACCCCACCGCTTTCTGTCTTGGTTTTCAAGCTCCTTTCCAGATACAGTCAGACTCATGTAGAACCCATTTTTCTTTCCCTGCATATATGTATTGCCCCGTCACTGGGCATTAACCAGCTAATATCTTGTTTGGCTGGATATAGTCTCTATCACCTCAAAGAGATTTTCTAGTCTCCAAGGAAGGATTAGTTACCTTTTTTTTTTTTAATGGCCTACTTAGAGGAAAGATTTGTTACTTTTTTTTTTCCTTTTTGGCCTCTAGAGTTATCACTAGGGTTCAGTGCCTGCATTATGAATCCATTGCTCCTGGAGGCTATTTTTGCCTTTTGTTGCCCTTATTGTTTATCATTGTTTTTGCTATTATTATTGCTGTTGTTGGATGGGACAGAGAGCAATGGAGACGGGGGGGGGGAGACAGAGATGGGGAGAGAAAAATAGACACCTACAGACTTGCTTCACCACCTGTGAAGCAACCCTCCCTGCAGGTGGGGAGCCGGCGCCTCGAACCGATCCTTGCACTTTGAGCGCCACGTGGGCTTAAACCGCTGCGCTACTGCTCAGCCCCTGTTACCATTTTTTATGGCCTTCTTACAGTTAGTTGATGCTTACAAAAATTGCTTGATGGATTAGTGAGCCAGTGTTTTGCACATTAAGTCAGCCCTGAGTAGGGGAATGAAGAAAGTGCACTTGAGAATCCTTTAAATTGGTGAATTAAAAAGGTCGTAAACTTACGAAGCAAAATATGGATAAGTACAGAGTATGATGGTACAGCAGAATACACCCAGAAAATACAGAACAAATGAATAATAAGACTGTTTGGTCCATAGAGGAGCAAGCAGTGTAGACATGCAAACTCTCTCCCCGTCTTTCTGTTTCTATCTGAAAAAGTCAGTTCAGGGTGGTAAAACCCCAGTGAAGAAAGGGAGGGTGAGAGGCCTATCCCCAGGGATTTTAACAAGACCCCTTTAAACATTAAACTTTTAGAAGTATAAAATTAGATAACTGAGGGGGCTGGGTGGTAGTGCACTGGGTTAAGCGTGCATGGCATGAAGTGCAAAGACTAGCACAAGGATCCCGGTTCCAACCCCCCCCCCCCGCTCCCCATCTGCAGGGGGGTTGCTTCACAAGTGGTAAAGCAGGTCTGCAGGTGTCTATCTTTTTCTCCTTCTCTCTGTCTTCCCCTTCTCTCTCTGTTTCTGTTTGTCCTGTCCAACAACAACAGCACTAACAACAATAATAACAATGACAGCAATAACAACAACAAAATTTAAAAAATGGCTGCCAGAAGCAGTGGATTCGTAGTGCAGGCACCCAGCCCCAGCGATAACCCTGGAGGAAAAAAAAAATAGGTAAATGAATCGTAATTATATATCCTGCTGCACCTACTCCTTCCACTGCAAGGCTTCTGAAATAGCACCCCAGACTCCCTGAGTAAAAATTAAATAATTGATGGAGTCGGGCGGTAGTGCAGTGGGTTAAGCGCAGGTGGCACAAAGCGCAAGGACCGGCATAAGGATCCTGGTTCAAGCCCCCAGCGCCCCACCTGCAGGGGAGTCACTTCACAAGCGGTGAAGCAGGTCTGCAGGTGTCTATCTTTCTCTCCTCCTCTCTGTCTTCCCCTCCTCTCTCCATTTCTCTCTGTCCTGTCCAACAGCGATGACATCAATAACAATAATAACTACAATACAGGGGCAACAGAAGGGAATAAATAAATATTTAAGAAAATAATTGTTTTTTTTTCCTACTTGCAAAAAAAAAAAAAAACTAAGATACCAACTGTAGCGCTTCCCAGTTGTGCTCTCTTCCCTGCTTCATATACTTTTCTTAAATACTTAGCACTTGTTTCATCTTTCCTGGAACCTAATCCCTCTTGCTCCCGGTTATTCTGGAAAACCACCCTTAGCACTTTGAGAAGATTCCCTATTTGTAACTAAGTCCTGCCCCAAATACTCTGGCTTAATTTGTGTGGAAACAGATTTCAATGATTTTAATGGAAAGGCCACAAAGTAGTATGAAATGATAAATGAGACCACAAAGTAGTATGAAATGGTAACCTATTTAAGGAGCATATTGGGTTGTCAGAAAAGTCATGATGCATTTTCTCATAGAAAAACAAAGAAAAGGGAGTCGGGCTGTAGCGCAGCGGGTTAAACGCAGGTGGCGCAAAGCACAAGGACCGGCATAAGGATCCCGGTTCGAACCCCGGCTCCCCACCTGCAGGGGAGTCGCTTCACAGGCGGTGAAGCAGATCTGCAGGTGTCTATCTTTCTCTCCTCCTCTCTGTCTTCCCCTCCCTCTCTCCTATCCAACAACGACAACAACAATAATAACTACAACAATAAAACAACAAGGGCAACAAAAGGGAATAAATAAATAAAATAAATATTTAAAAAAAGGAAGTGTAAAAGAAAAACAAAGAAAATACATCATGACTTTTCCGACACCCCAGTATATCAGTAGATCGGCATTGTAAGGTATTCTTTAACCTAGACCATTTTTTATGTACTCCATCATTATTTGAGAATCCAGATCAATGAAACAAAAATATTAAGGAAAGTTGTTTTTTTAATTTTTATTTATAAAATGGAAATATTAACAAGACTATAGGATAAGATGATTTTTTTCCTCTGATGTGTATACCCTCAAGCTATTTTATCTTTTCTCTGTGTTGTTAAGGAGTTTCAGGTGACTGATGAATTGTCTTCAGACCAGAGTTTGACCGAGTGGTTTATACTTTCCAAAATCCACATCGAATTTCTTACACAGAGACCAGCTACTATATCTTTACTATTTTTTTTACACCTTTTAGAACTTATTGTCACCAGCATGAACAATTTGAGCTGTAGAGACATGAAGTCTCTATCGTGTTATTATTAAAGATTCTTGCTTAGATTTAGGATTCAGAGTGATGATAACCCTTCTCTGGCTTCTAGTACCCGCACCCTCCTCTTTGTAGCTTTAAAAAAAACAACTGGGTCCAGGTGGTGATGCACCTGGTTGAGCACATATATTACAGTGCACAAGGACCCAGGTTCAAGCCCCCGCTCCCCACCTGCTGTGAGGATGCTTTGCTTGAGGTGAAACAGGGCTGCTGGTGTCTCTCTGTCTCTCTATCTCCTTCCCTCTCAATTTCTGTTTTTATCCAATAAATTAAAAAAATAAAGATAAGTAAATAAAAGAGTACTCAGATTCCTAAATAGAAACGTGTCACAGATTCAAATGCAGCACTGATTTTCTTTCTTTCTTTCTTTTCCCAGAGCATGGACAGAACATCAGGAATATGGACTAATCATTGATGGTTCCACACTGTCGCTCATATTAAATTCTAGTCAAGATTCTGGGTCTCACAATTACAAAAGCATTTTCCTTCAGATTTGTATGAAGTGCACCGCAGTGCTCTGCTGTCGAATGGCACCATTACAGAAAGCTCAGGTAACTCCATGTTAGTTAAGCCCATCCTGGGTACTTTTATATACACATGTACAGATGTTCACTTTCATTTGCTGGTTTTGCAAAAAAAAAAAAAAAAAAAAAAAGCCATCTTCGGCCTTATTCTGTCTTCCCCTGGCTGATGTTTCTTTGTGGTCAGAAGGAGTCGTCGTCCCACCTACTTGAATGAAACCCATCCTTCATCTTGTTTTCCTCACCAGGTGTCTAATTCATTCCCTTACCTTCCAAGCTTCACTAATGGTTGCTTGGTGCCTGCTGCCTCCACCCCACTGTTCCTCGCACACCCACCCCACTAATTCCGAACCCCAGGTGTTCTTTTTTTTTTTTTTTACTCATCAGACTCTGTTGGATTGCCATGGAGAAACCAGTCATCTCCTTGTCAAATCTTTCCTTCTCTTTTCCATTCTTCTCCTCATTCCTCAACTATAATGAACACTGTCAATTATATCCTCCTTAAAGCTCTCCTTCCTCAATTTCTATGATGATCTATGTTCCTAGGGCCTTTCTATTTTGCTTTTATTCTCGATCTTTCCCCTAATTATCTAGTTTTCTCTAAGGCTAAGTCCTCCCTCTGCTTTTTACTTACAACCTATCTCTCTGGATAATTGCATCCACTGCTATGACTCTCATTGCTCTACCTCTTGCCTGGACTTGATGTTAAGTCTAATATTTCTGGCTGCCTACGAAATAACTCCATGTGTATTCACCTGTGCCACATTCAATTCTAGTGTCCAAGACCGAGCTTAGAATTTTCTGTCACCCCTAGGTCACTTTGGTTTGTCCTTTGTCTTCATTATTTCCATTCACTGTGCCATTTTTCCTTTATTTCTTAAATCCCCAAACTATCTTTTGACCCTGCTTTCCTCCCTCACTCCATATATAGTCTCCATGTTCCGTTGACCAGGCCTTTTCTCATAGCTCCCATTTGGGTGCCATCATTTTAACCCTTTTATCTCTAGTTTCCTACAAGCTCTTAGGACTTTACACTCAGGCTGCTCAATTTAATCTTACTAGTCTCCTTGCCTTAAAAAAATTATTTTTTTCATCAAAGTTCCACCAAGCTTTTTTAAGAGAATAGAACAAACACTACAATCATTTATATGGAACATGAAAACACCTAGAATTGCCAAAACCATCTTAAGGAAAAGAAACAGAAATGGAGGCATCACACGCCCAGACCTCAAACTATATTATAAAGCCATTATCATCAAAACAGCATGGTACTGGAACAAAAATAGGCACACAGACCAGTGGAACAGAATTGAAAGCCCAGAAATAAATCCCCACACCTACGGACATCTAACCTTTGATAAGGGGGCCCAAAGGATTAGATGGAAGAAGGAGGCTCTCTTCAATAAATGGTGCTGGGAAAACTGGGTTGTAACATGCAGAAGAATGAAAAAAATATTTTTTAAAATAAGTAAGTAAATAAAATCCTCCCCCCGTAACCTCCCAAGTGACTCTTTCAAAAAATAATTGCTCCTACCACATATTCTTGTTCAAACACTGAGTAGTTCCTACGCCCTTTGAATGAAAGGCAGAGGACTCAGTAGGGCGCTGTCGTGTAGCTCAACATACTTTACCCTCCTCCCACTCCATAGCCAGCATTCCACTGCTATTGGCAGTGCCTCTTTTGTGTCCCTTCTAGTTGCCATGCTCAGACCACCTCCCAAAGGTTTTCTTATTTAATTTCCTCCCCTGGAATTTTCTCTGCATTTTTTTGTGGCTGAACAGAACCTTTCTGCAGTAAAACCTACCTCAGGGGTCAGTCCCAAATATCAACTTCTGTTTCTCTAGGCCACATAGATCTGCTTCACTAGGTGTGAGGAACTTAGTGTATTGGCATCCCCCGTTTGCACTTCTGTCTATAATCTGGCTTATTCCTTTCTATGTGTTGATCTTGCTTCTTCAGATTCTTCCGCTACGTGGCTCTGCACACAAGTATAGCTGTATCTGCACACGAGTATAGCTGTATCTGACTTCTTTATGCCCCTCCCACCCCCACCACACACAGCCACACTGCCTGTCCTAATTTAGGACATTGTCTCTGCCTACCTCCTCCTCTTCACTCTGCAGTCAGGTGCTCTTCTCTTTCTTCCTTCAACCTTCAACGCCTTGGTTAGCTCCTGCCAGGAAAGCTAGCAGTATGTCCCCTTAAGCAGAGGCAAATTCTCTCCCCTTTACCCCTATATTCATTGTCTGTTCATTGGTCAAAGATTCACCTTGGTTCTGACTCTCCACAGCCTGAGTAAAATCTGAATTCCTTACCCCTTTCAACTTATTCCACCCAAATGTGGAGCCCCCTATGACTCAGCCTTGTATTTTTGTCACTCTAGTCACTTTTTCTAAGATAGTATTACTCATCTGTCCTGTCCATAGAGATAAGAGCTAAGTCATGTCTCAAGTCCAGAGCATGAGGAATCTGTTACTTCCCCAGCTGCTTACTGAGCACTTGTTGGGCATGTCATTATTACCCCCAACTCGGCCTTTTCCAGAGCCCACCTGTCATCTTCCTTGTCTTTGCATACAATTCTGAGCTCACTGTACTTTCAGGTCTCTACATTCCAGACGTTGAAACCTCTGTTTATATCCCCCACGTTTTTTCCTTCCTTGTGGCTTCAGTCACTGAATTCTTGGATTTTTGAATGAATTATCTTTTCTGTTTATTGGCATTTCTTTCCAAGCCTAGACCTTTAACAACTTAAGAAGTTATATCTGTAGCTGGCTACTTAACTTCTGTCTTTACTTACAGCCTTGTTTTTCCCTCCAGTTCCTCATGTACTGTGGTGCTGCTAATGTCATGTTCTAGTCTAGCCAGAAATATATCTGTTTCCATGCCCCCGTATGAAACTCATTGATCTGTTCAAGCCAGATCTGTTTTCTGTGCATGTTCTATTCTTAACTAGCTGTGTGCTTTTTGTCTTGAATACTCCTCCAACCCTCTGCCCCAATTCGTACAAATCTAATAAATTATTTAGACACAGTTACTCTCTCTTTGGTAAAATTGTTCCTGATCACTTTGGAATATAGTGCCTTCTTCTGCATTACATTACAATATGTAATCCCCTATCTGATATTCTTATATTCATACCTGATCCATAGTACTCCCTAGTTTGCTTCTTAAAGTATGTAACCAAACTGTCTATATTATTTTGGATAGATGTACTTTGCATATGCAGGATGTTATAGTTGATCAATAACTAGTTTTGTTTGTTTGTTTGTTTGTTTTGATCCTAGGGTTATCACTGGGGCTCAGTGCCAGCACTATAAATCCACTGCTTCTGGTGGCTTTTTTTTTTTCATTTTATTTGATAGGACAGAGAAAACATGAGAGAGGACAGGGAGATAGAAAGGGAGAGAGAAAGATAAGACACCTGCAGACCTGCTTCACCACTTGTGAAGCTTCCCCCCTGCAGGTGGGGAGCAGGGGGCTTGAACCTGGGTCCTTGTGCAAGTCCTTGTACTTAGTACTGTATGCACTTAACCAAGTGCACCACCACCCAGCCCCTGATCAAAAACTAGTTTTTGGTAAATTCACTTCTTTTAATGAAGCTATCCAAAAATTGAAGAGAAATTCTTTTTTTTTTTTTTTTTGGTTTTTTTTTTATGCTACTTGGTATTTTTATTTATTTATTTATCCCCTTTTGTTGCCGTTGTTTTTTATTGTTGTAGTTATTGTTGTTATTGATGTCGTTGGATAGGATAGAGAGAAATGGAGAGAGGAGGGGAAGACAGAGAGGGAGAAAAAGATAGACACCTACAGACCTGCATCACCACTTGTGAAGCGACTCCCCTGCAGGTGGGGAGCTGGGGGCTCAAACTGGCATGCTTAATCCAGGCCCTTGCACTTTGTGCCACATGCGCTTAACCCACTGCGCTACCGCCCGACTCCCTGAAGAGAAATTCTTAATCCAGGTGACCTGGGTTCAGTTAAAAACTCCATTTTTATATAAATCTTTCATGGGTTTATAGTCTACCCATATATCCTTTTAACTTTCCATAAAAATGTGCTTTAACCTTTTAAATCTATATTTTCATGTAGTAGCTGTCACCATTGATCATTTTATTGCCTTCTCTAGACTGTCTGCAGTATTTCTTCCTTGAGATGCGACTCTTTATTCCACACAGTATAACAGGTGGATTAGTTTAGTCAGTTCTTCTTCTAGCGTTTGCCCTTCTTCCGTAGCCAGTCAACAGCGTCAGGTAGAGCCTGATGTAAAGTTTCGAGACCTCCTTTGAATCTGGAGAGGTGGCAGTCGTTGACTATGTGGGTCATAGTCTGTCTGGAGCCCCAGGGGCAGTTCGGGTCGTCTCTGGCTCCCCAGCGATGGAACATAGCAGCACACCAGCCATGGCCTGTTCGATAGCGATTGAGGAGGGCCCAATCATAACGTGCTAGGTCAAAGCCAGGTTGACGCTTGCAGGGGTCTGTGATGAGGTGTTTGTTCTTTACCTCAGCTGACTGCCAACTCTGTTTCCAAGAGTCTGGAACAGAGAAGTTCAGTGTAGGCGTAGGGGACCAGATTGGGTGATGAGACGTCAAGCATTGGACAGGGTGGGTGAAGATATCCGCGTATATTGGCAGGTCCGGTCGAGTGTAGACATGGGAAATGAACTTAGATGATGCTGCATCCCGACGAATATCTGGCGGGGCGATGTTGCTAAGAATTGGCAGCCATGGAACCGGGGTGGAACGGATGGTTCCAGAAATTATCCTCATGGAGGAATATAATTTGGAATCGACCAAGTTTAGTCAGTATTGTAGCCCATCAAAAGCAAATTTAGTGCTGGTTCTATAATTTTGTCATTGACTCTTTCAGTTAAATTGTTCCTGACAGTCTAATAAAGTTGTTTTTTTTTTTTAAGTAACTGTGTTAAGGGGCAGGAATTGGAAGCAGGGGTAAGCTGGCATTTCATGATATCATCTTTTTGTGTTAGGTGGAATTGATGGGGGGTTTTTTTGTATGTTTTTTAATAAAACAAAAATCTAATTGAATTTTGTTGAGAGATAAGATGGGGGGACTTCCCCTCAAATTATTTTTAATCTCTTCACTTATGTTGGGAATGAATTTTGTGTTAACTGATGAAAGAAACTATGGAGAGATGCTTTTTTCTTTTTCAGAGCAATATTTAGTTTCTCAATTTTTAGACATTTTTAAAGTTGTTAGATTCCGGGAAGAATTGACACCTCAAACAGTCATCCTCTATAACACAGGAGAGGCGTGTAGCTGGTTAGCCAATCCATTTCCTACAAGGAACTCCACGAGGGAGATGATGGTTCCTTTTATCTTTTTAAAATTTTTTTATTATTATATTTATTTTATTTATTTATTATTGGCTAGAGACAGAGAGACATTGAGAATGGAGGGGGAGATAGAGAGGAAGAGAGACAGAGAGACACCTGCAGCCCTGTTTCACCACTTGTGAAGCTTTTCCCCTGCAGGTGGGGGTCGGGGGCTTGAACCTGGGATCAACACCTATTCTGCAAAGACACATGAAAAGAGATATATTACTTCTAATACTGAACAGCTGTGTTCTGCTTCTGACGATTTGAGGCTGTTGATTGCACAGAGTGCCTCTGCTTGCAGAGCCTCCATTCACAAGTGTGTGCAAGGTATGACCCTCCCCCCCAAATTCCACGTAATCTCTTACCTGCCTTGTCCTTTTCTACACCTCATTTGTGTTTGATATTTAGATCGTCAGAATGGTGAAGAACTTGAAAGGCAGCCCAATTACTCTGTCAATTGGTGACGGTGCCAATGATGTCAGTATGATCTTGGAATCGCATGTCGGAATTGGTAAGGGTTATCTGATGAGATGGCATCCATGGTGCTTTTAGGTTCTAGAGTGTTTTGCCGCCCAATTTGAACTTGGGGTGGGAGGCAATCAATACCTATTGAATGACAGATCCTGTCTGCTCACAGAGCATGTCCATCCAGAAGTCCAGCCTCAATACAAAGAAGATATTCTTCTGTTAGCCAAATAAAGTGAATTTCTCAAACTGACCAGTGGTGCAGTTAATCACTAGGTCTCACTTTAGCAGCATCATGAAATTTGATAGATTTTTTTTTTAACCTCCCCTGGTTGGATTCTTAACTGCTTGGGAGTAATAAATGATAATTGGTTGACTATTTTTCCACGTGCCTACATTTATGGGTGTTTTGGACTATAGTATTGAATTTATATGTTGACATCCAGCATCAGATTTTCTACAACCTATACCTTTTTTTTTTCTTTAGCAGAGCACTAATCAGCTCTGGTTTATGATGGTGCCAGGGATTAAACCTGGGACTTTGGAGCCTCAGGCATAAAAGTCTCTTTGTATAACCATTATGCTATCTACCCTCTGCCCTCATTTGTTTATCGTAAACCTAACCCCCCAGCACCTTTTTTGTCAAAGTGGCGATTTTTGGTTCTAGATAATTTTTTTTTCTGTGACTTGTAAAATAATGATTATTTGATTTTTTTAATTGGATTTTCTTTTTAATGTTTATTTAGATAGGACAGAAGGGGGGAGAAAGAGAGCAAGACCTGTAGTACTACTTCTCCGCTCATGAAGCTGTCTCCCTGCAGGTGGGGACTGGGGCCTTGAACCTGGGTCCTTGCGCATGGTGATGTAAGTGATCACCAAGTTACACTATGGCCTGGCCCAATTCTATTTGTTTTATATTGTCTCATAAACAAATAATTTGTCAACTAATCTTAGTTTTACTTTTTACTGTTCTCAGTGTTACTTGCTAAAAAAAGTACTTTTTTATTAGAAAAATAAAGCTGTGGCAGGATTGGGGCCAGGTGGTGGTGCACCTGGTTAAGTGTACACGTTACAGTGTGCAAGGACACGGGTTCAAGCTCCTGGTCCCCACCTACAGGGGGAAAGCTTTCACAAGTGGTGAAACAGGGCTATAGGTATCTCTCTGTCTATCTCCCTCTTCCCTCTCAATTTCTGGCTCTAGCTAATAAATAAAAATAATTAAAAAACAAAGTTCAGTTCCCAGAACTGCCCCCCCCCCGACACACACATACAAACTAACCCAAATCTGTACAGCTGTATTGTAAAATATAAGCCAGTTGAAAACAACAAACCAAGGAATTCCGTATTCTATTATTCTCACCCTATGGAAATGATCTTTTTTTGTTGTAGGTATTAAAGGCAAAGAAGGTCGCCAAGCAGCCAGGAATAGTGATTATTCTGTTCCAAAGTTTAAACATTTAAAGAAACTGTTATTGGCTCATGGGCATCTCTATTATGTAAGAATAGCACACCTTGTGCAGTATTTCTTCTACAAGGTATGTAGTAAAATATTTGTAATTCAACTAATGGCTGTTTTTTTTTTTTTTTTCCCCTTTCTGGTTTCTTATTCTGTTTTATGACTGAATTTTGTGGTCAGCAAAGTAGAGGTGACTAATGAGTCAGAAACCACAAATTCACATTTTAAACACAGGATTTTAGGTGTAACTTTAAAGACAACTTCCTTAAAATGCAGTTGTAATACAGTAAAAGGTAGACATTTAAAGTAGATAAATTCCTTTGGACAAATGTACATATGCAACCATATACCACCACCATAGTCAAAGCTACAATATTTTCATCACACTAAAAAGTCCCTTGGTGCTCTTTCCCCCAGTCTTCACCACCAGTGCACTAAGCAAGAACTAAGCTGATTTCTGTTCTGGACAATTCATGAGTACGTGTGCGTGTGTGTTTGTGTACACATAGTCTACGCAACATAAACGTCAGATTTGCTAATTCCATAATGTCACACAGTGGAGTCATGTTTCTTACTGTCTTACCTATTTCAGTTAGCAGAAAGCTTTTGTTTTTCACAGATATATTTGAGCATCACGCTGACACGTGTGACTCTGGGCGTCAAGCTTAAGACCCCATACTAGGTGGTCCTCTGCCTTTATCTACTGTGCCTGCCCCTGCCCTCTGCCAGGCTGCGGCTTAGTTGGGGTCTTTTTGTTTGTTTTGCTTTTTGTCTAGCTTCATTCATAGTGCATTCATCATTTTTCTGTAGTTGGTTCACATCCCCCCCCCCCCCGAATATATTCTAAACTTCTCTTGTCAGTAGCAGAAATATCTTAGCAAATACAATTATACAGATAAAGCCAGTAGAAGCAGTTGCATGAACTGAAGAGTGACGGGCCAGGGCTGTTGACTTACCCTCGCTGTCCTGCCCTAGAGGTTCCTTAGAGAACAATTTGCAACCCATGAATATTATTTGCCTGCTCATATTGTGCACAGTGAACCCATCTTATATGGAGTAACCAGTTTGTGCACATCATTTTTTTATAGCCTAAAATATTTTTTATTTCTTTATTGGGGATTAATGGTTTACAGTCGACAGTAGAATACAATAGTTTCTACATGTGTAACATTTCCCAGTTTATGCACACCACCTTAAATCAACATGGATCAGAACTTGCTGCCCCCCCCATATTCTGTTCTGTAGAACTTTTCATTTATTTTCTTTTCATTTTGAAGTAATTTCAGACTTTAAAAAGTCATGAGATTAGTAACATAAATCTCGTGAACTGTTTTACCCAGCTTTGCCAGCTACTGACACCTTGCTGAAACCAAGCAAGTCACCAAGGTCAGTGAAACTGATGTTAGCTGTCACTTTATTAATAACATTAACTAGCCTCCCGTACTATTCATCTGAGAAAGCCAGATGCTGTTAGGTCACCTTTTGCTGGAACAGAAAGGCCCTTTAGTCCAGTTCCCATCTCAGTGGAGACGGGATTTCTGCCCAAACCTTGTTCCTTTGCTGTACACAAGGAGAAGGACAGACCCCCAGACTAGGAGGTGGCTTCCAGGGGGCAAACAGGATGGAAACTTGAAGCCCTTAGGTCTTCTAGCCTCCTGGCTCATGGTAGATTGTCCATGCATTTCCTCCAAAAACACTTCGAAGCAGGTCTGAATCGTTGTTGTCTGCCCTGAAAACAAAAAGCAAAGAGAAACGGGGTGATGGCAATGTGAATTTCTAAGTTACGATCGGTTATGTTTTATTTGCACATTCATGTTTGTATTATTATTATTATTCAAAAAGTAGTCTATTTTCATTTATCATTTATAGAGACAGAAATCAAGAGGGAATAGGGAGGGAAAGAGAGAGAAAGAGAGAGAGAGAAAAAGACCTGTAGCACTGCTCCACTGTTTATGAAGCTTCCCCCCTGCAAGTGAGGACTGGGGGCTTGAACCTGGGTCCTTGTACATGGTAAGAGGTGTACTCTGTCAAGTGTACCACTTCTGGGCCCCCTCCACCCATTCATTTTTTTAATACTATGTTTTTCCTTGCAGAACAGTTTCTGTGAACAGAGTGCTGAGGATTATTATGTTTACTTTATCCACTTTACCACTCCCCGGTCACCCTGTCCTTCTAGAACCATGTCAAGTAGCCTTGTCTCTTTGGGGCTATAATTCCATAAATCAGTCTGCATGCAATATTGGAGCATTGTCAGTAGTGGGACTCATAACTCTTTAGTTTTCTGTTTTGTTCTCATATTGACATTAGGCTAATAGATTTCTTTGTCTTTTTTGCCTTCATAAACTGGTCTTCTCTCCAGTGGTAAAAAGCCTTTGTTTGTTACTTGCTCAGTCCTAAAATGCCACTTATAATAGCATGATAATTTATAGTCCTATGAAGTGGCTTGCTAATTTATACTCCTGTGAAGTCTTCTTGGGTTCTTCCTCTTAAATCCTGACTGTTTTTTATTATTCAGTTTTTGAGTGTGGAATATTGGCTTAGCTCACCTTAAGATGGGGTTCTCTTAGGATTTTAGTGAGTTAATATGCTAAGTGAACAGAGAATTGTGCAAATGAATTCGCAGATATCTCCTTTCCTTATTGAAAAAAATTCCTTTTTCCTTTAAAACATATCATGTATTTTTTTTTTTTAATGTGATGCCAGGGATCCAATCCAGAACCGAATGCATGTACTCTTCCCTGAGCTACCTCCCCGGGTGAAATTTTTATTATATATTTTATTAAAGGCCATACCAGAGCCCAGCTATATGCCTCTGTCTGTGTCACTCATAGGGCAAAGAGTCATGATACTTGAATTTCATATGATGTATTTCACTGGAGAAAAATCTGCTCATCTGCTTCTGTTTGTGTTTTCTATGAGCAACCTCAGTCCTACTCTATAGTTCCTGTGTGTGCATGTATGCGCAAATCCAGGCTTGTAGGTTTGCTAAGACCCTGTCAGTCAGTATCAATGCCAATTTTCAACTGTTTACTCAGTAACTTCACTCTCCATTGTCTAAGGATTATTCTGACTTCTAAGACACCCTGCAGTCTGATTCCCTCCTATCTTACCTATTTAAAATACACACCACCCTCCCTGTCTTGGGGGGTCCTGCTATCAACAAATCCTATTCATTTTAGTTTTGGTTTTGTTTTTATTGGTGACTTAATAACGATTAACAAGATTGTAAGACAACAGGGGTACAGTTCCATACAATTCCCACCACTAGAGTTCTGTATCCCATCCCCTCCACTGGAAGTTTCCCTATTCTTTATCCCTCTGGAAATATGGACCAAAGTTCTTAAGACATAGTTCATATTTTGACTTCTTTATTCAAGCAAGAAATGTTAGTAGGGAAATTTTGTTATTATTCATTTGTCTCTGACGTAGTTCCTTTGCAATTCTGGAGTTGATTTATTGCTTTCTGACATTAGAAGGACTGACAGCTGATAATAGACTATTTGGAGTACAGTTTCCTTTAGTTTTTAAGGGCAGTCAAGTGAAACAATAACCCTTTTTCTCCATCTTTTTTTTCTAGAACCTTTGTTTCATTTTGCCACAGTTTTTGTACCAGTTCTTCTGTGGATTCTCACAGCAGGTTTGTTTCCCTACTGATGTATTACAGCGTAGTTCCTATTTGCTTTAACAAATGCCTTATTGTAAGCATTAGACTGTGAAAATTGACAAGGTATGTCTAAAGTAAAGGATCTTTTTTACAGTTCTTCTTCTTAGTCTGGTTTTTGGCAGGAGCAAGTGTTCATGTCATTGCTTTAATTATGTTCCTTTTGAAATCAAATGTTATGGATCTCCCAGTGATTTATAATGTATAAAAAATTTTAGTACAGCTTCACAGTAGTTACTTTTATTGTTACTTTCTTTTTAAAATTACTCATGCTATCCTGTTAAAGTGGAGGTAATCTTGGAAAAAATGTTTTTACTTGTTCTTATTTATTAATAGACAAAATGTTCAACAATATTAAAGTGTTAATATTTCATCAAATCAAATTCATACCTTTACAATTTCTTGGGTTCTTTTTAAAAGAAATTGTTGGCCACTGGATACCTTTACAATTTCTTGGGTTCTTTTTAAAAGAAATTGTTGGCCACTGGATGTAACCTTGGATTACTTGTAGAACTTTTAATGACCTCTATTATTTTCTGGATACTTACTACATAAAGTAGGTTATATGTTAACTTGATAATGCAAGTAGTGGAATGAGCGGGCACATTTATAAGTTTATCTTAAAACTGAACATGGGTTTTTGTGTTGCTGATAATGGTAGGATGCCCAAAACCAGGAGCTGTAATTCTTAGTGACTCAGAAATTTGGTATTCTGCATAATTCACTGATATTTGCCACACTGAGCTACCGGTAATATCACTACAGGTACTAAGATAGAATTTTTAAATTTCAAGTTATGCTTCATCCTCTTGGTGTAGGAAGTTTTCTTTTTCTTTCTTTCTTTTTTTTTTCCTAATTCCTTGGCAATATTTTTAAACTAGTGTATTCTTCTCAATGGGAAGTGATTGTTCTTTTTCTCTTGAGCTTGTCTCGTTGCCATTTGCTATGCCATCTCTTACATCAGTGCCCTGTCATCAGCCCCATGGTGCCTGTTAAACAGATTGCCTTATGAATTAATCATCTACCAGCTGTAGCAACTGCCATCAGCCTTCTTGTACTCGAAGCCAATACTATTACTTATAGTTTTGCAAATTTTGATGAACCTATTTTTCTTAAACATTGAGATTACTATTAGTCAAAATGTTTCTGATTCCTCATTTCATCGCCTAAATGCAAGTATTACAAAGATGTTTTGCATTTTCTTAAATAATTTTTAGTAAAGTGCTAAGGGAAGTTGGCATAATCAGGTAAAGCAATGTTTTTATTTTGAATGGTGTTTGTTTTGTTATCCTCTTAGAGCATGTTTGTCAAGCTCACACTGTATAAAGAAATAAAGGGAGGACCGGGTGGTGGTGCACATGTTACAATGCGCAAGGACCTGGGTTCGAGTCCCTGGTTCCCCACCTGCAGGAGGAAAGCTTCATGAGTGGTAAAGCAGTGGTGCACGTGTCTCTCTGTAGCTCTCTCCCCTTTTCCTGTCAATTTCTGACTGTCTCTATCCGATAAGTAAATAAAGATAATAAAAAAATTAAATTAAGGGCTGGATGTTGAGCGGTAGTGCACTGGGTTAAGCGCATAAAGTACAAAGCTCAAGGACCAGTGCAAGGATCCGAGCTCAAGCCCCCACCTCCCCACCTGTAAGGGGGTCACTTCGCAAGTGGTGAAGCAGGTCTGCAGGTGTCTGTCTACCTTTCTCTCCCCTTCTCTGTCTTCCACTTCCTCTTTCAATTTCTTTCTGTCCTATCCAACAACAACAAATGGAAAAAAGCTGAGCACCAGGAGAAGTGAATTCTAATTCTTGGTGCAGTCACCGAGCCCCTGCAGTAACCCTGGAGACAAAAAAAAAAAGGAAGGAAGGAAGGATTTATTAGCTTTAAAGCCAACTTCTCAGACCCTGGTGCCGAGGTATACTTGGTTATCATAGGAGTTGATACTTGATTTCTTCAATTGCTTGATTGGTGAGTGCATTCATTTAACTAATATCTGTTATATGCCTGTATGTGCCGGGCATTAAGTGCAGGAGGACATAGCAGTGACCATGGGTAAAACAGTAGCCACTCCATTATATTATGTCAGATAGTTATAAAAGTTCTAAAGGGAAAATGTAGAGAATAATAGAGGGTTGGGCAGTGACACATCCTGTTGAGCACAGATATTATCATGTGCAAAGACCCAGGATCAAGCCCCTGCTCCCCACCTGCAGGAGGGGTGCTTCATGAGTGGTGAAGCAGGTCTGAAGGTATTTCTCTGTTTCTCTCCCTCTCTTTCTTCCCCTCTCATTTTCTCTCTGTCCTATCAAGTATAATATAAAGGGGGAAGGTTGGGGAGAGATAATTAGCCTCTGGGAGTGGGGATTTCATAGTGCCAGCATGGAGCCCCAACCATAACCCTGGTGGCAATTTTAAAAAGAGAGAGAAAAATAAATGAAGATGGGGTCTGAGTGGTGGCACACTTAAGGGCATATGTGCAGAAGGACCCACCCCTGATCCCCACCTGCAGGAGGTAAACTTCATGAATGGTGAAACAGTGCTGTAAGTGTCTCTCTCTCCATCTCTATCTTCCCCTTCCCTCCTGATGTCTGTCTGTCTCTAGCCAATAAATAAATACATTAACATAACTGAAGGAATATGGCGAGGACTCAGGAAATCGTGTAGGGGTTATGCAAAAGACTCTCTCTCTTTTTTTTTTTCCTCCAGGGTTATTGCTGGGCTCGGTGCCTGCACCATGAATCCACCGCTTCTGAAGGCCATTTTTCCCCCTTTTGTTGCTCTTGTTGTTATAGCCTCGTTGTGGTCATTATTACTGCCATTGGTGATATTATTCATTGTTGGATAGGACAGAGAGAAATGGAGAGAGGAGGGGGAGAGAAAGACAGACACCTGCAGACCTGCTTCACCGCCTGTGAAGCGACTCCCCTGCAGGTGAAGAGCCGGGGTTCGAACCGGGATCCTTATGCCGGTCCTTGTGCTTTGCACCACCTGCGCTTAACCCACTGCGTTACAGCCCGACTCCCCACAAAAGACTTTCATTCCTGGAAATCCACGGTCCCAGGTTCAGTCCTTGTCTGATCCCATACCTTGGTAACTAAAGAAACAATGAATAGGCTGCAACTAGAGAAGAATATCTGGAAAGTTCTCTCTGGTGAAATGACTGGCATTGGAGCAGAGATCAGAGGAGAGGAGAGAAAGAGCTGTGCAGACATCATAGGGAAAGGGTGTAGAAGTCAGAAGAAGGTCTTTATAAGACAGTGATGTGATGTGTTTGTGTTTACTTTGACTCTGTGCTAGTGCTGAATGTGGCTTTGGCTTAATAGGCACCTTAAAGTACATATCAGTAGTTGCCCCTTCGGCATAAGTTAGTGTTACGTTTCCTTTGCAACCCTAGAACTAGGAAGCATGCTGTCTCTGAAGAACATAAAATGGAACCAGGCTTCCAATTATTTAAGCAAAAAGCAACACACTTCAGCAAAGCTAAGATAGCTCTGACCATTTCCTCATACTGCTGAAATGTTAAAAGTATTGTAAAGCAATGTCAAATCAATTAAACAAACATTGTAGTGACTTTTACAAGAAAATTCCTGTATTGTCAACTAAACCTGTTTGTTTGAGGACACTGTCTCCCCTAATTATGCTTCTAAGAATTGCAATTACCTCTTTTGGAACAAAAGATTGATGTTTCTATTGGTTCAATGAAATTCAAGACTAAATTACACACCAGTCAATCTGAGCTTTTGTTTCTTAATTTACTCATTAGTGAAAATGGTTAGTTTCCTGTGAAAATATTGTTTTGTGGACCAGTAGATTAGTCTTCTCTCTTGAGAATTCAAAGGATTATAATACCTTTAGGGAGATACTTTAAAGAAATAACATTTAGGGGCCGGATGGTGACGCACCTGGTTGAGTGCACATGTTACAGTGCTCAAGGACCCAGGTTCAAGCCCCTGGTCCCCACCTGTAGGGGGAAAGCTTCACAAGTGGCGAAGCAGGGCTGCAGGTGTCTCTCTGTCTCTCTCCCTCTCTACCTCCCCATTCCTCTTAATTTCTGGCTGTCTCTGTCCAGTAAAGATCATTTTAAAAAAGGAAAAGAAATAAAGAATATAAATGAGAAAGGAGGGGAGTAGAGGGAGAGAGAGAAACAACCAAGGAGTCACACTGATTTACTTGATGCTAGGGAACAACTTGGGAACTCATGATTGAAAGTCAAATGCCTTATCCACTGGACCACCTCCTACCACACAGGGAGGTACTTTTTAATTCAGTAGAATATTTTTTTCTGAATTAGAATCTTTGTTTTGGGGTGTGTCTCACATTCTTTGTCAATTTTTACTTCATTGAGAACATAATATACTCTTGCTTTGTCTCTGCTGTAGGCCACACTTGCAGTCCCTTCTTATGGGCTCCCCCAATTCCTTGTAGTTGGACCAGTCTGTATCCCCCTCTAAAATCTGAGCTCCTTGGTAGACAGAGCTAGAATCTTCTCTGTCCCCAGTATTTTCCAAGCACTCAGGAAATATTTTTGAAGTTCCCCGATGAATTACTTAATGGTTTATTCAAGTTGTTGCCGACCCTTAAGTCAGCTCCCATTTTATGATGGCAATTGTATCTTTAGTAGCTACTGTTTGAAAATGTGAAATGGTGCTGATTTGTGTCACTTGCACAGCATTGTGTTCATCCAAAAAGTATCTGTAGAAACTACATATCATCATGGGATAGTATTCATTCAGGACATAGATGATCCTTGGTTAACAATGTCTAGCATTGCCTAGAAAAAGAACAAACTCAATATTACTTTCATCAAGATAAAAGATTCATAGATCTCCTTAATTTGTTTTAGCAAAGGAAGATTTACAAGATCAATCCTTTGCAAATATGGTATAGCTACCATAGCCTTCTTTATCCCCAGTTCTCTTGTAGAAGGTAAGTTTTGTCAAAATTCTAGCTGAAGACTGCTAAGAATATACTTGTAGTTGATGAAATCAGCCTAGTGCTCATTCATCGAGGAAGTCCAACATGAAGATTCTCAGAGAAGCAGGTGCTAGAAAGATTTTATTAGAGGATTTGGTCTTGAGTTAGGAATTTCAGAGAAGAGTTTGAAGGAGGTGGGACCTTGCTCTAGAGTGGCTACCATCAGTAAGAGGCGACAGTTTCAACATATTTTTTAGAGACAGAGAAGACAGAGAAAAAGAGTGAAAAGAGACAAAAGCACCAAAATTTTGGTTGGGCTCAAACCTGGGTCATGCACATGAAAAGCAGCACACTATCCAAGAGAGCTATTTTGCAGACCCAGAAGTGATAGTTTAAGACTGGACATCTCCATAAATCTTGCCCAAGAAGAGTCAAGACAAGGAAGCTACCTCTGTCACTGATTAAGAAGCAACAGTCACCATTTTCACCAGGATGGACTCATATTTTTCCGACTTAGCCAAATTTCACCCTCTGTATTATGGTGTAACTTACATCTTAATGGAGTAATTATTTTTTCCATGCTGCATCATGGTCACAGAGTAGTCCTGTTTGATGTTGCTTTTGTGTGACGCTTGTGTGCCTTAGGATTGCACCAGTGCTGAAGTGTGAGTGCCAGGCCAACTCTTGGATGCCATGGGCTACTTTGCTCTTTCTCAAGCTGCAGCTGTCACTGAAATGAATAGAAATTCTTGCCCTTATTGAACTGAAAGGAGCAGGAGAGAGTAGGTATGAGGTCAGACAGGTAGGAGGAGCCAGGATTGCGTGGGGCTTTATAGCTATCCCACTGTGGGCACTTTGTCTTTGTACCTTTCAAAGACAAATTAATCCGTTGGAGAGGTTGAACAAAGCAGTGACTTGATTTACTACTTTTTTGTTAGCACTCTATCTTGGATTGTTGTGTTGGGAGTAGGCTAGGGCAAGGGGAAAAAGCAAGGAGACTAGCTAGATTTGCTAGGTAGTAACAGAAGAGATGCTAGGATCTGAATCTGAATATATCTGAAGGTAGTGCCAGTAAACACTTCTATTTAGTGTGGCATGGGGTGTGAAAAAGAGGATTAGTTAAAGATTTTGGTTCTGCTTGATGAGAAAGAGTTGCCTCTCCTCTGCCAAGATAGGGAAGACTTCAAGACTAGGTCTAGGTTGACTGCAGGTCAGATCACAAGTTTTGACTTTGGATTTATGAAGTTTGTAATGCAGTAGACATCCAAAAGGGGGCAATGCCATGTTGTCAGTTGGGTCTGTGGATCTGAAGTCAGGAACAGTTCTGAGCTAGAGCTAAGTGTTTGGGAAATTTCAGTGATTGGGTAGTATTAAACCCACAGGACTATAAGTGTATAGATAACGTTGCAAATAGCAAACTGCAACAGTATTTCTTGAGCCACCTATGTGGGAACAGACACTGAGCTAGGGAACATAGGAGAAAACAGATAGAAGGGGTATGTTTCTGAGTTCATTCTTAGATATTTTGAGTTACCTATGAGACAGCCAACAGAGAGGTGGAAGTTTGGGTCTGGAACCTGAAGACATGAAGACTAGAAGGAGTAAGGAAATTATGCCCGTGTGCATATATTGAGTTTTGTTTTGTTACTAGTAAGCATATGGCCATACTCAGTATCATAAGTATAGCCTGGAAAAGGTGATAATGATATATAAAACCACGTGAAATATTAAAACCCCCTCAAGAAAAAAAAAAGACAGACTAGCTACTACTTATATTTAGTTTCTCCAGCAGGTTCCTGGCTTATACGTAATTGATCTTTTTTTCATTGGAAAACCTTTTGAAAAGTCATTAGTTTTATATCTGTTAGATATATAGCTTGTCACATGTAAGCTTTTTGAATAAGACCATTTTTAAAGGGAGAGTATATTAAAATGGTAGATCATGCTATTTCAATTTCTTTTTATAAGCACAATGCCTTTTTAATAACGTTTATGCTCTGATAATTTATAATTCCTTTCTATAACTTTATTAAAAAATCTCTGTATAATTTACTTTACAGATATTTTTACACCTAAAACAAAATTCATGCTTTATCACTTCTTTTTTTAAAAATTATAATCTGATCACAAAAAGACTTTATAAAACTTCATTTACTAGCTCAATAAAGTGGTGGGTTTTTTTGTTGTTGTTTTTGTTTGTTTGGTTTGGTTGTTTTTTTTTTTTTTTTTTTGGTTTTTTTCCTGCTTGTGATTTTGCCAGACGTACACTCTCTCACAAATACAGATGATCAGCGCATTTCTTTCTCCTCTGCTCTCATGTATTCCAGCCACTCTATGATGCCGCTTACCTTACTATGTACAACATCTGCTTCACGTCCTTGCCCATCCTGGCCTACAGTCTCCTGGAGCAGCACATCAACATCGATACTCTGACCTCAGACCCCCGCCTGTATATGTAAGTTAAACTTAAAGGATAAGCCTCCCTCATGCAGTCTGGGAAATGGCACAGAGCATAAAGCGGTAGACCCTCAAGCATGAGGTCCTAAGCTCATGTCCTGGCATCACAGGTGCTAGAGTGATACTGTGGTGTTTTCTCTTTCTCATTACTTTTTTTCGTTCTTTTGTTTGATAGGACAGGGAGAAATTGAGAGGGGAGGAGAGAGAGGGAGGGAGAGAGAGGTCGCCTTGCAGCGCTCCATCATTCTTGAAGCTTCCCTCCCTGCAGGTGGGGACTGGGACCTTGAACCTGAGTCCTTGCACATTGTACCATGGAGTGTACCATCTCCTGGTACACATACCCCTCCCTCTCTCTCATTAATTAATCAATGTCTGTCCAAAAGGACTTCCTGGGATTTTTCACAGTTTCAGGTTGACATGAGAAGGGCACAGAACCATCTGTTTTGACTAAATGGTTCTGTGCTGAATCATCTTGTACTGAAATCAAGCCATTAACCAGAAAAAAAAAGGCTTATTTCCTTGGTGTGAGTCCTGTACTTGAATGTCTGAACCCTTTAGTTCACAGTCACTTGTGCCCCACACTTGAACCTACATTGTTGAGTTTTGGAGTCTTGGAGAAAGACAAGCTATTCTATTAATAACCACCAGAAAAGGTTTTTTTTTTTTAAAATGCTCTTTAGTAGTTTATAATATTGATCCCTCCCTTAATGGACTGAACTGATGATGTCATGTTACCATTCTTCTTATAAAGTGCCCCTGCACACAGCCTGCCCCCTTTGCTAACCTTCTTCTGAACTGTTCTGTTAAAGAAAATAATGGGCTCATCGAACCATTATATTAAGTTTGTGCCATTTAGAAGTGGATGCTTTTCTCTGTGAATGGAGACTTGGCACGAGCCCATTGACTTAACCTATGATGTAGCTGGGGGTTTTTAAGTCAATCTTACAGCTAAAGATGAAGATATTAGTTCAGAAAGTGGGTGGCTGTGCACGTGGTAGAGTGTATATGTCACCGTGCATGAGGATGCTGGGTCAAGTCCCAGGTCCCTGCCTGCAGGAGGGAAGCTTCATGAGTACTGGAGCAGTACTGCAGGTGTCTTTGCTCTCTCACACTCTGTCAAGAAAGAAAGAAAAGAAAAATAGCTGCTTGGAGCAGTGAAGTCCTGCAGCCATCAAACCCCAGCTATATAGCCTTAGTGTCATAAAAAAAAAAAAAAAGATGTTAGTGTACAGCAGATTAGAAGCATTGCTAAATAGTTACTAGTAAGGACTGGGATAGCTTAACTTTGCATGAAAGAAAAGTACATAAATACAAGAAATTGCTTTGGTCAATCTGCCTCATAGCTTTGGGGCCAGAGAGGTGTCTCACAGGTAGACCACATACCTTGAATGTGTAGGGTTCTGGGTTCAATCTCAGCACCACTTGAGAATTACAAGGAGAATTCCAGGAATGGTGGGGTGGTGCTGTGTACTTGCTCTCAGTCTCTCCTCCCCACCCTCCCATTCGTTCACAAAGCAAAAAACAGATTTATCTTAAGAATCATCTTTGTAAAGATAATTTGTTCTGGAAAATTTCAAACTTGGAATGAAGTAGATACTATGAATATAAGGAGCTCAAACTCAGGTTCATGTGCAGGTCTCTGCGCTTAGTACTGTATGCACTTAACCGGGCGCACCACTACTCGGCCCCAAGGTGTATTTATTTATTGATAAACCAGCATATGCAGTGTGAGGGATTGAACTTGTGCCCCTGCCACCCACGCACTGCGCCGCACACTCTCCCCCCCACACACACACACACACAAGTCTTGCTCTCTAGACCTTTAAAAGACAAAAAAAACCTAGTCCTCCTGCTGCTGCCCGTCATGCAGAGCTGCTCGGACTGGAACTGCTCACCCGCTCTCTCCAGACTGACACTGTCTCCAGGTTCTCCTTCACGTTAGCTGCCATACTGGGAGTTTCCAACAGCCTCGCCATTGGTCTGAGTGCGGCTAGGAAGGCTCGCCTGTAAGCTACTATTTCTTACCCTTCTTCCATCTTCCTAGAGAGTGTCTGACTAGAGAGGGCCAATTCTGCCTCAGCAAATTCCCTAAAGCCTCATTGGCTGGCATTGGCTGGGTACTCCCCTCAAGGATCTTTTAAAGAGATCTTCCTTGCAGTTCCCAGTTGCCTTGTGAACATGACATGCTGGCTTTGGAGAGAGGTGTTTTTTGTTTGTTTTGTTTTGTTTTGTTTTGTTTTTTCTGAGAAACTGCTACCTCCCTTCTGCAGTTTTTTTTAAGTAATAAATAGGACATTCCTTGCAGCCTCTGAATTTCCGATTCCTGCATATAGCTGGAAATCCTGCTAGGTAGAGGTTACATAATTGCTGTTGTCAGGAAATCCTGGAGTACTCAATACCAACTGAGTAAGAATTGGATGCAGCTATCAAGAACAATGAACCCACCTTCTCTGACCCATCTTGGACAGAGCTAGAAGGAATTATGTTAAGTGAGCTAAGTCAGAAAGATAAAGATGAGTATGGGATGATCCCACTCATCAACAGAAGTTGACTAAGAAGACCTGAAAGGGAAACTAAAAGCAGGACCTGACCAAATTGTAAGTAGGGCACCAAAGTAAAAGCCCTGTGGTGAGGGGTAGACATGCAGTTTCCTGGGCCAGTGGGGAGTGGGAGTGTGTGGGAGGGATGGGTCACAGTCTTTTGGTGGTGGGAATGGTGTTTATGTACACTCCTAGCAAGATGTAGACATATAAATCACTAGTTAATTAATACGAGAGGGGGAAAATCAATTGTATGTCTCGAAGTTTTTCAAAACACAAACTGAATCTTTTCAATATATAGGATGTGTATTTGATATGCGGACTCTCTCAAAAGCCTAGACCAATTAGATCAGAAGCATCCCATAGCACAGATATATACAAGATACTGGGTACTGTACAGCAAACCCTAACAAAAGGACTTTTCAAAGTTAACCCAATTACCAAATAATGTGATGATAACATTAACTATCGATTGTCTTTTTTAAACCCTAAGACAGCAGGAACGTCACATCTCCACTATAGAGCCCCTACTTCCCCCAGTCCTGGAACCCTTGGATAGGGCCCACTTTCCCATATGCCTCTCCCAATCCATATCAAATAATGTTGCATCCGCCGATCACAACCTAACCAACGCAACGATTGCCACCTCAACATGCTTCACTTCAGACTGTGTCCAGAGACTTCACGTGTGGAATGACAACCCTTCAGCTTCATTACTCGGGTGAGACCTTTTCTTTCATAGTATACTCTAATTCCATCCCTGGTGGCTCACTTTCTAACAAAGTCCCAAAACCTAGATATACACCAGTTTCTGTGAGAGAGAGCATATGTTCACACGTATCCATAAACTACTGCAAAATACATACCTGAAAGCAGAAGTACACTAGAGTTTGCAGTGAGTACCTCCCTAACACTTCTTCTCCACTATTCCAAGCTTTGGGTCCATGATTGCTCAACAATTTGTTTGGCTTCGTATGTTAATTCTCTTTTCAGTCACCAGGTTCCAGATGCCACCAGGATGCTGGCCAGGCTTCCCTGGATTGAAGACCCCACCAATGTGTCCTGGAGCTCCGCTTCCCTAGAGACATACCCTACTAGGGAAAGAGAGAGGCAGACTGGGAGTATGGACCGACCAGTCAACGCCCATGTTCAGCGGGGAAGCAATTACAGAAGCCAGACCTTCTACCTTCTGCAGCCCACAATGACCCTGGGTCCATGCTCCCAGAGGGATAGATAATGGGAAAGCTATCAGGGGAGGGGGTGGGATATGGAGATTGGGTGGTGGGAATTGTGTGGAATTGTACCCCTCCTACCCTATGGTTTTGTTAATTAATCCTTTCTTTAAAAAAAAAAAGAATTGGTTGTATTTAGTTTTAGTTTGTTTGTTTGAGATAGAGAGACCACAACACCAAAGCTTCCTCCGATGCAGTGGGGGCTACACTTGAACCTGAGTCATGTACATGGCAAAGCAGTGTACTATTCAAGTGAGCTTTCACCAGCCCAGCCTCAGTTGTACTTATATTACTATGATGTTTCTGTTTTTAAAAAATTTCACTTTCTTTACTTATTGGATAGAGGCAGTCAGAAGTCGAGAGAGGGAGAGAGACAGAGAGACACCTGCAGCCCTGCTGCACCACTTGCAAAGCTTTCCCCCTGCAGGTGGGGAGCAGGAGCTCAAACCTGGGTCCTTTGCATTGTAATATGTGTGTTCAACCATGGGCCATGACCCAGCCCCATAAGATATTTCTTATTACAGTCTAGTAACTGTTCTTGATAGTATAGGCAAGTTGTATACTCTTTGAGTGGTTAGATACCCTTTGCTAAAGGTTAAGAACAATTTGAAATAGAAGCCAAAAGAATTCCATGTGCAGACCCACCTTTTCACATGTCTGCTCCAATAAATTGGTAGCCTTATTTAACATTCTGACTTGCAGTGAGAAGATTGTGCTATTTTTTGACAGATGTTAAGCTTTCACTCTGTTCACTTGCTCTCTCAAAGTGTGACTGTACCAATCAGGTGTATTCTGCAAGTCTTATCTTTAAAGGGAAGCTCAAGACCTTAAAACTACACTTCCATGGAGAAATTTTGATGAAAAGAAACATGCTAACATTTGTAGTTGAAAAGCTGTGGTAGCTCGTTCTTGAATGAGGGCTGAAATATTCTGTCTGTGGTCCATGTTAGCCCCCCACAGCCTCATTCCTGCTAGGAGAAAATGTTTTATTGGAAATAAACACTGAGCAATGTGGAGGTAGAGGTACTCCATGCCAAGTTCACTTCCCCTAGTGTCTTTTTATCATCTCCTTTTAAATTTTGTGTGTCTCCCCTACTCATAGTCTAGCAGACCCATTCTATGTCCCTCTATAAGTGACTTTTTATTTTCAGTTGTGGAGACTGGGGATTTAGAAATGTCCATTTCCCTGCTTGTAGACTATGGAGAAGTGGAGGTCCTTTTAACTCTGTCCCAAGCACTAATTTCCAAGCCTGCAGGCTGACGAGGGGCAAGGGTCTTTTCAGTCCCTGCTTCTTCAGTTACTGTCTGAGGTCAAACGAGTCTAAGAGTGTATACTAACTCTACTGCCTACTAACTGAATGACCTCGCTGACAGTTCCCCAACTTTCCTACACAGTAGAATAATCAGGGCAGCTCTCTTCAGGCTGGTTAGGTCAGAATGAAAAGGAGCTAGGCAATCATAGTTTTCTTTTTTTATTTAATTTAATTTAATTTATTTATTTAAAAAAGGATTAATTAACAAAACCATAGGATAAGAGGGGTACAAACTCCACACAATTCCCACCACCCAATCTCTATATCCCACCCCCTCCCCTGATAGCTTTCCCATTCTCTATCCCTCTGGGAGCATGGACCCAGGGTCATTGAGGGTTGCAGAAGGTAGAAGGTCTGGCTTCTGTAATTGCTTCCCCGCTGAACATGGGCGTTGACTGGTCGGTCCATACTCCCAGTCTGCCTCTCTCTTTCCCTAGTAGGATGGGTCTCTGGGGAAGCTGAGCTCCAGGACACATTGGTGGGGTCTTCAATCCAGGGAAGCCTGGCCGGCATCCTGATGACATCTGGGACCTGATGACTGAAAAGAGAGTTAACATGCGAAGCCAAACAAATTGTTGAGCACTCATGGACCCAAAGCTTAGAATAGTGGAGGGGAAGTGTTAGGGGGGTACTCACTGCAAACTCTAGTGTACTTCTGCTTTCAGGTATATATTTTACAGTAGTTTACAGATACGTGTGAACATATGCTCTCTCTCACAGAAACTGGTGTATATCTAGGTTTTGGGACTTTGTTAGAAAGTGAACCACCTGAGATGGAATTAGAGTATACTATGAAAGAAAAGGTCTCACCCGAGTAATGAAGCTGAAGGGTTGTCATTCCACACGTGAAGTCTCTGGACACAGTCTGAAGTGAAGCATGTTGAGGTGGCAATTGTTACGTTGGTTAGGTTGTGATCGGCGGATGCAATATTATTTGATATGGATTGGGAGAGGCATATGGGAAAGTGGGCCCTATCTAAGGGTTCCAGGACTGGGGGAAGTAGGGGCTCTATAGTGGAGATGTGAGGTTCCTGCTGTCTTAGGGTTCAAAAAGACAATCGATAGTTAATGTTATCATCACATTATTTGGTAATTGGGTTAACTTTGAAAAGTCCTTTTGTTAGGGTTTGCTGTACAGTACCCAGTATCTTGTATATAACTGTGCTATTGGTTGCTTCTGATCTACTTGGTCAAGGCTTTTGAGAGAGTCTGCATATCAATTACACATCCTATATATTGAAAAGATTCAGTTTGTGTTTTGAAAAAATTCAAGACATACAATTAATTTTCCCCCTCTCATATTAATTAACTAGTGATTTATATGACTACATTTTACCAGGAGTGTACATAAACACCATTCCCACCACCCAAAGACTGTGACCCATCCCTCCCACCCACTCCCACCCCCCACTGGCCCAGGAAGCTGCATGTCTACCCCTCACCACAGGGTTTTTACTTTGGTGCCCTACTTACAATTTGGTCAGGTCCTGCTTTTAGTTTCCCTTTCAGATCTTCTTCCTCAACTTCTGTTGATGAGTGGGATCATCCCATACTCATCTTTATCTTTCTGACTTAGTTCACTTAACATAATTTCTTCTAGCTCTGTCCAAGATGGGTCAGAGAAGGTGGGTTCACTGTTTTTGATAGCTGCATAGTATTCCATTGTTTATATATACCACAGCTTTCTCAGCCACTCATCTGTTGTTGGGCGCCTGGGTTGCTTCCAGGTTTTAACTATTATGAATTGTGCTGCTATGAACATAGGAGTACACACCTCTTTTTGGTTGGGTGTTATGGAGTCTTTGGGGTATAACCCCAGGAGAGGGATTACTGGATCATATGGAAGGTCCATGTCTAGCCTTCCGAGAGTTTTCCAGACTGCTCTCCACAGAGGCTGGACCAATTTACATTCCCACCAGCAATGTAAAAGGGTTCCTCTGTCCCCACAACATCTCCAGCATTTGTTGCTGCTGTCCTTTTTGATGTATGCCATTCTTACAGGAGTGAGATGGTATCTTAGTGTTGTCTTAATTTGCATTTCTCTGACAATCAGTGACCTAGAGCAGTTTTTCATATGTTTGTTAGCCTTTTGGATCTCTTCTGAGGTGAATGTTTTGTTCATATCTTCTGCCCATTTTTGGATGGGGTCATTTGCTTTTTTGGTGCTAAGTTTGCTGAGCTCTTTATATATTTTGGTGATTAGTTTCTTGTCTGATGTATGGCATGTGAAGATCTTCTCCCATTCTGTGAGGGGTCTCTCTGTTTGTTTAATAGTTTCTTTGGCTGTGCAGAAGCTTTTCAATTTGATGTAGTCCCATCGGTTTGTTTCTGCTTTAGTCTTCCTTGCAGTTGGGTTTGATTCATCAAAGATGTCCTTGAGATGTAGGTGGGAAAGTGTTTGACCAATGTTTTCCTCTAAGTATTTGATTGTTTCTGGTCTCACATTTAGGTCTTTGATCCATTTGGAGTTGCTTTTTGTTTCTGGTGAGATAAAGTGGTTCAATTTCATTCTTCTGTATGTTACAACCCAGTTTTCCCAGCACCATTTATTGAAGAGAGCCTCCTTTTTCCATTTAATCCTTAGGGTCCCCTTATTAGAGACTAGCTGTCCATAGGTGTGGGAGCGATCATAGTTTTCAAGGTCCCCAAGTGCTTCCCGTGTGCTTCGAGCATCCAGATACCGCTGAGAAACATCTTTTTGTGGCTCCCTATTTGTGAATCTGGGCACTAAGACCTAACTTGTGGGGTTTACACCTATGAAAATAGACAATATATACAAAATGCTAATCCAGTTTTTTTACTGGACAGTTAAGTATTTAGTACATGGGAGTAGAGTCCCAGATATTGTTTGCCCAGTAGAGTGCCCTTCTTACCATGTAGGCGCTTTGGGTTCAAATACTGGAAAAATCATTTAGCAGCCCTACAGCTCCAGGGGAAGCTTCACGGGTAGTAGAGCAGTGCTGTGATAGCTCCCCCCCATTTTTGTTGCCCTTCTTGTTGTTCTTATTGTTTTTGTTGTCATTGCTTGGTTTTGTTTTTGTTTTTGTTTTTGTTTTTTTGATAGGACAGGGAGAAATGTAGAGAGGAGGGGAAGACAGAGAGGGGGAGGGTGGAGGGTAGATAGCATAATGGTTATTTCAGTCCCTCACACCACCATAAGCCAGAGCTGAACAGTGCTCTGGTTAAAAAAAAAAGAAAAAAGAAAGAAAAGAATCCCCACCTGTAGGAGGAAAGCTTTGTGAGTGATGAAGCAGGGATGTAGGTGTCTCTTTCACTCCCTCTATCTGCTCCTCCCCTCCCAACTGTCTCTATCCAGTAAGTAAATAAAGATAATAAAAATTAAAAACATAAAAAAGAAAAGAAAAATTTCTAAAAAAAAAAAAAAAAGACGGGGGAGAGAAAGACACCTGCAGACGTGCTTTACCACTTGTGAAGTGACGAGGCCCCCCCTCCCACAGGTGAAGATCCAGGGCTCGAACCAGCAGTCCATGCGCTCTGCACCATGTGCGTTTAACTCCATCTCCCTGTGCTATGATATCTTTTCCTCTTTGCCTGTATGTTTCTTTTTCTCTCCTCTAAAATAAAAAAAAAAATAGGTGGGATAAGTCAGTCTTGGAATAGCACATTCACAGTGATAAATTGATGAAAGCTAATTATTGTTGATTATGTTAACTGTTATCATTGGGAAGAAGTTTAAGAAGTGTTTCCCCCAGTGTCCTAGTCAGGAAGTGGTTAGAGAAAGATGACCTACCAAAAGCTTTCTGTTTCCTAATACTGTCAGACCCCATGCTCTCTTTTGGCATTTCACTGTATTTTTGTTGTTGTTGTTGTTGTTGTTTTAAATACATTTTGTTTATCTTTTATTTATTGGATAGAAAGAGATTGAGAGGGGAGGGGGAGATAGAGAGGGAGAGAGAGAGAGAAACACCTGCAGCCCTGCTTCACCACTCCGTGAAGCTTTCCTCCTTCAGGTGGGGACAAGGGGCTTGAACCTGGGTCCTTGTGCATTGTAGTGTGTGCGCTCAACCAGGCGCACCACCGTCTGGCCCCTCACTGTATGTTTAAATAAACACCCCGCCTATGCTTTTCTCCCACTTCTCAATAGGAAAATTTCTGGTAATGCCATGCTGCAGTTGGGTCCCTTCCTATATTGGACGTTTCTGGCTGCATTTGAAGGGACTGTATTCTTCTTTGGGACATATTTTCTTTTCCAGACTTCATCCCTTGAAGAAAATGCCAAGGTAAAAAAATAGATGTCGTTATATCGTTTTGTATATGCATGGATTCTCATTTCCCATAGGCACTTACAAACTCTTAACTGTAAATTTTGTGCAACTGATAATTCTTACTGTGTAGTATTTTAGTTCTCATGCCCTCTTCAGGAAAATAGAAGTGTTAAAGTAAGAAATCACTTCTTGTGTGATGGCTAACTAGAGAGCTTGTGTACCGACCTTTTGGAAGCTGTGATTTTTACTGGATGAACTGAGTTCTTGGGACATCAGACTTACACACACACTCACACAGCTTAGATATGAGTAAGACTTCTTTTTTTTTTTTTTAAAAAAAAGCAAAGCTTGACTCCACTCAGCTAATTGCCATCGTTGCACCATTTGGCTAGTAGTTAAATAGGGAGAATGCCTTTTTCCTCCTGCCCATCCACATAGGAGTGTAGAGTTTTCCAGAAAGGCCAAATTGCTCTTGCCAGTGCCTTCCCAGCAAGTGATTCCACCTGGTTTGGGATGATTTTACCCTGGCTGTGCTCAAGGAAAGATCTGCCGATGGCTTGAAATTGTCTTCCTGCAGCCACATGGTGGGAATCGACCCTAGCACCTCACATGCTTCTTTCACTGTGTTCTCCTTCACTGTTACCAGACTTCTTCTCTTTGTGATCATTCAATCTTCATAGTCTTGAATGTGGAGGAAAGCTAAGGTTCAAAGTGAATGTACTGAGTGCAGTGGCGGTGTCTACAACCTAAACAGTCAGCATCTGTTAAACAAGTGAGAGGCTTAGTGAATTTCATTGATGAGTACTATAGTGCAAACTTCTAACTGGGGCAAACAAGTGAATGTTGCATGAGTTTCTAATAATTGCTGATCACTGAGCAACTGTTGAGGAAATGCAGGTGTGCTGTGGTAGCGTAGACACATGTAGCACTTGCCAAGGAAAGTGTTCTGCTAAAATTCTTGACATCCTTGAGCAACTTGCGTGAGCATTTGCAAGTCAGCTTTTCCCATCGGTCAGAGGATGGGTTCAGATTGTAAGACTTCCCATTATAATCCCTTCCTTCAGGTCTCTGGCCAGTCCTGTGACTTTTCACTTTTTATTTTATTTGGCACTTAAATTGCTAGAACTGACTTGTCAAAGAGCATTTGTTCCAAAGTAGGCAGATACTCTCATGCAATCATGTTGTTCTGGTTCATTTACTCACATAGCAAAATGTTCAGGTGGTGCGTGAGGAGCCTCAACCCAGCCTCTGTCCAGTCCATCTCCCATTTTGAGTTCATGAAATCAAAGCTGATTAGAGCTGTATGTGCCATTGTCCTGCTAAATGTTCGCTAGGATTACGATAAGTATAAGAACTGCTATTGGCAATTAAATATAGCGCCCATGTATGATTTGATCAAATTCTTTTTTTGCTTCTATTAACCTTAATTTTTTGTTTTTATTTTTTAAAAACCTTTTACATTTCATTTTCTGTTTTAACGTTATGCATTCAGATCTTGACAGCATTTGGTAAGCATATGTGCCATTCATTGCCATCTTTTGGATTTATACATGGTAACTGCTTTTCTTTGATGTGCACATGCTGACAGCTTTTATCTTTGCAACCAAAAATTTAGACTGTGTTTTCAAAATGTGAATTCCCTATGTCTGCAAGTTAGTCCTGACCTGAGAGTTTTAGGTCTGCTCTGGAAAATGCCCATATCCAATTCTTTAGAGACACGAATCACCCAGATGACTTGTTTTGATGACCATTGATGGCTGTTGGTGGAATGGTGTTTTCCCCTGCCTTTATCACACCGGTGTGCTCCCTGTTTGATGCTGCATGGAATCATGGAGATAAACTCTAGCAAGCACAAATGTAGTAGTGTACCTGTCCAAGAAAGATTAGGGTCATGGTAAAACCCAGCATTTGTTCTGATCTTCTAGCCAGATATTTTCCTAAACAATTCAGACAGAAATCTTTGACAGTTACACATGGGATTAAAGTTGACTTTTTACTATTGTAAGCAAGCTTATTATTATATTCATGGTACATGTAATTGTTCGATGTTTTTCAGGTATATGGAAACTGGACTTTTGGAACCATTGTTTTTACAGTCTTAGTATTCACTGTAACTCTGAAGGTTAGCTCCTTATTCAAATATATTTAAACCATTTTTATCATGCTCCTTGTTCTTCTACTAATGTATTTTTGTGTGTTATAATTTATGATTGCTTTGAGTTGTGAGTCTTAACACTTAGTAAATATATACACATACACATGTGTGTGTGTGTGTGTGACACTAGATATTTGAGCATTTATACAGTATTAATATCTATCATTGTTACATTTTAAATATATATGGATTGGGAGAGGGAGATACCATAATGGTTATACAGACTCTCATGCCTGAGGTTCCAGGGTCCTAAGTTCATTCCCCTGCACCACCATAAACCAGAGCTGAGCAGTGCTCTGAAGAAAAAAAAATGTATGTTGAAATCTTCCTTTGCTGCCATTTTCAAGATGTTATGATAAGTAGAATATAGACAAGTTGTTTTATGTTTTCATCTTAAGTACTTAGATCTGTTCTTAGTTGTATATCTTTTTAAGTTCACCAGACCTTGAAGGAATTTGGGTACATAAGACACTGAATAGATCCATGAGTGTCCAAAAGGGTGAAGTAGTAATGAAACTTTCTATAATATATTCATCACTGAAAGTTATTCATGAGCCAGCAAAATAGATCACTTGGGTAGTACACTGCTTTTCCATGTGCTTGACACAGGTTCAAGCTTGGCCTCTACTGCGCTGAAGAAAGCTTCGGTCTCATCACTCCACCATCTGTGGAATCCCCTTGGTCCTATCCCTGGTGCTCTCATACAGTGTTAGGGATGACAAGAATGTGAAGCAGGCACTTGTAAGCCATCTTTTGGGCCTTCTCTTGCTCTTTTATTGGATCGGACAGAAAGAAATTGAGAAGGGAGGGGAAGATAGAGAGGAAGAGAGCAAAATAGATACCTGCAGACCTGCTTCATTGCTTTGTGGAGAACCTGCAGCTGGGGAACTGGGATCTCAAACTGGGATCCTTGTGCTTCATACGAGCCTTCTCCACTACATGTTTCTTCCTGATCCATTTGTCATAGCAAATACTTTGAATAATATTTAGGAAATGTTGCAGTTCATCTCAGCCACTTCCAACTGGATGTCCCTTTCCTCTTCTAGCAAATAGAGCTACAAGTAACATCTCTCTAAGGTGGAGTGTGGTTTTGTTTGTTTGTTATTTAGAGAGGTATCAAGTAATGAATGCATGTAAAGCAACTGAAATGAAACAACATATAAAATGTGCTCAGTGCATTGGATGCTAGTTTTTTTTTTCTTGATAATTATGTTTCATAGGATCATGCTTTGAAACCGATCGTCCTCACCCCTTTCCACCCTTGACCTTGCATATGGCCCCAGGGCTTTCAAGTGCCCTGCAGAATTACAATTGGCCTGATAGCAGTAGCTTTCACTTATCCCTGAAAAGACACTCACCCCCTGTTCACCTGGGCTTTACCATGTGTGTCTTTTTCCTCAGAAGCCTAAAGGGTGGGAATTCAAGACTGGGCTCCATTAACAGTGGGATATTATCAGTATCCCATTTATGGATGAGCACATGTAGTAGAGAGTTGAAGACCATGATGAAATGTCAAATCAAAAAAAATTGAGACATACCTTTTCAAATATGAAATGCCCTTAATACTACTCCCTGAAATTTCCTCCCGAAATTTTAAGCAAAGAGAGCGATCCATACGTTACAGTTTTAGATTACATTTGAAAACCCCAAGCACTGAAATCAGATGAAATAGTCCACCTTGGCAGAAACATGAAGGAATTAAAATCCAAGCAACTGAAAATGTTTCTAATTCAGTGGAATGGACATGGGTTGATGACCGAAAGGTACACTATGTAGGGAGACCACCCCCCACCTCCACCCCAATCCTTAATACTACGTTCCAGGTTTGTAAGCCAGTTACCTTGCACTTAGTAACCTTCCCCCAGTTTGTTGTGTTTGAACTCTCACAACTCCTTTGTATAGTTAGTCCACCTTCCCCAGCTATTCCTTCTTTTCCTACTGCTTTTCCATAGACCTGCCTCCACCAGCCAAGCCTTCTCCTTGATGACACCATTGCTTATCTGTTGTCTTTCCTTCTGTGGTGAGACGTGTAGCCTCACACACACTAGCAATTTGCTTGGCTGTCTCTCTACACCTACACTCATTTACACCTATACCCTAAAAACTTAGAGGCCTTGGGGCAGAACTCAACTCTTTCTTAACCCAGCTCCTTGAATCTTTGAACAGAATCTCTTGATTCTGTTCTCCTTGGAATTACATTCTTTTCTGGATGTGTGGCCCAAGCTCAATTTTCCCATAATGCCATATTGTGTTCAAGTTCTCATATTACGTATTGCCTTGTGCTGTTTATACCCATTGTAAAATCTCTTGTGTTGATTCTTTTCAGCTTGCCTTGGATACTCGTTTCTGGACATGGATAAATCATTTTGTGATTTGGGGTTCCTTGGCCTTTTATGTATTTTTCTCATTCTTCTGGGGAGGTATTATTTGGTAAGCAGCTGTACATAAATGAGTAATGTATAAACAACAAAGTAGGCATATGCATATATACATTATAGCATCAGTGATTTTTTTAAAGTGTTGATTATATAAGATGGCAAATCTTAAGTATTAATGGACTAAAAGTTACTTCTATCCAGTTAAAACCATCAGTTTCAGGTAAGATATCAAATACAGGTATGTAGGAGGTTGGGTGGTAGTGCAGTGGGTTAAGTGCACATGGCACGAAGTACAAGGACTCACTCAGGAGTCCCAGTTCGAGCCCCCAGCTCCCCACCTGCTAAGCTTGGAAGTTGCATAAGGAAGGCCAGAAGCTAGAGCTTTCATCTCCTTTCCTTGCTCCCAGAGGCCTATAGTCTGTGTTTAAGTATCCTAGTTGTTTCCCTTAACCAGTGGTTTCCCCCCTGACAAGTATGCCTCCAGTAGAGAGCAGGGCTAGAGTGAGCCGTAGGGTAAGATTCCAGGATTTCATCTTCTCACTGGTTTGAGTTAGAACCGTACATAGGAAAGCATTCCATGTTATCACAGAGCTGAGAAGAACCTGTCTATGTCCCTTGAGACTTAATTAGAAGGAACTCCTACCGTTTAGAAAAGCTTTTTTTAATAAGAGCCTTAAATAAAAATACGAAAAGCAGTCACTTAAGAAAGTAGCAGCTCTGAAAATATAATTACAGCATATAATGGCACCTATATAGGTAATTGTTGGAGCAGTGAAACTTAAGGAGGTCTCTTTTCTTTAATAATACACAAATAAATCAATGTTGATTAACCAAATGTAGTCTTCCCAGAGTCCTATAATTCAACAAATCTGTGTAATCAGCATCTGAAGTAATTATGCAGAAGTTCCACAAGTATAAAATGTTTCCAGCAAACTCGTCTATTTCCGCATACTATTCTTAAATCCTTTGAGTTAAGCATTGTCACACCAGTTTCTGTTCATTAGAGATGCTTACCAAGAAATGAAATACCTATTTTTTCATTATCTTTATTTATTTATTGGGTAGAGATAGCCAGAAATCAAGGAGGGGGGAGATAGAGAGGGAGAGAGAAAGGGAGACACCTGTAGCACTGCTTCGCTTCACCACTTGCAAAGCTTTCCCCTGCAGTGGGAACCAGGGGCTCAAACCCAGGTCCTTGCACACTGTAACATGTGCACTCAACCAGGTATGCCACCACCTGGCCCCTTGAAATAATCCATTTTTTATGTGATTACCTGTGACGCCATCCTTAAATACAACTGTCTGTTCATCAGTTACATGCATGTCAACTTTTACTATAGAGCATCTAGCAGATGTGAAACTTGAGCTGCATGCTGGTAGCAGCTAATATCTCTGAATGTGTTCTGCCCTCAAGTATTGGGATACACCCCTCTTAAGGTGGGCAGTACCTGTGATGATTTCTGAGCCCCATATTCAGTCCATAGATAACATGTTTTCTAATGCAAATAAATATTTTCCCACTATGATTATCTGTTCTTTTCTAGACATTTGATAATGGATATTCTAAAAACAGTCACTTTTATTAATGCATAGTGAAAGTATCTTTTACATTTAAAAGATAATTTCAGTTAAACTTCTGTTTCATATGACAGAAACTGACTTGGCTTTCTCTTACATGTTTTCTCTCCACTCTAGGCCTTTTCTTAAGCAACAGAGAATGTATTTTGTATTTGCTCAAATGCTGTCTTCTGTATCCACATGGTTGGCTATAATTCTTCTAATATTTATCAGCCTTTTCCCTGAGATTCTTCTGATAGTGTTGAAGAATGTAAAACGAAGAAGTGCCAGGGTAAGAACTAAGTTTACTTTTAACCAGCTTTTTGGAAGGAGCTTCAATATCTGCCATGAACTAAAAATCTTATTTAGAGAATTGCATTAGTTACAGCATGTTGAACCCCTCCTTACAGGTTCATCACTTAATTTCCTCTTCTGCATAAAAAGTATAGTAAAAACTTCGTTATCCAAATGCAGGTGGTAAGTAGATTCCTTAATAGTGTTCTGTGTGACTTAGCAATCCATACGGAGTATTTCATATGCTCCATATGGAATTTTAAATGGGGAAAAAAAACGGTTTATTTATTTTTTTTAGCCTAGAATTTTTCACACCAGGATTTCCACACCAACATTCCAGCTTTGACCTTAGAAATTTCCCTGTGAGTTGTTTGCAGATATTTTTTCCCAGTTGATCATCCCAATTTATCTCTCTCAAACCTTCCTCCTTCCTTTAATTATAGTGCTGCTTAATCTCTGTGTTGCTTTTAGCCCTGTGTGCAAACCAAAGAGAATTCCCTGGATGTGATTTCTACATCCTTGCCCTCCTGAACACACTTGTAAAAGTTCAAGATTGTTTTATAAGTGTGTTTTTGCTGCTTAAATTGTGTTAAATTGCTTGCCGAAATGAGAAGTGTTTCCCTCTGTCAGCCTAACCACTTGGCCTGGCATTGTCTTAGACCTTTTGAACATGTATGAGACATGTGTGAAACAACTGTTCAAATGAAAGGGGTAGATGAGCCTGGCAGACAAGGCATCTGGCAAAGTAAGACCAACAGGTTAATTAAATATGTCCTATTCCTGACAATGCTAGCTTATTTTGCCAAACAAAACCCTATTTGTAGCATATTGACACCAAGTAGGTCTTGGAACCCCTCAAACAGTATACAGTCTAAACTACTTGATCAAATTTGCCCAGCAGTTTAGCCTCAAAGATGGCTTTGCTGTGTTGTTTGGCCTCTTAAATCTTGTGGTTGGCATTATGCAGATTTAGGGATCTAAGATGATCATGGTGGGAAAGTCTTCAGTGAGAAAGAGGAACTTTATAATTAGAGAACACTATTAGCCCTAGTCAAAAGCAACAGAATTGTCATTGGCATAAGCCACATTGATTCTAGGTATACAAGGCCAATCAGTGGACAGTTCTGTGATCCAAACTGCCTTAACTCCCTGCTTCTGCATGCCTTATGGCTGGAACTGGACACAATAACAACCTAGCTAAAACTGCCTTAGTCTGCTCTTTGGTCATTCCCATAGACCTCCAGCTAATTCCCTCCAGCCTGGTGTTTAGTCTTAGGGGGAAAAATTTAAAAGGTTGTATCTATTTTTCTGATTATACCTTAATATCTTTTGAGCAGTAATAATCCAGCTTGAGGTAACCCCCAGAATGGCTCTCCTGACAATGTGCATAAATTCCAATTTAAAATGTTGCAGTGAAAAATGGTTTCATACCTTTGTGTCAGAATTGGTCTGGGAACAATCTTAGAGGTCCCCTTTCTTTCATTCTCATTAATAAGGTTGTACAAGTGGAAAGCTCCTAAATGTTTTCTCCATTGCATCTACTGGAGCTCATACCCAGCATCCTACTCAAAAAAAAAAAAAAAAAAAAAAAGTAAAGTGGTAAAGCCTTCAGATATATCCTAGCTTCTTTTATTTGAACCTTTTCTTTAAGAAAGAGAAAATTAGACACTGGCTGGAGGTGACTTTTATGTTAATCAAATGCCCATTAAATGTATGTAAATTAAATGGCAATTTAAATGGAGCAATGCTACCAAGCAGTTACAGATGAAGACTTAGCATTTTCTTTCTATGCAAACAGCAGGTTCCTCTGTTGAAAGCATGGCAGGTCTGGGACTGCAGCCTTTTTTTATGTAGCAACGGAGGATGTTGCCAGGGTTTCAGCATGACATTTGTTTGCCGTGGGTTATGTCCACACTATAGGAGATTCTAGTGTCTGCTGTAGCTTGGCATGCTGATATGCTAATACAACCAGGAGAATTTCCATGATCACTCTCATTCATTCAGTCATGCATTCATTTATCCCTGCCTTCACTGACCCAAGAAACATGCGTTGAACCACCTTGTGATGAATATCTCTCTTTACATCCAGTGTCTGAAAGGCGAAATGGTGTTTCAGACTCATGGGGGTCTTGACAGTTGCAAGTGAGAGAAAGCTTGTGGGCACTCTGCACCACTGGCTCCCTCTCCCCACACCTGAGAAAATGCAAGAGCAAAGTAGTGCTATGCATGCATAAAGGCCAACTGCAACATGGCTAGTCTGATAAGTCATGCCTGCTTTTCTAAGACCCTGTTTGACCGTATCACAGACACAGAGACCACTTCTAAGACACAGGAGACCGAGAGTATGAATGACCTCCGGTCTTAAATCCTGAGCGACATCTGGCTTTGTTCAGTATCCCTTGCGAAGGCATTGGCCTCATTTTAAGAAAAGTTAAAAGGTTCTTTTACACTGGGTCTGCCTCTTACCTGACAGGTTCCCTAATGGGCTATTGTGTGCCCCTACCTAGAAGTAAACAATCACTCTGGCTTCCACTTAGAAGCATCTTGCATCCTCTGTACGCACTGCCAAGATCCCTGCAGCACTCACATGGGTCTTGGCAACTGCTCTGAGAAGGAAACTCAGCAGTGGGTAGTGAAAATGTCTCTCTGGCATTTGGGAGAGAAGCTGAGCCATTTACATTGAACATTTATAGAAGCCACCTTCTGTTGAATTTTGTTCAGTTTAGCACACACTGCCTAAGGGTCCACTCTAAGTCAGCTACTCTACTCGGTGTTGACTAGTCCCAGATGAATCACAGATAGTCCCAGCTCACAAGTAGCTGTCCCTCTAGTTCATTTCTAAAGAGGAGTCAGTCACCTATTTTTAAAAAAAAAATCTTTGTTTCATGAGAGAAGATGAGGGCAGCACTGACATACCCAGTGTCAACGATCGAACTCTAGACCTCATGCTTGCAGGTCCACAGTTCTGCCACTGTCCCATATCTCACATCACTCATGGCGATGTGCTTCTGAAGCAGGTGTAAAGCAGCCTTGGTGATGTGGCTTGCAACAATACAGTTGAGCTGCCAAGGTCAAACTCACTGCCTCCTAACACCATTAGTTAAAAGAAGCTCATAAGACAGCCACCAGCTAGGTTCTGTCATGATGCTGGTACTATAAAGAATTCTGGGGTTAGAGTTGGATTCAGTGACAGAACACATGTTTTGCATGTATGAGGCCCTGGGTTTGATCCCTAGCACTAAACGAGTGAGTCTAGTGTCTTCAAAACTGGTTCCGTCTCTTATTTCACTGCAGCATATCACTGGAGGTACATAGCTCCTCCCCTATGTTCTCTGTGGTGAGTTTAATTGTCAAACTAAAACTCTTGTAATTAAGGACCATAGAGGGTCAGGAGATGTCTCACTGAGTAAAACACATTCTTGAGTATGTGCAAGGATCAAATTTGAGTTCCTGGCCCCCACATGGGAGAACCATGCAAAAGGGGAGGCTTCATAAGTAGTGGAGTGATCCTGTGATGTCACTCTCCTCTGTGGATACCCCTCCCTCTATCTCTCACCCTCTGTCTGGGAAAAAATAAAGAAGAAAAAAGTAGTACAAAGACCTGGCAGCAATAAAAAAAAATAATAATAAAAGGACCATAGGATGTTTTTTATTTGTTTATTTTACCTTTTGTTGTTGCCCTTGTTGTTTTTTTATTGTTGTAGTTATTATTGATCTCGTCATTGTTAGATAGGACAGAGAGAAATGGAGAGAGGAGGGGAAGACAAAGAGGGGGTGAGAAAGAGAGACACCTGCAGACCTGCTTCACCACCTGTGAAGCGACTCCCCTGCAGGTGGGGAGCCGGGGCCTCGAACCAGTCCTTGTGCTTTGCGCCACGTGTGCTTAACCAACACTGCGCTACCGCCTGACTCCCGGACCACAGGACTTTTATCACCACATAAAATACCAGTGCAGCAGTTCATACAGCTGACACGATAAGATGACTCTACCTTTGAGTGCTGAGCAGTGGAGTGGAGCAGCAGGATGCTTAAGATTGCAGATAGTTCAGTAAAAGCTCTGTCCCTTCTCAGCCCACGTGTTGGGCTCTGTCATAGTCAGTCTAGTGCAGTTGGAGCTGTTGACTTGGTAGCAAATATCACTTCCCCTTTTCAATACAAGGTATTTCCCCATACCTCTAAATTACCAAGAGCAAAAGGGAAGCTTGGCTTTGTACATGAGAACACTTTCATCTAATAGGTATAGACCCAGCCATAAAGCCATGCCTAGCGTGGGTGCTTTTGTTTGTTTGTTTTTGTTTTCCTACAAATAATAAACACTCCCTTTAGCAGGGAGCTCTTTCAGGATGTAAGGGCAAGGAAGAATATCAGCTGTCTGAGCAAAATACCCAGAAAGTAAAAGCCCTTTAAAAAATTTTGGAGGCTGCAATTTATTCCTTTGATACCAATAGTTACAGTGACGATTACTATTAATTCTGACAGTGTCACATACAACTGTGAATTCTGAGGTTAGAGACCCTGAGAAGCATGTTGCACAGAAAGAAAGTGGAATGCTAAAGTCATGGCTGTAGAGATGGACCTTTATGCATATTGACCTCTTTGACATCCTGTTCTCTGAGCCAGTGTCAAAGCCAGAGAATGTGGACTTGTCACACTGTTTCAGTTCATAATCTCCTAGCCCTCCTACCCCTTCCTCTGTGCCTCCCCCAGTTGCTACTTGTATCAACTTATGACTTCTTTGGTTACTCTTTCCGTGTTCTCTACTTTCTGTACCTTCTGTATTCCCCCCCCCTTTCTAAAGGAGCCTGATCAACCCCTAAAATTTCTGTTTTATAGCAATGCTCTTATCACTGGTAGCTGAATATGAGTTGTTGAGTATCACTGAAAGGTGCTTCTAGTTGCTGTCTGAAATAGATTCGTTCAGTTAACATGGGGGTAGGGGCTGTGCTTGGTATCATGGGAGTCTGGTTGTAAAGTTTCTGCCCACAAAGTTCAACACAGAGCTTAACTTTTTTCTCTCAAAGACTGAACATCTATTTTTCTAGCTTTATTGGTAATTTGCATGTTATCCTCAACATGTGACCAACTTTCTTCATGTAATGTAAATTATGAACAGGTGAAATCATAGTTATGTCAAAACATGTGACTATGCCAAACTTTTTGCCTTTTAGACTTTGTTTATTAGACTCAGATGGATAATTGTACTAGCTGGTTTCTTTTGAGTACCTATTTTTATTAGTCACTAAGTAGATAACATGAGTACTCTCAATAGCAGAATTGTTGCATCAATGCCCATAGTTAAGCACTTGTCTTCTGTTTCACTTGGGCAAAACCTGTCAGCTAGTTAGTTGAAGTCATCAAATCGGACTTTTTTCTAGGTGGTACAAAAGCAAAATCCATAACTCATTGACCTACCTCTTTAAGAGATTATATAAGAAAAGTGAGGGGAATTTATATTAGAGTAACATAATGTCTAGAGGGTAGACAGGGCTGCAGTGTGATTTTTCTCTGTGTTTTCCCATTGTGTTAGTATCTGTTGGGTTTGTAACCTGCAGTTGCCCTAGACCACTAGTCTCTTCAGACTTTTGTCAGTGTTAGTGAATAAGGGAGGGAGACAGTTCCCTCGAGATATATGGGTGATGGACTCTGGACCCTGTCTCCGACTAACAGATTTTTGAACAAATGCAGGTTAGTGAAATGATGAGAGTAGGTAAACCTCTGTTCATGAGAAGCTTAGTTTTTACTTATTTTAATCAAAATACTCAGTTCCCCATTCACGAATTAATTTTTAAATGATATATAGAAAAATAATAATAGTCTGCACATATAATAGACTATTCCTAATGGACTACTTTTACTGTAGAAAGTAATGTCTCCGAAACTAACATATCATTTCAACTTCAAATTCTCAGGGTTTCTTTTTAAATGAGAGAATATTTACTTTTTGTTTTGTTTTGTTTTGTTTGTTTCTGCATTTCTCTTTTCTACTGCAATTTTCCACCCTTTGTGCAATTGTGAACAAGGTAACGAAACGCCTCCCTTCCTCAGGAACATCTACTATCTTCATGCTTTCTCAAACTTCCAGCAATCACAGTTTCTCTTGGAGTGAATAAGGTGATTTCCTTTCTTAATGTACCGACTTGCTTGCATTCTCATTTGCTTGACACCATTTTCTGATTCTTTATGAAAAATTACTTCTCATGACTCATTTTATATCTTCTCTCAAGATGGAAGAGTGTTTTCTCATTTTCCTTTAATCATTTGTTCACCTTCTCAAATTGTCACATGGAGAGGAAGTGATTTTTCAAAAGCTTGGACTGTCCGTTTCTAGTCCTATTGACTCCTGGTATGCACTAGTAGCCATGGCGTGTTACAGCTAATCTGTTCACCAAGACAAGCAAGTTTTGCACAAGTGTCTCTTTGTTCAGTACACACTCTGAACCAGCACAGCTCTCAGAGGCGTTCACCAAAAGGATGGTAAGGTTTACTAATCAAACCACATTGACTCATCTACCGCATAACCTGTCAGTGCCATCTCACAATCCCGAGTTTGACGCATACTACTAATGTCTGTATACTCCTTCCCATGAAAGCAATTCAAGTTGGAAGACTTAGGTTTTTTAAAATGTATTCATTCAAGTGTTTTGCATTGCAGAAGAGTAGTCTGTAGGAAGTGATATTTTTCCTACGTTGTTATCACCAAGTAGGTTAACCGATCTTCAAATGCTTTAAGTATTTTTACCTCACTATTACAGAGAAATCTGAGCTGTAAAAAGGCATCTGACTCATTATCCACCAGACCTTCAGTCAGACCTCTTCTTTTACGAACATTCTCAGACGAATCTAATATATTGTAACAGGTACCTAGTGTTAAACAAATGGGCTGGCTTTAAAGAAACAGATTAACAGCATTATAAAGAAAAAAAATGAAAACATCACTCTAAATTTTTTCTTCTGTTGGTGTGGTGAACTTTATACTATCCTTTGCAAAAAAAAAATATATATATAGATGCATTCTTTGGAATATGGGGAAAACCTGTATATAATTGGCTAAACCCACAAATCAAATATTGGGCATCTTCTAGAGCTGAAGGTTAATAATACAATACACTTAATTTCAAATTGTCATGGTGGTGCTACCATGTGGAAATGCCTATTAATACCAATCAGGAAACACCATTTAAATTGATAAAGATCACTTGAAAAACATGGAGATAAATATTCCAAAATTGCATCTGTATAACAAAGTCAGTTTAGCATTGCATGTTGTCTCGGGAATTATGTGGAAATAATTCAGTGTTGTTTTTACCTCCGTGTGCTGTGTCTGTGTGGTTGCAGGTATCCACTTAGTGTCCTTGTAAATGTCTGATTCCCAAATATAATACATTAATGAACCAATCTAATCATTGCTGTAAATGCCAAGTTTTATTCAAGCTAAATGTCTCAACTTTCAGAGGTGAAATCTTCCCTTAGTCATTCAGGGGGATACTAATCTAATTTTATAGGAGGCTTCATATTGAACTTGCCCCCCCAAAAAAAAATAAAGGGGAAGATTTAATATGCCATTGATGATACTGTTGAGTTCAGAATGCCTCCTCATGGAATGTATGTTTCCCACTATTGGGCTCTTGTATCCACCATGGTAATTTAAAGTCATTAATGGATTGAGTTTCCAGGCTTATCAATTTGGAAGCCAGTTTCTATATCTTAGGGCAAGGCCATCTGTTGATACACGTGAGAGAAATTGCATAACTGTTGACTTAGAAGTCAACAATTTTGAGTCTGCCTTCTAGGCCTGTTTTTCCCCCCCTTCCCTGACACCCACCTCCACCCCTTCATCAGTGGACAGTTTCCTCACCCTCTGGCAAAGAATACAAACTGAACTAAAGAGTTGAATCATGGATTATTTTCACTACTATAGTTCATTCACTGCAGTCTACATCTGCATTGTAATTTAGAGGCCAACTCATTTTCCTTCCATCAGCATCTTTCTATCTATGTTGAGCAACTCTCCTGCTCCCTTTTACCCCCTCAGAGGTTCCTAGTAACCTTCAGAGTCTTCCCATCTTTGAGTCCCAGATAGCCTTGTTCTAAGCTATGCCAGTTCATTTAGCCATACTGTTTCTGGTTACTGATGTATCCCCCTGGATTGCTTTCTTTAGTTTGGTCTGTGGTTGGGGGGACATGGCTGGATAAATAGCAAGACACTGCTACTGCTTTTGGTCTCTCCAGGGCTTTAAATCCTTCCTTGCCTACCCTGGAACTGAGTAGGTTGGTTTGCTTCTGTTTGTAGTCCTCCTCCCAGGCATATATCTTCTTGGCGGGCAATTTTTCTCCTCCATGAAAAATATTTTGCCACTGAATTTTAACTATTTGTTTTTGCCACTGAGTTTACCCCTATGTTGCTGACTCCCTTCAGAAATTCTTGGTCTAAGTGGCAGCTTTATTCTGACTAATTGCCATGACCTTACAGAGAGTAACCTGCAGAACCAATATAAGAACATGACACATAAAAAGGAACAGAAGATATTCTCAAGGAGTTAACAAGAAGGGTACCCCCAAATCAGAAAAGATGAGCATACTCTCCTTAAGACCCTCTACTAGTCAGTGTCAAAAGGTTGGCTTTTAGAGCTGTTACTATATTTTAACAATATTGATACTAACATTTACATGATTTTATTAATCATGTAATCAAGTGAATAGAATCAGAACTGCAGATTTCTTTGGGAAATGTCTGGTTCCTTTTCTAAAAGAAAAAAAAAAATGGAAGAGTCCATTGACTCAGGTCCATGATCTACCAAAAAGAAAACTAACTGCAATATTATCAGAGAAATGTGTTTCTGTAACGGAAAAATACTTTTATACCAGTTCTTGAAAACAGATGCATGTACCTCCCTTTGGAGTTTCTCAGTCAAAATTATCCAAACAAAAGTAATCGATTCATTCATTCACCGTGTTCTAAGCCACTGTGCTAGGTGCTTGAAATGGAGAAATAAATGTTTTCAAGGAGCTCAGAGCTCAGGAGGAGGGTTCCTAAATGAGTGAGCCTCCACTGTGCTAGATAGCCTTAGTGGTAACAATTATTAGAATAACCCTGGAGCAGTCCAAAAGCAAAGGGCAAGTCTGTATCTATTCAGCTGACAAATGAAGAAAAGAATCAAAAAAAAAAAAAAAAAAAAAAAGAGGCTATTGTGGCATTCCCTTTCCCCCTCCCTGCATGTGAATAAAACTTGGCACCTTCCTAAAACAGTTCCTTTACTCTCATAACATGATTTACTACTTGATTTATTTTTGAAAATGCTATGCAAATGGTTTCCCATTATTAGTAAATGTTTTAACTCTATATTTTAAAATCTTTCAGAATCCGAATCTTGAACTACCTATGTTACTGTCCTACAAGCATATTGACAGTGGTTACAGCTAAGAAACAACGCATGAGGAACAGCTACACAAAGTTACCATCTCAGGATACCCAATATGCAACAAAGTAAACCACTGTCTTGTGTCTAGGATTCAGAATAAATGTCCATTCAAATACCAAATGACTTTCTTCAGCATTTACAGTTATTGTTAAGTAGCCATTCGGGCCAAAGTTCTAAGTTACAAATTATGTGAAAGTTGAAAGCAAGAATATTTAGAATTTCTGGTTTTAGATAGAATAATATAACTACCAAATGGGTGCTCTTTTAACCCATGCTCTGTGAATGGATTTCACTACAATAGTATAAAGTAGAAGTTATGCCATGGGAATGAATAGATTTTGCTAATATTCCTTTTGTTTGCCTGGCAGAAGAAATAGGCTGTTTGGATCATATTTCTTGTTCCTGCTGAATGATAATCGTACTTTTTCAAGCATCTAAAAGGAATACTTGAAAATACAAGAGGACTAAGTGATACTAATGCATCCAATAGGGTAGTTTTAATCCTTTCTGTTCATCGACATGCTAATTTTGTATCCTTAGAATATCCTTGCCAAAAAGATAACTTGAGCACTTATGTGGAAGGAATATTTACCATGGATTTTTTTGGGGAGTGTGTGTGTGTGCGTGCGTGCGTGCGTGCGTGCGTGCATGTGTGTGTGTGTGTGTGTGTGTGTACACCAAAAAAAAAAGTATTTTTGTTCTTACAAGTTAAACCCCACTTAATGAATAGGGGTCTCTAGCTATAAGATTTGAAAGTAAAGCATTTGCAATCATCTTAAGATCCCCCCAAAATAGTTACTGTATAAAAAGACTTATAAGTTTTATTGAAGCCTAAGGTTAAAGTGGGAAAAACCATAGTTACTCAAAAAATGAAGCCATTCTGAACATGTCTTTTATAGTGTGTGTGTGTGTGTGTGTGTGTGTGTGTGTGTGTGTGTGTGTGTGTGTGTAGAGATAAAGAGAGAGGGAAAGAAGGAAAACTAGTTTATTAGAAATTTAACGTTTTTTATTTGAAAGAGGTCTTGTTTGTGCATCTACACAGCACTTTTTTGTAGGTGTCCCTCCTGCTGTGGTACCAGGTTGAGCCTACAGAGCCATGATTCTGAACTTGAATGTTGTTTTTTAGCAAACTTGGCTAGGGTGATGGTCTAAACTCGAAACCATGTGCTTCACCTTGGTAAAGTTCTTAACTTACTGGACTGGGAGGTGGTTTTAGCCTCCTAGTGAGTTATTTTCAAACATAAAAATGTGAAATGTCTTTAATTATTAAAAATCAAACACTTTTTTTTTTTTTGGCTGTTAATGACTACTAGATCAAAATGGCCTTTCCAACAGTGTCTTCATTCAGTTTCCTTTGAGTTGTCTTTTTGGCACGCCTGTCCTCTTAGTGTTTATATTGAACTGATGTATGTATTTAGTCCATACGGCACATTTGATTCTTCCATATAATTTTGTGCTAATATGTAGGTGTGATTTTTCTTAAATCCTCAAAAAAGTTATATTTTCGGTTATCAAAGTGCATTCCCTGATTATGAACCCATTTCATTTGTTCCTGTCAATCAAGTGTTATTTTTAGTATTTTGTTAGGTGTCATTGACAGCTCACTGTGTTCTGGTAAGCCTGTATTTAAGGTAGTCTGCTGGAAACAGTGTCTCTATGTTCATTGCCTATTCCAAAGAGCTAAACTGTCCACCCAGGAAAGCATTTGGTGTTTTATTGTTGCTGCTGCTTTTATGGTTGTTGGTGTATTGTTACTGTTTTATGTAAGAACTGCAGGGACTGTGAATACAAACAGGAAAACTACAATAAATAGGCTTGTGTAATGCACAACCGTTAGAGATCTGGCAAAATCAGAATGTCCAGGCTAGTGGAAATAAAACTGGTGATAGATACAATCCCTGGCTGCCAGGCAGATGATGAGTAAGGTGGCTTGCTGAGCCATGTGTCAGTGTACAGTATCACAGCAGAGAAATCTCGCAGTGACAACAATGTGTACCGTCATGGCCCAAATCCTTACAAAAAAACAGACTTTACTTTTCGAAAAATAGTTTATAAATGAGCTAAAAAAGGGGCTCTTGTGGATTAACAGATGGGATCATTTGAAGTGAACCGTCCAGTATTCCTAGTACTACATGGACTACTAGGATCATAGACACATCCTTTGAATGCATTTGGATATCAAAGCATTTTTCACAACTGTTGTCCATTGTTGCCTACTAATCTGAAAACATGAATTCCATTATCTACCACCTAGACACCAGCAACAATATAAATGTAAGCCTAACTTCGCAAAAGTCATCATAATTTAGTGATGGGATTTTTTTAAATAACCCCGCAGTGTATAAATGTGCAGATTTTATGCAAGTATTGACAAAATCATTTTTCAGCTTGCAAAATGGGACTGCATTACTACATTTTTCACATAAGCAATTTTTTAAATCTATGTTGTTGCTTTCTATAATGAATGTGAATGCCATCTTTTATGAATGCAACTTGCCTTTTTCATTACAGAGATTTTTTTTGTTTGATGTAATCAATAAACTTTGGTATGATATGATTGATATTTCAGTCTCTGTTTGGGGGGGATTCGCTTTGAACTAAGTGACACGGAAACACTTTCTTTGGTGATGGAAAATAAATAAATGCATTTCCTCTACCAGTACATCTCACAGAAGATTGACCATTTCTCTAAGAGTTACTGGCATTTTAGTGCAAAACCTAATATTGGGTAGTTATATGTGTATGAGGTTTGAGTAAGACTGTCACTTGATCTATAGAGAGAAGTTCAACCAAGTCAGTGCACATAGAGGTGGCCCTGGTGTCTTGTGGTGTCTTTCTGAAGCCCTTTGAAATTATGTGGTTCATAAGTAGCCAAAGACACAGGGACTTTACAAAGGGTCGAAGCATGGTCCAAAGGTATCGGGATGTGTGCGTGCATGTGTGCAGATATGTATGTGTGTATACCTCTCCCTCTTGCTATTTCTCTCCCCTGGCTCTACCTCTATTCTGACCCGTTTCCTTCTCCACTCAAAGCTTTGTGAAAGTCACCCCCTTCCTTTTTTAAAAAAATGTATTTATAAAATGGAAACACTGACAAGACCATAGGATAAGAGGGGGACGGGGAGTCGGGTGGTAGCACAGCGGGTTAAGCGCAGGTGGCACAAAGTGCAAGGACTGGAGTAAGGATCCTGGTTCAAGCCCCCAGCTCCCCACCTGCAGAGGAGTCATGCCACAGGTGGTGAAGCAGGTCTGCAGGTGTCTATCTTTCTCTCCCCCTCTCTGTCTTCCCCTCCTCTCTCCATTTCTCTCTGTCCTAGCCAACAACAACAACATTAATAACTACAACAATAAAGCAAGAGCAACAAAAGGGAATAAATAAAAGAGGGGTACAGTTCCCATCATCAGAGCTCCATATCCCATCCCCTGATAATTTCCCTATTCTTTAACCCTCTGGGAGTATGGACCCAGGGTCATTATGAGGTGCGGAAGGTGGGAGGTCTGGCTTCTGTAATTGCTCCCCGGCTGAACATGAGCATTGGCAGGTTGATCCATATTCCCAGCCTGTCTCTCTCTTTCCCTAGTGGTTCAGGGCTCTGGGGAAGCAGGGCTTCAGGACACACTGGAGGGGTTGTCTGTCCAGGGAAGTCTGGTTGGCATCATGGTAGCATCTGGAACCTGGTGGCTGAAAAAGAGTTAACATATAAAGCCATACAAATTGCTGACTAGTCAGGAAACTAAAGGCTGGAATATTGCAGGTGAAGATTTGGGGTCTCTGTCTTGCAAGTAGCTAGTAGGTCTTTTTTAGGTATATTCCAAAGGGCCCATAACTTTATTAGTTTTGCCTGAGCCTGACATCTGATATACAGGTGAACCCTTTATTGTCTGGGGAGATGATGTCATGGCTGGAAAAAGGGCTAGAAAGCTGGATCAGGGAAGAAAGTAACTCCAAAATAAATATGTATAAATACTGTTGACTGCAAATCCCATTGATTTGATCTGGGGCCCATATTCAGCATAAGAGCCTGTGTAACCTCTACATCCCTGTAGGTCTGAACTTGCATTCTGTGGTCATGAGTAGGAACATTCCGAGTTACATCAAATTCAGGACCCATCTTCAGGCGGTAGATAGAGTATGTTATTCAGCCCCCCTTCGGAGGATGGAACATTCTCTACTACTGTTGATCCACATTGAGGGCAAGGTCCTATGGGGCCCCCCAAAGGGGTCTATTTGTGTTGTTCCTGGTGGAGATGGCCAGTGATAATGCAGAGAGGGATCTATTAAAGGTCTAGGCTCATCGTGCTTGTGTGGGAATCCCAGGACGCCCCAACTAGGGCCCCAGCTGATGCCCCTTCTTTTTTTTTTTTTTTCTTTATTGGGGGGATTAATGGTTTACAGTCAACAGTAAAATACAACACTTTGTACATGTGTAACATTTCTCAGTTTTCCACATAACAATTCAACTCCCTCTAGGTCCACCTCTGCCATCATGTTCCGGGACCTGAACCCTTCCCCTCACCCGAGTCTTTCTTCGATGCAATGCACCCCCCCCTCCTTTTTTTCCCCATTGTTGTTATTGTGCTTTTGGATGGGACAGAGAAATTGAAAGAGGAGGGGAAGACAGAGAGGGGGAGAGAAAGACAGACACCTGCAGACCTGCTTCACCGTTTGTGCAGGTGGGGAGCCAGGCTCAAAGTGGGATCCTTCCGTGAGTCCTTGCACTTCACACTGTGCATTTAACCCGGTGCATTACTGCTCACCCCTGCCTTTTGTTTTTTAATGTAACAACAGGGAATGAACCTAGGACCTTATGCACACACCATACTACTGAGTGAACTTCCCTACATTTTTCATTTCATATAATTAAGGTGGGGGAGAGAGCAGTGCGCCATCCACAGAGCTCTGCCCCTTCATGCTGCCTGGTGCTCATATGTGGTGCCAAAGCTGAACCCTCCGTGCCTTACCCGGGGAGCTACCTCCTGAGATATCACCTGATTCCACGTCCCTATTTATTTATTTTTGCCACCAGGGTTGTTGCTGGGGCTCAGTGCCAACACTATAACTCCACTGCCCCCGGTGACCATTTTCCCTTTTTTTTATTTCCTATTTTTATTTGATAGGACAGAGAGGACTTGAGAGGGGAGGGGTAAATAGGGAGAGAGGCACCTGCAGTGGCCTGGGAGGTGGCACAGTGACTAAGGCACTAGACTCTCAAGCATGAGGTCCTAAGTTCAATCCCCAGCAGCATGTGTACCAGAGTGATGTCTGGTTCTTACTCTCTCCTATCTTTCTCATTAATAAATAAAATCTTAAAATAGATTTTTTTAAAAAGGCACCTGCAGACCTGCTTCACTACTTGTAAAGCTTCCCCCTGCAGGTGGGGAGCCAGGGATTGAACCCGGGTGTTCGTGCATGGTACTGGGTGCACACAGCTAGGCACACCACCACCACCACCCACCAAGTTCCTTTTCTTAAATCCAGCTCTCTTCACTGCTAAGAAACGGAAGTCGCAGCACTATAGCTGGTTGCATTACATTTCTTTACACCTATGTCTTTACATCTCATCTCTGTAATCCTGTTATCCTTTGACCTACATTTGGTATGTCTTCTTTCTTCTGTCAAGGGAAGTGTGCTGTGTTTGGTGGTGAGGTCTGAGTTAAAAGTTCCATTCTCGATCCTCATCTGAACTCGTGTCTTGTGGGGCCGGGGCAGTGGTGAGTACTGGTTAGTTGAGGGAGAGGACTAGAATTATTTTATAGAACGCTTGTCAGTTAAAGGAGTTCCGCATCACTCATCATTAGGTGCTGTCCAGATGTCCCCTCAGGCTAGTGCCAGTTCCCGCTAGAGTTAATACGATATTCTTGAAGTGCCCTTCCCAACCAATCCTGTCCCAGCTCGTCACTCCCGGTTTTTGCCCTATAAAGCCCTTCTTCCGCTCCTCTCTCTCTCTCTTGCCCGGTTTTCACAGCAGTGGTTAGACGCAGAAAAGGGTGCTGTGCGAGGCGGCCATTTTGGCTAGCTCCACGTGGCCCAAACCACTGCGCTCTCATCCGACTCTGAGGTGCCCACGCAAATAAAGAATTGTGTTCCCTCTCCGCTCTGGATCTCTTCTCTCTCTCCTCCGAGTCGCAGCACAATAGGGACAGGTGAAGTATGAACCAAAGTGAGATACCACTTCACACCTGTGAGGATGATCTGTGTTGGCAACAGATGACAGGTGTTGGCGAGGACATGGACATAAGGAACTCTGTTACACCGCTGGTGGAAATGCCAACTGGTTCAGCCCCCGTGGAAACTGGACAGAAGGCCCTTCAATAAAAATGCACAGACTTTATAGTTCAGCACTACTCGGTGTGTCCTTGGCTGAAGTGCTAGACACACACTCATGAAACATGAAGGTCTGAATTCTAGTAATAGTTGTTGGGGGAAAAGAAGAACTTAATTCCCATTAAAGAAAAAAAATTAGCACAACAAAGGCCACCACCCTTCCTAGCCTCCATCCTTTCTCCCATCCTTCTCTTCCTCTCAGTGACTTAGTATCCACTGCTTTATGTTATGTCTATGGGTGAAATCTTCCAATATGTGACATTTTCCGCCTGGATTATTTCTGTTCTTTTAATCCTCTTGAGTTCCTTCCATCGTCTGTCACAGCACTTGTGCATTTATCTGACTCATTAACCCAGCCATGGATAACCAAGGAGATGTGGACTGCTCACAGATAAGTTGCTGTGGAGGTCTGAATGCCGGCACACCCAGTGCAGTGCATGTTACCATGTCCACACTGACCCAGGTTCAAGCCCCTGCTCTCCACCTGCAAGGGGGGAGGCTTCACGAGCGGTGAAGCAAATCTACAGGTGTCTCTCTCCTTTCCTCTCTGCCACCCCCCTTCTCAATTTCTCTGTCCTGTCTAAAATAAGGGGGGAAAGTAAGAAAGCAAAGATAGCCATCAGGTGTGGCAGATTAGTAGTGCCTGCGCCAAGCCCCAGCAATAATCCTGGTGGTTAAAAAAAAAAAAAAAGTTTTGCTCAAGCAAGTCTTCCCAGAGGCAGCCCGCTGGCCCAAAGGAACTGCACAAATGCCTACTAGCAGCAGGTCTGTAGCCTTGCTCCTTCGGGTGGGAAGGGACACTAGCTGGAAGGAGCTAGACTGCCTACTGCTTCTTTGGTCTGTCCATCAACTTACAAGAACATTCTCCACCAGTAAAATGACCAAAGTTGTCGGGCTGGCTTCGCTGATGGGAGACAAATGACCCGGGACTCATGGCTGAGCTGTACATAGTATCTCTTTATTCATGTAGAACACAGCACAATCTAAACCAAGCTAAGCTAAACTAAAACTAATATACTTGCCAAGTAGGGTGTAAACAGGATGTGATGTGGAGAGAAAAGTGACTGGTGAAAATCAGGGTGTGACAAGAAGAGGGGGCGGAGCAGGCAAGAATTCTACCACTGAACCACCAATGCCCTGGAGGGAGGGTGGTGCTTAGTTAACAGTGGTTATGTAAATAGAATACAGTGTTAAGCAGGGGGGATTAAACCAAATGAAACAGAAGGGGTTTTTAGAAGCAGAATTAGAAGCATACTAACACAAAGTCATGTGCTAATGACTTTTCACGTAATCCCAACAAGTTGATGAAATCTATGCTAGCACACCTTCATTTTACAGGTAAGGAAACAGTCACAAACCAAGATCATGCAGTCTGGTAGATCCAGGCTTGGGACACCCACATGCTGGCAAGAGTCTGCACTTAACTAGGACACTAGTTCTCTATATATATATTTAAAATTTAAAAAGTGAGACATTAACAAAACCGTAGGATAGGAGGGCTACAACTCCACACAATTCCCACCACCAGATCTCCATATCCCATCCCCTCCCCTGATAGCTTTCCCATGCCTTATCCCTCTGGGAGTATGGACCCAAGGTCATTGTGGGATGCAAAAGGTGGAAGGTCTGGCTTCTGTAATTGCTTCCCTGCTGAACATGGGCGTTGACTAGTCGATCCATACTCCTAGCCTGCCTCTAGTAGGGTGGGGCTCTGTGGAAGCAGGAATAGTGCAGATGAAGTGTTGGGGGGGTATTCACTGCAGTCTATTGTGTACTTTTGCTTTCAGGTATATATTTTGCCCTAGTTTATGGATACATGTGAACATATGCTCTATCTCATGGGACCTGGTCTATATCTAGGTTTTGGGACTTTGTTAGGAATTGAATCACCTGGAATGGAAATATAAGCATTATGCTATCTGCCCTCGCACTTTTTTTTTTTTAACCAAAGCATTACTCAGCTCTGGTTTGTGGTGGGGCTGGGGCCTGAACCTGGGACCTCAGAGCCTCAGGCCTGAGAGTCTTTTTGCATAACCATTATACTGTCTCCCTAGCCCCACTCATTCGCATCCCTTTCACCATCCAGCAAACTAGGGGCCAAACAGAGCTGGAAGTGGAATTTCAAATTTATTATTATTATTATTATTATTGTCTCGGGCAGAGAAATTGAGAGAGGACGGGGAGACAGAGATAGGGAGAGAAAGATAGATAGATACCTGCAGACCTGCTTCACTGTCCGTGAAGCATAGCCCCTGCAGATTGGGCATGGAGGGCTCAAACCCAGGTCCTTGCACTTGTTAATCTGTGTGCTTAATCAGGTATACCACCCCCCAGCCCAAATTTCAGTTATTTTTTAAAACATTTAGTGCAAGCCTCCCCCAGCGTTTGCTGCATTTCCTTAATAACCGTCTTTTGTGTCCTCTTTCAAGCATTCTCTCTCCATCCTGTGCTGTCAATTTCCCTGTAATTGGATTTCCTTCATAACTGCAATTTACTCTTAGGCATCCAAGCTTTTTCTTCAGCTCATTTGGGGTGAAAGGCTTTTAATTTGTTTGATTTATTTTTTGTGGATGGTGTTAAGGAGCAGACCTACGTCTTGCATACACACATCACTGTCACAGCTGAGCACCTTCCTGAGCCACGCTGAGTCTGCAATGTTAAAGGCACAGACAGAGGGGAGACGGGGGCGGGGGGAGAGGCACCGAAACACCACTACACCATCCACAGAGATCCACCTGTCTGTACAGGATGTGTTTATGTGGTGCCGAGGATCAAACCCAGGGCCTCATGTCTGGCAGCCATCTACTTTTTTTTATGGAGCAATCTCACCCACTCCAGGGAACTGCTAGAGACCAACTTTTAATGCTAAAAAGTAGTGTCTTGCAAAAAGGCTCTCATACCTGAGGCTCTGAAGTCCCAGGTTCAATCCCCAGCACCATCATTAGCCAGAGCTGAGCAGTGCTCTGGGTAAAACAAACTTTGTGGGGGAGGGGTGTGTGGGGGCTGTGGGCAACGTAAACATGGGGTAGGACAGTCTATTTAACTATGTACAAGGCCCTGGGTGCTAGTCCTGGCACTACATGGAAACATCAAGCACCAGGAGAAGTTCCCTAGGTGGTGGAGTCATGCTATGATATGTCTGTCTCTCTCTCTCAATTTTTATTTATAAAATGGAAATATTGACAAGACCATAGGATAAGAGGGGTACCATTTCCACACAGTTCCCACCACCAGAACTCCCCCATCCCCTCTACTGAAAACTTTCCTATTCTTTATCCCTCTGGGAGTGTGGACCCAGAATCATTTCTCTGGTCCTTCCCAGGGTTACTTTTATTTTTTATTTTTTAATATTTATTTATTCCCTTTTGTTGCCCTTGTTTTATTGTTGTACTTATTGTTGTTGTTATTATTGATGTCATCATTGTCATCGTTGGATAGGACAGAGAGATATGAAGAGAGGAGGGAAAGACAGAGGGGAGGAGAGAAAGACACCTGCAGACCTGCTTCACTGCCTGTGAATCGACGCCCCCCTGCAGGTGGGGAGCCTTACACCAGTCCTTGCGCTTTGCGCTACCTGCACTTAACCTGCTGCGCTACTGCCAGACTCCCCGAGGGCTACTTTTAAAGATGTCAATGAAAGATCCAAAACATTACAGTGTTTCTCTTCAGGTAGTGTGTGTGTGTGTGTGTGTGTGTGTGTGTGTGTGTGTTACTCAGAGGTGGTGATGGGGTTTGTACTTTACACTTTTTAATTTCTCTTTTATGATTCTCTCTCCCTTTACCTTAAAAGGAAAGAAAAGATTCATCCACTATTTGCAAAAAAGAGAAGCAACGTGTCACTCTGGCACATGTGATGCTGGGGCTTGAGCTCAGACCTCATTCTTGAGAGTCTAACACTTTATCCACTGCACCACCTCCTAGATCATAAGACTCCATTTTAAATATAGTTTATTTATTTGCTGGATAGGGACAGGGAGAAATCTTGAGGAAAGGGAGAGAGAGGGAGGGGGAGAGAGAGAGAGAGACACCTACAGCACAAGACTTCATGATTTTAAATCCAATGTTCTAGCCACTGTGCTGCCTTTGGGGCCACACAGATTTTTTTTTTAATAAGTCCAGGATGAGAATGAACTACTTCCTTGTATTCAAGCAGGCATTTAGGGTGTGGTGGAGATAGTGTAATGGTTCTGCAAAAGACTTTCCTACCTGAGGCTATGAGGTTTCAGGTTCAGTCCCCTGTGACATCATAAACAAGAGCTGATCAGGGTTCTGGTTGTTCTTTCTCTGTATTTTCTTCTCTTATTGAAATTAATTAATTAAAAATAAAAAGTAATAAAATGGGGGGAAAGTATTGTCTTCACCAGATTAAGCTCACATAGTATGAAGTGCAAGGAGCAGCACAAGGATCCTTTTGGAGCTCCAGCTCCCCATCTTCAGTGGGGGGTCCACTTCACAAGCGGTGAAGCAGGTCTGCAGGTGTCTATCTTTCTCTCCCCCCTCACTGTCTTCCCTTCCTCTCTCCATTTCTCTCTGTCCCTATGCAGCAACAACAACAATAACAACAACAATGGGGAAAAGATAACCACTAGCAGCAATAGATTTGTGATGCAGCCACCGAACCCCAGCAATAACCCTGGAGGCAATATATATATATATATATATATATATATATATGTATATATATGTATATATATATAATCTTATTTTAATGATTCATGCTTGTGGGTTTGTTTGGTGCTGGGGAATGAACCCAGGGCCTCACACTTACACCATGCCACTGAACTACAGTCCACTCCAATAGTTTTTCCTCCCCCCCCCCATTTCATCTTTGTATCTGATAGCACCGAGAGAAATTGAGAGAGGAGGGGAGTTAGTGGTGAAGCAGGTCTGCAGGTGTCTATCTTTCTATCTCCCCCTTCTCCCTCAATTACACCCTGTCCTGTCCAATAAAAGGGGGAAAAGATGGGCCGCCAGGAGCAGTGGATTCGTAGTACAGGCACCAATCCCCAGCGATAACCCTGGAGAAAAAAAAAAGTGGGATAGAGAGAGAGAGAGAGAGAGAGACTTGCAGATCTGCTTCACCACTGATGAGGCTTCTCCCTACAGGTGGAGACTGGGGCCTTGAACCTGGGCCCTTGTGCATGGTAACATGTGCACTCAACCTGGAGCTCCAGGCCCTGACAGTCTATTTTGTTATTCTTTTTTTTTTTTTTTTTTTTGCCTCCAGGGTTATTGCCAGGGCTCGGTGCCTACACCAGGAATCCACTGCTCCTGGAGGCCATTTTTTTCCCTTTTGTTATCCTGGCTGTTTTACCATTGTTTTCATTATTATTAGCGTTGTTACTGATGTCGTTGTTGTTGGATAGAACAGAGAGAAATGGAGATGAGAGGGAAAGACAGAGAGGGGGAGAGAGAGACAGACACCTGCAGACCTGCTTCACCAACTGTGAAGTGACCCCCCTGCAGGTGGAGAGCTGGGGCCTTGAACTGGAATCCTTACTCCGGTCTTTGCACTTTGTGCCATGTAAGCTTAACCCACTGCGCTACTGCCCGACCCCCCCCCCCATTTTATTACTCTATGTTTTAAGAGGAAGAGACATAAAGGAGACAACACAGCACTATATTCCCATTCATAGAACTCCCTTAGAACTCCAGGGTGCCAGAGATTGAGCTCATAGCCTCAGGCTTCCTTTGCTGCCTTCATCTGCAGAGAGCACAGAATACCTCCTCATCTCTCTCTCTCTCTCTCTCCCTCTCCCTCTCCCTCTCCCTCTCCCTCTCCCTCTCCCTCTCCCTCTCCCTCTCCCTCTCCCTCTCCCTCTCCCTCTCCCTCTCCCTCTCCCTCTCCCTCTCCCTCTCCTTCTCCTCTCTCTTCTCCTCTCTCTTCCTCCAGGGTTATCACTGGGGCTTAGTGCTAGCATTACAAATCCACTGCTCCTGGCAGCCATTTTTTTTTACTTTTTTTTTCTTTTCACTTGATAGGACAGAAAATTTGAGAAGAGAGGAGTTGATGGGGGAGGGGTCATTTCACAAGCAATGAAGCAGTGTCTCTCATTCTCTCTCTTCTATCTCCCTCTCTCCTCTCAGTTTCTCACTGTTCTGTCCAATAAAATGGGGAAGGGGCCAGGTGGTGGTGCACCTAGTTGAGTGCACATGTTACAGTAAGCAAGGATCTGGGTTCAAGCCCCCAGTCCCCACCTGCTGGAGGGAAAGCATTGAGAGTGGTGAAGTGTTGCAAGTGTCTCTCTCTGTCTTCTTCTCTACCACCCACTTCCCTCTCAATTTCTGCTTGTCTCTATCCAATAATTAGATAAAGATAATACAATTTTAAAATAGGGGGAGTCAGGTAGTAGCACAGCAGGTTAAGCGCACATGGCGCAAAGTACAAGGACCAGCGGAAGGATCCTGGTTCAAGCCCCTGGCTCCTCACCTGCAGGGGAGTCGCTTCACAGTAGGTGAAGCAGGTCTGTAGGTGTCTCTCTTTCTCTCCCCTGTCTTCCTCTCCTTTCTCCATTTCTCTCTGTCCTATCTCACAACGACAACATCATCAACAACAATAAAAACCAATAAGGGAAACAAAGGGAAAAAATAAATATAAATAAATTAAAAATTAAAAATAGGGGTGGGGAGAGAAAAAATGGCTGCTGGGAACAGTGGGAAAGTGCCAGATCTTGACCACTAGTGATAACCCTGGCAGCAAAATAAAAGGAATAATGGAGCTGTGCTGTGGTGTCTCTCCCCCCTTTCTATCTAAAGTTAAAAGAGTGGAGTGGGGCCCCACGGTGGTGCACCTGGTTAAGTGAACACATTACAATGCACAAGGACCCAGGTTCAAGACCCTGGTCCTCACCTGCAGGGGGAAAACTTCATAAGTGGTAAAGCAGGACTGCAGGTCTCTTTCCCTCTCTATCTCCACCTCTCATCTCAATTGTCTCTGTCTCTGTGCAATAATAAATAAGACAAAATTTAAAAGAAACATTAAATAAATAAAGGGGCAGAAATCCACCAGGAGCAGTGGAACCCATAGACTCAAGGGCCCAGGTAGAAAAAAAAGACTTTTCCCAGTCACCATTTAAAGCAGGAAAACTTTATGAGTGGTGAAGCAGTGCTGCAGGTGTCTCTCTCTCTCTCTCTCTCTCTCTCTCTCTCTCCTTCTATATCTCCCCCTACCCTCTCAATTTCTGGCTGTCTCTATCCAATAAATAAAGATAACAGACATTTTTTGAAGAAAAAAAACTTTAGTGCAATTATTTTGATAGCTCAGAAATGTTTGGCGTATAATGGTTAAGAGTGCTTGGTAAGGCTGGGAGTATGGATCCACCTGTCAATGCCCATGTTCAGCAGGGAAGCAATTCCAGAAGCCAGACCTTCCACCTTCTGCATCCCACAATGACCTTGGGTCCATACTCCCAGAGGGTTAAAGAATGGGAAAGCTATGAGGGGAAGGGATGGGATACAGAGTTCTGGTGGTGGGAACTGTGTGGAGTTGTACCCCTCTTACCCTATGGTTTTGTTACTGTCTTCTTTTTTAAATAAATATTTTTTAAATTACACAAAAAAGGAAAAAAGATAAAAAAAGAGTGCCTGGGAAATAATTTCTGAGGACTGGTCTGACAGTGGCTTTTATGAATTTCCTTGGTGCTACTGTGGGAATGGGTTGGTACAGGAAGAGAGATGGTAGAAAGGGCTCTAGGAGCAGGGGACTTGGGTCCCTCCTTCAGCTCAGCCACATCCAGGTTGTACCAGCTTGTAAAAGGGATGGCCTTCCCGAATCTCAGTGATCGAGTCTGTACAAGGTGGGGGGTGACATCCCTACCCATCAGTGTGGAGGGGATGATGTGAGATCACATCTGTCAAAACACCCAGCACAGATGCTGATGTTGGCACATACCACTATTGAGAAGTTACAGAAGCCAGAACTCTTATCCTCTGCACCCCAAAAACAACCTTGATCCATACACCCAGTGGGGAAGAAGTGATAGGATGAAGATAAGAGGGCTTTGAACTCCAGCTGCATCAGCACCCAGAGAGAGAGAAGGAAAAGGAGAGGGACATATGAAGGTTGTTGTCATGAGTGGCTTGGAGGGGAAGAAAGGATTGAATCAGAAAAAAGGGGGGCAACTATGTATAAATGTGAAAAGATAGTTGTAGATAGGTCCATTTCTACAACCTTAGGGAAACTGTGGTGGTGGATTGCAGTGGGGAGACTGAAGATGCACAACTCTGGTGGTGTGAATGGTGTGGATTTAAATCCCTGTTGACATGTAATCTTGTAATATAAAAAAAATTAAAATAAACACACAAAGAGAAGCTGTAAAGCATCCTTAGATGTTTATTAAGCCACAGAAGAGAGCTTGGGGAGTTGGAAATATAGCTCGATGGTAGTGAATGCTTCACATGTTTAAGACTCTGGCTCAACACCAAAACCAAAAGTAAACATAGCATTAGATGCAATCCAAAGCAATGAAATCAGATACTTTCTGAAAGTATCTGAGCTGACCCCTTAACTTTACATAGAAGAAAACTGATGAACAGGAGGGGGATATGGCCAGGCTCACAGCCCATTAATGGCACAAACAAATCCAGGTACTATGCCCTGCATTGGGAAGCCTGTACATTTTTCTCCTTTTATTTTTTATTTTTTAGGTTCTTTTTTAAATATTTATTTATTTATTTCCTTTTGTTGCCCTTGTTGATTTTTTTTTTTTTTTGTCTCCAGGGTTATTGCTGGGGCTCGGTGCCTGCACCACGAATCCACTGCTCCTGGAAGCCACTTTTTCTATTTTGTTGCCCTTGTTGTTCATCGTTGTTGTTATTATTATTGTTGTTGTTGCTGGACAGGATAGAGAGAAATAGAGAGAGGAGGGGGAGACAGAGAGGAAGATAGAAAGATAGACACCTGCAGACCTGCTTCACCACTTGTGAAGTGACCCCTCTTCAGGTGGGGAGCCGGGGCTCTAACCGGCATCCTTGTGCTTCATACCATGTGCGCTTAACCCACTATGCTACCTACTGCCCGTCCCTGTACTCTCATTGATTTTTATTGTTGTAGTTATTAATGTTGTCGTCATTGTTGGATAGGACAGAGAGAAATAGAGAGAGAAGGGGAAGATAGAGAGGGGGAGAGAAAGATAGACACCTGCAGACCTGCTTCACCACTTGTGAAGTGACTCCCCTGTAGGTGGAGAGTTGGGGGCTCTAACCGGGATCCTTATACCAGCCCTTGTGCTTTGCACCACCTGTGCTTAACCTGCTGCACTACTGCCCATCTCCCCTTCTCCTTTTATTTTAAGATTAATATATATATATATATATATTATCTTTATTTGATAGAGGCATCCAGAAATCAAAATGAAAGGGGATATATATATATATATGGAGGGAGAGTAACAGACAGACAAACAGACAGACACACATGCAGACCTGCTTCACCACTCGTGAAGTTTTCCTCCTGCAGGTGGTGACTGGGGGCTTGAACCTAGGTCCTTGCTCATTGTAACATGTGCACTCATTTTAAATACTGAACCCCAGGGCTGGAGGAAAAGCTGAGGTACCAAAGGTTCCAGGTTTAATCCCCAGCACCCTGCTAGCCAGAGCATTGTTCTGGTAAAACAAACAAATAAATAGATATTAACACTGACCCCTTCACCCTCACCAGCATATTACCCCATTCTTAAGCTTCCCTCCCTTCCTTTCCTGACAGAACCCTTAATTCCCAGCCTGGAAGCATGATTTTCAGAGACATGATCAGGCCATCTGTTCAGGTAGCTAGCCCCTGTGACTTTCTCCAGTACTCTTCTGGAAAACAGGTCATACAGACATGAGTGGCTAGCCCTGGAGATGGGTATCCTGCAGCCACCTGTCACCCCAGTAGCACTGCTGGTCTACCAATGGGCCCCAGTCAGCGATCCAGGAATCCAGTCACAAAAGGTCATGTCACCTCCATCACGCCATCCCGGTGCCAGTTGAGAGCTTTTAAGTCTTGATTCTATAATCTCTAGCAATCACGCTATCTTCAAGCTGTGTGACATCTGCAAATTTGACAGACGTGCCTTTCCAGATCCCATTCAGCTTCTTGACTCGAACCACAATGCATATTACACAAACTTCATATGCTGAAAATTGTGGACAGGGAAAATGTTACAATTTATATACCCATTACAACAAGAAGTCAGCAATTGTGGATGAGAAAACTAGCAGGAATAAGGGCTTCATGAACAGACGGGAGATGATCGCTGGGTCCCCTGTACAAAGGTGGCAGATTTGAGTGATACTACTGAATCCTTCTAACACAATTTCCTTGTAAGACAAGTATCTGAGTAAAATCTCATGTTTGCAGAACAGTTCGGCAGGATGCGTATTTGTGGGAGAATTTCCACTTCAACGTCTCCAATAATGAAAGTCATGTGAGCCATTACAGGACAGATGGCTCTGCTATTTAAAACAAATTATAACCTTCAAGGATGAACATGTACTATTGAAATCTAAATATAAATTCACTTGGAATTTTAACTGAACAGGACAATTGTTGAACAGGTAAAACGGATGTGAAGCCTTTCAGAGTTTTTTCTCTCTCTTAATAATGGAAAAATACAATGACAAAATTACTAATCAGGCCCAGACTCCTTATACAATATGTCAATATTTCTGGAAGGGGTTGAAAAGCTTCTCCCTGACATTTAAATTATCTGTTCTATTGAATGATTTTGGAACTAGAGACAGATGACAGATTTTTATCTTGTTTTCTTTCCATGCCTTCAAATTGGTCTCTACATAACACTCAAATAACGATTCTAACGAGCTTGTCAATCACAGCATGTCAGCAGAAGGAAGACTGTTGTATTCACTAAAGGCATTTTTAAGCCTCCCCCCTACCCCCAGAGACCCTCCTTTTCATAAGGAAACAGCCTCTGACCATTTGATTGAATCCATTGTGTAATCCAATGTTTATATTTCAGTCAGTTTTCTTTTTACTTTGATTATCATTGTGTTGTCTTAAATGCAATCTTGCCCATTTGGAATTAATGCTAGAGGTAGGGAAAAATACAATGTGCAAATGTAACCTGTTAACTTTATTTCATCCCTAGTTTGATACTGGAAGCCTGGACATGTTTTTCTTCACACTTATCAAGGAGCTATTGTTAATGGGAAGTGAGTGTGCTTCCTTTCAAAATGTTCTCAGAGCTACATTCTGATCTCAAAAATGATGGGAGGAAAAATGCCACAATGTTAACAATGGTGCTTGTTGAATACTGTAATTAGGTATCATTTTTCCTATTTAGATTTATTTGTTAATGGGAGAGAAAGAGAAGAAAAGCAAGAATAAGAGAGTGAGAATCAGAGCATCACTCTAATACATGTCGTACCAGGGATCGAACTGGGGGCCTCATGCTTGAGACCACTACGGGGTGTTTCTTTCCTCTTTCTTTCTTTCTTTCTTTCTTTCTTTCTTTCTTTCTTTCTTTCTTTCTTTCTTTCTTCCTTTCTTCTTTTTTTTTTTTTTTTGTTGTTGCCTCCAGATTTATCACTGGGGCTCAGTGTGAGTACTACGAATCCACTGCTCCTGCTGGCCATTTTCCATTTTACTGGATAAGACAGAGAGAAATTGAGAGAAGAGGGGGAAAGAGAGAGAGAGGGTTGGGGGGAGAAAGACACCTGCAGACCTGCTTCACGGCTTTGAAGTGAGCCCTCTGCAGGTGGAGAGCCGAGGGCTCAAACCTGGATCATTGTATGGGGTCCTTGAGTTTCATACTCAAGTTTCATACTCATGTGCGCCACCACCTGGCCCCTCCTGTTCCTGTTTATTTTTATTATTATTATTATTTTTATCACAACAATTTCCTTTCTTTCTTTCTTCCTTTCTTTCTTTCTTTCCTTCTTTTTTTTACAGAGAGAAATTGAGAGAGGAGGAGGAGAAAAAGAAGGAGAGAGAAAGAGAGAGACACCTACAGACTTGCTTTACTGCTTGTGAAGCATTCCCCCTGCAGGTGGGTAGTGGGAGCTTGAACTCAGATCCTTGAGCAGGACCCTGTGCTTAGTACTATCAGTACTTAACCAGGTGCACCACCGCCCGGCCCTCACCACCAGAATATTCTGTGGGTTTTGGTGCCTTCATGAAAAATCCACCAATCCCAGTAGCCATTCCCTCTCTCTCTCTCTCTCTCTCTCTCTCTCTCTCTCTCTCTGTCTCTCTCTCTCTAGAACAAAGGGAAAGAGAGAAAGAGAGAGAGAGAGAGAGAGAGAGAGAGAGAGAGAGAGATTTGCAGCACTGCTTCAGCAATTGTTAAGCTTTCTCCCTGCAAGTGGGGATCAGGGAGTTGAACCTGGGTCTTTGCACATAGTGATATGTGCACTCAACCGGTTGTTGTGCCCAACCCCTGCTTTTTGTTTCTTTATGCTTTCTCATAGTTTGTGCTTCTCCTGAAATGAGCATGTATTTCTTTCAAAATTTACAAAATGAAAACCAAGAGAAGAGTAAATAATGAACTAAATCAAACAGCCATGCTCAAGGCAAAAATGTGTAACAAGTTGACATAGTTGAGTTTTCCCACCTCTTAGGCATGAACATGATTCTGAAGTCCCATTGTCATTTTGTCCTCAAAATTTTCATACATGCAAAACCCCAGGACGGTGCCTGACCATCTACATATGTCTGGATGGTATGAGCTCACACATGACCTTACATACATTGGGCCATTCTATACTTTTTTTAAAAATAAAATTTTAATTTATTTTATTTGTTCCCTTTTGTTGCCCTTGTTGTTTATCGTCCTCATTGTTGTTATTGCTGTCATTGTTGTTGGATAGGACAGAGAGAAATGGAGAGAGAAGGGGAAGACAGAGAGGGGGAGAAAAAGATGACACCTGCAGACCTGCTTCACCGCCTGTGAAGCAACTCCCCTGCAGGAGGGGAGCTGGGGGCTCGAACCGGGATCCTTACACCAACCTTGCACTTCATGCCACGTGTGCTTAACCTGCTGCACCACTGCCAGCTCCCCATCCTTTTTTTTCTGGGAAAATCCATGGTGACCTTTGCATGTGAATTCAGACCAGCATCCTTTGAAATCACTGTGCACTGCCTTGTTGATTTCACAGTTATAGAAGGTCTAACCTTCCCCTAGTTGGTGGCTACCCTCCTCCTCCTGTCTGCTCCCATGAGCACACTCTGTACAGAGACATTGGCACATGTGTCTGACCAGCTCCAAGCATGAAATCAAAGCTAGAGAATTCCCGGGGCAAAGGATATGCATTAAAATACTTTTTAAAAAGACTTTTTCAAACTTTACTTAATTTGATAGTACTTAGAGAAATTGAGAAAGAAGAGGGAGAAGGAGAGTGATAGAGACACGTGTAGCACTGCCTCACCACTTGTGAAACTTCTCCTCTGCAGGTGAGGACCATGGCCTTGAACCTGGGTTCTTGCTTATGCTAACATGTATGCTCAACCAGGTGCGCCACTGTCTGGCTCCATATTAAAAATTTTGATCCAGGGGCCAGGTGGTGGTGCACCTGGTTAAGTGCACACATTACAGTGTGCAAGGATCCAGGTTCAAGCCCTTAGTCCCCACCCGCAGGGAAGGAAGCTTCATGAATAGTGAAGCTGGGCTGCAGGTGTCTCTCTGTCACTCTTCCTCTCTATCTCCCACTCCCCTCTCAATTTTTCTCTGTCTCTATCCAACAGTAAATAAGATAAAAAAAACTTTTAAAAATTCTGATCCATGGGGGCTGGGTGGTAGTACAGCGGGGGTTAAGCACAAGGACTGGCGCAAGGATCCCGGTTTGAGCCCCCAGCTCCCCACCTGCAGGGAGGTCACTTCACAAGCGGTGAAGCAGGTCTGCAGGTATTTATGTTTCTCTCCCCCTCTCTGTCTACCCCTCCTCTGTGGATTTCTCTCTGTCCTATCCAACAACAACAGCAATGACAACAATGGCAATAACTACAGCAACAATAACAACAAGGGCAACAAAATGGGAAAAATAGCCTCCAGAAGCAGTGGATTCATAGAGCAGGCACTGAGCCCCGGCGATAACCCTGGAGGCAAATAAAAATAAAAATAAATAAAGTAAAATAAAATGCTGATCCATATTGATTAAGTATCCCTCAGAAAAAGTGAGTCAGTGTGTATCTGCACCAACTAGCAGCCTCCCTCCACTTCAAGATATCACCCACCTGATTCCTTCCTCACTGATCTGGGATCTACAACATCCAAGGAGTAACCTTGGTTTTTTTTTTTTTTTTCTTCCTCCAGGGTTATTGCTGGGCTTGGTGCCTGCACCATGCATCCACCGATCCTGGAGGCCATTTTTCCCCCTTTTGATGCCCTTGTTGTTGTAGCCTCGTTGTGGTTATTATTATTGCGATTGTTGATGCTGTTCGTTGTTGGATAGGACAGAGAGAAATGGAGAGAGGAGGGGAAGACAGAGAGGGGGAGAGAAAGACAGACACCTGCAGACCTGCTTCACTGCCTGTGAAGTGACTCCCCTGCAGGTGGGGAGCCGGGGGCTCGAACTGGGATCCTTACTCCGGTCCTTGTGCTTTGCGCCACATGCACTTAACCCACTGAGCCACTGCCCGACCCCCAACCTTGGTTTTTAAAGGGAAGAAAGAGGAGGATGAAAAGGAAGAGGAAGAGTGGCAGAGACAGTGTGTGACCACCACCACCCCCCAGTGGAATTTTCTACTGTTGTGATCTTGATAGGAAAAGTCGGACAACCACAGGGTAGGAGGGGAAGCAGCATCTTATTCTTGGTAGCCATCTTGTTGCCTGCTTTTCAATGTCTTCTATCTTCTTATTACAAACTAGATGTGAATATTTTCACAGATGGAGGTAATATAGAGATTTGTTAAGAACCAATTTAGAGGGTTGGGAGATGGCTCAGCAGGTAGAGGCCCTGGGTTTATTTCCCTCACACCTCATGAGATCAATAGAGCACCATGGATGGTACGAAGGGAACTCCAAGGTTGATGGAGCAGTGCTGTGATATCTCTCTCTCTCTCTCCATATATATATATATATATATATATATATATATATATATATATATATCCCTCTCCTGTCTCAAGATCTAGAATTGTTAAAAAAAAAAATTCTCAGAGACTTTCCTTTTTCCATTATATGCTCTTGGCTCCTTTGGTCATAAATTAAATGTCCATGCACAGATAACTAACATACACACACATACACTTAAGATGCCTTACGATGTCCTGGGAAGTACCTTAAAGACCTTCTCTGCTCCAGTTCCTTGAACATTCTGAGCAATGAAACTTTTCTTTGAACTTGACAGGCTCCCTCTTTGCAGCGGAAGCTGGGCTTCTCCCAGTTGTCCTTGGAAAGAAAACAATTGTCAATCCCCTTCCTCTACTGCGATACAGTGTTTGGTTTCTAAAACCTTGTTCCAAGTTCTACTTCAAGTCAAGGCTCCTTTGCTTTGGTAGCTGCTGACACCAGGCTGCTTTTGAAACTTTCTTTCAAAATCTTCTTACCAAATTGAGCAAGAGTTAGACTGGCTTCCAGAGTGACCCAGAGTCAAGCCAGCAAGCAGCACGGCTCCTTTTGGCTGAGGAGGGAGAATGGACAACCGAGCTGTGGACACATATTAATGGTAAGGATTTCATTGCCTTCGATTATTGTAAGGAATAGATTCAGTGGTTGGAGAGGTAGGTGACTCAGTGGATAGAGCACATGTTTTGCAAACTTGAGGCTCCAAGTTTGATCCCTGGTACTGGGGATTCCTGGGGTCAGAGAAGTTCTTGGTCTCTCTAAATAAAGAAATTAATAAATCTTTTTTTTAAAGATAGAGACAGAGAAGCAGAAAAGTAAAGAGACTGAAAAAGACCACAATATTCAATATTCAAGAAGCTTCTTTCAATGTGACGGGGGCCAGGCTCAAACCTGGGTCTCTATAAATAAATAAATAGATAGGTAGATAAACAAATAAACCTTTTTTTTAAGAGACAGAGAGGCAGAAAAGATTGAAAAAGACCACAGTACCCAAGAAGCTTCTGTCAATGTGGTGGGGGCCAGGCTTGAATCTGGGTCACACACCTGGCAAAATAGCACACTATCCAAATGAGATTGTTTTGCCAGCCTAAAGAAAAAAAATTTTTTTTTCCAAAAAGAAATTTATTTAGGGACTAGGTAGTGTCTCCTCTGGTAGAGTATATACATAACCATGTGCAAGGACCCAGGTTAAGGCCCTCTGGTCCCCACCTGTAGGGCAGAAGCTTCTAGAGACAGCCAGAAATTGAGAGGGAAGGGGGAGATAGAGAGGGAGAGAGACAAAGAAACACCTGCAACACTTCAACACTTGCAAAGCTTTCCCCCTGCAAGTGGGGACTGAAGGCTCCATATGAGGTCCTTGAGCACTGTAACATGCGTGGTAGCACAGCCGGTGAAGCGCAGGTGATGCAAAGCACAAGGACTGGTGTAAGGATCCCAGTTCGAGCCCCCGGTTCCCCACCTGCAGGGGAGTCGCTTCACGGGCGGTGAAGCAGGTCTGCAGGTGTCTATCTTTCTCTCCCCTCTCTCTCTGTCTTCCCCTCCTCTCTCCATTTCTCTTTGTCCTATCCAACGATGATGGCTTCAATAACAACAACAATAATAGCTACAACAATAAAACAATAAGGGCAACAAAAGGGAATAAATAAGTAAATAGAAAAAGAGGGAAGATAATACTTAAAATAAAAAAAGAAGAAGAGAAAGGGGAAGAAGGAAAGAAGGAAGGAAAGCTGCTAGGGAGAAAGGATAATGGTTTTGCAAAAGTCTTTCATGCCTGAGGCTCTGAGATCCCAGGTTCAGTGCTCAACACCACTGTTAGCCAGAGCTGACCCTCTATCTATTCTTCTCTCTGTATCACTCTCATTAAAAATGAGTAAATAAAAGAGAAAGATAGAGAGACAGACAAAGAAAGAACAGAAGAAAGAAGAGAGAAAGAAAGAAAGAGAAAGAAAGAGTGAAAAAGAAAGAAGGAGAAGCTAGATGGTGGCACACATGATTGAGCTCACATTATAATGCTCAAGGACCCCGGTTCAAGCCTTCATCCCCACCTTCAGGGGAAAAGCTTTACAAGCAGTGAAGCAGTGCTGCAGGTATCTCTTTTACCCTCCCCTATTTCCTGGTTCCCCTGTCTTATTTTTTTTAATTTTTTTTATATATTTATTTTATTTATTTTTTCCCCTTTGTTGCCCTTGTTGTTTTATTGTTGTAGTTATTATTATTATTGTTGTTGTTGTTGTTGGATAGGACAGAGAGAAATGGAGAGAGGAGGGGAAGACAGAGAGAGGGGAGAGAAAGATAGACACCTGCAGACCTGCTTCACCGCCTGTGAAGCGACTCCCCTGCAGGTGGGGAGCCGGGGTTCGAACCGGGATCCTTATGCCGGTCTTTGTGCTTTGCGCCACCTGCGCTTAGCCCGCTGTACTACAGCCCGACTCCCTTATTTTTGTTTTTTAATGGCCACCAGATTTATTGCTGGGGCTCAGTGCAGGCACTATGAACCTACCACTTCCAGTGGCTTTTGTTTGTTTTTTATTTTGTTTACTGGAACACTGATCAGCTCTGACTTATGGTGGTGTGGAGCCTCAGGCATGAGAGTATCTTTGTATAACCATTATGCTATCTACCCCCAGTCCTCTATCTGATAGGACAAAGAGAAATTGAGAGGGGAGAGGGAGATAGAGAGGGAGAGACATCGAGACACCTGCTGATGTGCTTCACTGCCCCTGAAACATCTTCCCTGCAGGTGGGGGGGGGGGGACTTGAACCCTGCTCCTTGCACATTGGTAATGTGTGTGCTCAACTTGGTGCACCACCTTCTGGCCCCCTCCCCTTTCACTCTTGATGACTTTCTGTCTCTATACAATTAATTAATAATTAAAGATTTGTTTTAAAGAAAGAAAGGAAAGGGGAAAGAAGGAAGGAAAGAAGGTCAGAATTGGCTGCTGGGATGGCAGGGTTATGCAGGCACCAAACTACAGCAATAACCCTGGTAGCAAGAAGAAAAAAAAAAGTGGCTTAATCCTGGTGATTTCTGCATAAAATAGCCTCCTCCATAGCCAATCATTTCCTTCTCTTGCAAAAGCTCTCCTGTCCCCGCTCCCCAACCCCCAGTGCTGTGGCCACAGACAGACCGCAAACCCTACTTCAGAGTACTCTGCCTGTTCTTTGATGCTCGTCTAGGACAGGGGGGTGGGGGTGGGCAGAGCTGCCCAGTTCTGGACTGGGCCCTTCCCAGTGGGGAAGCTGGGATCACTGGTGTGACCAAGCTCACTAAACTGGACTGCATGGGAGAGCTGGACCATGAGGAGACCTGGTGGATATCATTGTCTCCAACTCTGAGCACTACAGTGACTAGGACACGCTGCCTGCACTTCAGCGAGACTGCTTGGTAAATTGACTCTCATCTCTTTTAGGTATGAAGGGGGTGCTGTGTGGGGATGTTTGGGGCATAAGGGCTCTGGCTGGGGGGACAGTAGGGCCTTTTCTCACACTGAATCTTTTGGGCTCTCTTCTGAGGGCTCAAATCTCACACTGCCCCTTCCTTTCACAGAATAAGCTATCTCCAAACCCCAACACTTTGCAGAGTTCTGTCACATAGGCTGGCTCCCTGGGATTCATCTCTCTGTGTGTGAGTCTCCCCACTCACTCGAGCTGTGGCTCTCTCCCACTGAACTCCACATTTATAAAAAAAATTACTAGTGATTTAATATTGATTTACAAAGTTATAAGATAAAAGGTATAATTCCACACTGTTGCCACCACCAGATTTCTGTGTCCCCATTCCCTCCACTGGAAACTGCAGTAGTTCTCCCAAGGTCACAGCTATGGGCTATTATTCGTATATCTATATTTTTATATATTTGTCCATTTTTTTCTATGGTCCTGCCTTCTCTTCCTTTCTAAGTCACATCTTTTACTTCTTAGTGTTCTTTCTCTCCCCACCCCCTTTTCCTCTCTTCTCTCTCTAGGTTCTGATGGAGTTGGAGTTCAGAGCCCTCTGGTCATCTTCCCCTACCATTTCTCCCCCTCTAAGAATATGAAACAAAATTCCTTTTGGGGTACGGAAGGTGGGAGGTCTGGATTCTACACTTGCTTCTCCACTGGACATGGGTGTTGGCAGGTTGATTCATACCTCCAGCCTGTTTCTATCTTTCCCTAGTGGGGTATTGAACCCCACCTTTATTTGCTTTGGGTGTCCGAAACAGGAGTGAAATCTCTTCTCTCAGGGCCTCTGAGAAAGAGTGTGACCTCCCAGGACAGGCAAGAAATTAATGGCATGTTCCAGTTACCATCTCAAAGCACTCAAGCTCCTACTGGGTCGGAGGTTGGGGGAAAGAGTGGCTTCTTTGCAGGCTATGGACCTCAGTGGCCTGGGAGTGGCTTGTTGTCAAAGCAACTAGAAACAGTGCCAGAACTAGTGACCGAGATCCGAGATCCAGCCCACAGTTCCAGAGCTGTGTTGGCATAACTGCCATGCCTGTCTCTGTTTCAAGGGCTCGGTGGTGGTGGTGGGACTCTCCTCCATCTGCCAAGTCACATCCCAAATACTTTGTTACGACTTGAGATAGGGCCGTTTCCGCCGGTGTCGCAACTCTGTTCCTTCCAGATACGGAGAAGTTTCTGGGAGAATAAATCATCAGAGAGAAAGGAAAGATGGGTAGCATCAGAAAAGAAATCAGGCCTGAATGAAATAGGAGGGAAGCGGGGGGGGGGGGGAAACACCTCACTTCTCGATAAGGAGGTCAAAGTTTGAGGCCAAGTAGTGGGAATTAGGCCTGTGAACTCCAAAGGCACCCCCACCCCATCCTGCCCCACTGATCATCATTCTACCACAGTTTTCCACTGCCCCATCCAGTCCAGGTTCACGGTGTTAGATATCTCAGGAGGCCAACTGCGTGTATAGACAGACTCCCAGAGAACAGATACTTCTTGGGCAGGAAACAGAATTCGAAGCGCCAGATCCTTTTGTTTCAACAATAGCAAGAAACTGTTGGAAAGGTAGCTACCGAAGCCTTTGGAAATGCAACCCTAGTTTGGAAATTTTAAAGCACAGTGTTTGGAAATTTTAAAGCAGAGTGTTCGTAGCTGTTCAGGTCTCATTATTCAGTTTTTGAAATGACGGTGCTTTCAAGAGTCATGATTATTTAGTTCAGAAATATTCAGACACTGGGCCTGGTCAGGTGGCTCAGGACTTGGACATGAGGCCCAGGTTCAGCCCCCAGCTCCACCTATGTTGTAATGGTGCTCTGGTTGATTGATCTCTCTTCTCTCTAAAAAAAAAAATAGGTAAACGGACCCCTTTTTTTTTTTCTTCTTCTTTTTCTTTTTTTTTTTTTTTCACCAGAGCACTGCTCAACTCTGGTTTATGGTGGTGCAGGGGATTGAACCTGAAACTTCAGAGCCTCAGGCATCAGAGTTTGTTTGCATAACCGTTATGCTAACTACCCCTGCCTTTAAGTGGATCTTTAAAAATAACAAAGTTGGGGCCTGGTGGTGGCACAATTGGTTGAGCACACAAATTGCTATGCACAGGGACCTGGGTTTAAGAACCTGGTCCCCACCTGCGGGGGGGGGGGGGGGGGGGAGAGGGGGACGACCTTACAGTGGTGAGGCAGTGCTGCAGGGGTCTCTCTCCCTTCTCATCTCTCTCTCTCTCTCTCTCTCTCTCTCTTTCTCTTTCTCTTTCTCTACCTATCATAATTAAATAAATATATTTTAAATAACCAATTTCAGGGTTGGCAAGAGAGCTTATTTGGGTAATGTGCTGCTTTGCCATGTGTGTTACCCAGGTTCGGGCTTAGCCCCTGCCTCACTGAAGAAAGCTTCAGTGCTGTGATGTCTTTCTGTCTCTACCTTGCAGTCTGAAAAAATCTCACCTGGAGCAGTAAAACTCCAGTGGTGGAAAAATAAATAAATAAAGACATAAATAAGTAAATAAATGGTTTAATATAAATTATAATTTTAAATGCAAATTATTATCAGATCAATAAACTAAAAAAAATCATGGTTCAGTATTCATGTATTTAAAAAAAAAACAGTGCCCATCAACTGACGAATCAATGCATAACATGTGACACAGGCCTCAAATGTGATACTATTAAAACCATAAAAAGAAACCATTCCAACATAAATGGTGCTGGGGCTTGAACCCAGAGCCTCCCACTTGGTAAGGCATATGGCTGTACCAGCTGAACACTTAATATGTCCCAGCTCCAAATGTGTTTTGTTTGTTTGTTTTTGTTTGTGTTGAACCATGATGTTTACCTCAATCATCTTTTTGGTCTTGATTCTAGTCCCTCTTAAAAAGCATTTGTTAGGGCAGTGTAGCAAGCTATCTATTTCCATTTCGATGCCTAGGCCTAACACAGCCAGGTTCATGTGGAAATAGGTGATCCTAATCTAAAATTGGAGAGTTGATATGCCTGATTCCGAAGTTCTACTCCTGATTCAGGTTTTGTTGTGAGTAGTTAAGTTACTTTTCCAGCATAGTTTTGTAATCTGAGAACACACCCAAAGTATGTCCCCAGGGACTGCCCAACCTGTACAAGAGGGTGTCAGCTCCACTTCAAGCATAACCACACTGGAAATATGTATAATTTTTCCCCCGCTACGGTTATTGCTGGGGCTTGGTGCCTGTACAAGGAAATCTATTGCTCCCAGTGGCCATTTTCCTTTTCCACCCCAATAATTGGACAGGACAGGACAGGACAGGACAGGACAGGACAGGACAGGACAGGACAGGACGGAGTGAAGTGGAGAGGGGAGGGGAAGATAGAGAGGGAGAGAGAAAGATAGATACCTGCAGACCTGCTTTGCCACTTGTGAGGTGACTCTTCTGCAGGTGGGGAGCCGGGGCCTTGAACCCAAGTCCTTGCACGTGGTAATGTGTACTCTCAACCAGGTGCACCACTGCCCAGCTCCTGCACTGGAAGTATTTTTAATGCTGGGTTTTTTTTTTAAGCATTTGACTTGTTGCTTAATGATACTTCAAAGCATGAAAAAATTAAAAGAAAAAGAAAAGGAAAGCTTTTGGCCTTCAGAACAGAATAATATTTCCGGTTTGTACTTCATATACCAAGTAGACAAAATCAAAATGTTTGCATTTGAAACAAAGTTTCCCCTAAAAGAGCCAAAATTTGCCTTTTAAAGTGGTAACAAATGAAAATTCTAAATAACAAATGAAGGTAAGATTTCTGAGAATTTCTCTGAGAAGGGGTACACTTTAAGTCAATATTAGGACTCAAATTACTTTGTTTTTATTTACTTACTATTGTTTTATTTTTGTTAGTGACTTAGTAATGATTAACAGGAGTGTAAGATAACAGGGGTATAATTCCATAAAATTCCTACCACCAGAGTTCCCTGTCCCATCCCCTCTATTGGAGGATTCCTTATTCTTTATCCCTCTGGAAGTATGGACCAAAGATCTTTATGGGGTGCAGAAGGTGGGAAGGTCTGGCTTCTGTAATTGCTTCTCTGCTGGACATGGATATCGGCAGGTTAATCCATTACCCCAAAATGTTTCTATCTTTCCCTAGTAGAGTAGGGCTCTAGAGAGGTGAAACTTTGGGATACATTGGTGAGGTCGTCTGCCCAAGAAAATCAGGATGTCGTTATGATAGCGTCTGCAACTTGGTGGCTGAAAGGAGGTAAGGTATAGAGCAGGACAAATTGTTTTGGGCTGATTTAGCTCAAAGTGTCAGAGATGCTTCTTTGTACTTAACACACCTTTCCATATCTGTATATACATCTAGAAGGTTCTATGATAACAATCCAAAATTAAATGAAGTTATATATTGAATTGGTAATAATGTATCAATTGAGATTCTTTTAGTTGCTAAAGATTAAAAAAACACCTGCAATCAACTTTAAACATAAAAGAAATTACTCTAAAATTTTAAAAAATATTTATTTATTCCCTGTTGTTGCCCTTATTATTTATTGTTGTAGTTATTATTATTGTTATTACTGATGTCATCATTGTTGGATAGGACAGAGAGAAATGGAGAGAGGAGGAGAAGACAGAGAGGGGGAGAGAGAGACACCTATAGTTATTATTGTTGTTGTTATTGATGTAGTTGTTGGATAAGACAGAGAGAAAGAGAGACACCTGCAGACCTGCTTCACCACTTGTGAAGCCACCCCCTGCCGGTGGGGAGCTGGGGTCTAGAACCGGGACCCTTACACCGGTCCTTGTGCTTTGCACCTAGTGTGCTTAACCCACTGCGCTACCACCTGACTCCCAAAATAAATTACTTTTATCTTGGTAGCAGGAAAACCCTGGCACTGGATGTTTCTCCAGGTATGGTTTGATCTAGGTATTCAAAGAACTGCTTTATTATTATTATTATTATTATTATTATTATTATTATCATTATTATCTCACTATGTAGCTTTTATTTATTTAAAAAAATTTTTTTTATTGGGGGATTAGTGGTTTACAGTCAACAGCAAAATACAGTAGTTTGTACATACATAACATTTCCCAGTTTTCAGCATGACAATACAACCCCCACTAGGTCCTCCTCTGACATCACGTTTCAGGACCAGAAGAGGCCCTCCTTCCCCGCCTCAGAGTCTTTTATTTTGGTGCAATACACCAACTCCAGTCCAAATTCTGCTGAGTGTTTTCCCTTCTGATCTTGTTTTTCAACTTCTGTCTATGAATGGTTATCCCATACTTATCCTTCTGTTTCTGACTTATCTCACGTAACATAATTCCTTCAAGCTTCATTCAAGATGGGATGAAAATGGTGAAATCATCATTTTAATATCAGAGTAGTATTCCATTGTGTATATAGACCACAATTTGTTCAGCCACTCATCTATTGTTGGACACCTGGGTTGCTTCCAGGTTTTGGCTATTACAAATTGTGCTGCTATGAACATAGGCATACACAAATCTTTTCGGATGTATATGTTTGGCTCCTCAGGATATATCCCCAGGAGAATAATTGCAGGGCCCATAGGACAGGTCCATTTCTAGCCTTCTGAGAGTTCTCCAGACTGCTCTCCATAGGGGTTGGACCAACTTGCATTCCCACTAGCAGTGCAGGAGGGTTCTTTTGTCTCCACAACCTCTCAAGCATTTGTTGCTGCTACCTTTTCTGATGTATGATATTTTCGCATGAGGGAAGTGGTATCTCATCGTTGTTGTTATTACTGTTTTACCAGAGCAGTGATCATCTCTGGCTTATGGTGGTGTGGGGGATTTGAACCTGGGACATGGAGCCTCAGACATGTGAGTCTTTTTGCATAACTATTATGCTATCTACCTCCTCCCCAAGGAACTCTTTTATCACATCGGTTAATTCTTAGGTAGGGACTCTCTGTAGGTCCAGCCTTATCTTATTAAATGATAACTCTGGCAAATAGAGTCTGTTCTCATGGTTCCAGAAAGTTCTGGAATTGGCTCAGTATCTTTACCACTTCACTCCCCCTACTGGCTATTTTTCCCCCTTCTTTTCTATATTTTTGACAGACAGAGACAGAGAGAGAAAGGGAGAGATAAAGAGCAAGGGAGACACCTACATCATTACTCCACTGCTCATGACGTTCCTCCTTGTAGTTGGGTGACAGGGGCTTGAACCCAGGTCTCGAGCATGGTAATGTGCACTCTCTTGGGTGAGCCACCACCTGGCTCCTGTTTGAACTTATTATGAGGGCCGAGGGGGAGTGAAGACAATAATTTCATTAAAAATTTTGTTGGGAGTCTGGCAGTAGCGCAGTGGGTTAAGCGCGCAAGGGCTGGTGTAAGGATCCCGGTTCAAGCCCCCGGCTCCTCACCTGCAGGAGGTCACTTCACAAGCGGTGAAGCAGGTCTGCAGGTGTCTATCTTTCTCTCCTCCTCTCTGTCTTCCCCTCCTCGCTCCATTTCTCTCTGTCCTATCCAACAACAACAGCTATGACAACAATAGCAACTACAACAAGGGCAACAAAATGGGAAAAACAGCCTCCAGGAGCAGTGGATTCGTAGTGCAGGCACCGAGTCCCAGCAATAACCCTGGAGGCCAAAAAAAAAAAAAACTATGTTAAAAAAATTTGTTAATCGTCCTTATTTATTGGATAGAGGCAGTCAGAAATCAAGAGGAAAGGGGAGATAGAGAGGGAGACAGACAGAGAGACACCTGTAGCACTGCTTCACCACTTATGAAGCTTTCCCCCTGCAGGTGGGGACCAGGGGCTTGAACCGGGGTCCTTGTGCACTGTAACATATACTCAAACAAGGTGTGCTACCACCTGACCCCAAGACACTGATTTCACCTACCTGGCACTCTTGCTTGAACCACATGGACTTAAAGTGGGGCCAGGAAGATTCTCCATGAGAATACTGAAGTGTGTGCAAGAGAAGCAGGCAAAAATGATAGCTGCTCCCCTACATATGTGGCAAATGTCCTAGTGTTCAGGGGAACTGGGTACCATATTCACATCCTGTTATCACATTGGACCTGTACACACTGTACACAGTTACATACTGCGGTAACTCTACAATGTGCTTTCTCTTGCTAAGCCGTTCACATGTCCATAGGCTTCCAAAATCCTGCTACACCTCTCAAAATCAAAGGTAATAAGGAGCACAGGAGACACCTTTTCATGTTATTAATGCCTCCACTTGCGGCATTCCAGAAATTACGGTTTCTCAGAGACTGGACTTAATTTACTCTAATAGAATCATTTCCCATTAGTCAAATTCCCTCTGTTCTACTGAGGAGAGTTAAGATTGAGGCATCCAAATGAGGGTGAAGGCTTCTCATGTCACTAGAGAGAAGAATTTGTGGCTTGGTGGTGGAGCACCTGGTTGAATACACAAGCACAAGGAACCAGGTTCAAGCTTCTGGTCTCCACCCGCAGGGCAAAAGCCTCACAAGTGGTAAAGCAATGATCAGATGTCTCTGTGTCTCTTCCTCACTATCTCTACTTCCCACTCATTTTTTCTCTGCCCTATCAAGTTGACAAATAAGAAAAACATTTTACAAGAGAGAAAGGGATTTGTTAGAAAGCAAGTTCATATTTATTTATTACTGCCAGGGTTATTGCTGGGACTTGGTGTCTGCATTATGAATTCATGATTTCTGCTGGCCATGTTTTCCTCTTATTTTTTAAATTTTTAAATCTGTTTCCCAGAGCACTGTTCAGCTCTGGCTTATGGTGGTGCAGGGGATTGAACCTGGGACTTTGGAGCCTCAGAGCTGAGAGCCTCTTTGCATAGCCATTATGTTATCTACCCTGCCCTCCTTTCTATTTTTCATTTGATAAAACAGAGAGAAATTGCGAGAGGGGAGGGAGATAGAGAGGGAGAAAGAGACACCTGCAGATCTGTTTCACTGCTCCTCAAGCTCCCCCACACACAGGTGAGGAGTGGGGGCTTGAACCTGAGTCTCTGTGCATGGTAATGTGTGTGCTAGCCCCCCTCATCTTTATCTTAAAGATAGATTGCTCATGATTTAGAATCCAGAGCACCTCTCTGGCATATGTGGTGCCAGGAGCTGGACTAGGGCCCTCAAGCCCTCAGACCCTCAAGCCCGCTAGTCCTGTGCTCTCCCAGTAAACCATGGCCCCAAGGGCATTAGTGAACATCCAAAGAAACATTTCTTTTTTAATTTTATATTATTATTATTATTATTATTTTGGCCTCCAGGGTTATTGCTGGGGCTCGCTGCCTGCACCACACACAAATCCACTGCTCCTAGAGGCTATTCCCCCCCTTTTTGTTGCACTTGTTGTTATTTTTTTTAATCACTGTTGTGGTTATTTTTTTAATTGTTGTTATTATTGATGTTGTCGTTGTTGGATAGGATAGAGAGAAATGGAGAGAGGAGGGGAAGACAGAGAGGGGGAGAGAAAGACAGACACCTGCAGATCTGCTTCACCGCCTGTGAAGCGACTCCCCTGCAGGTGGGGAGCCGGGGGCTCAAACGGGGATCCCCACCCTGGTCCTTGCATTTAGGCACCAGGTGCGCTTAACCCACTGCTACTGCCAGACCCCCTATTTTTTAGTGATTTAACATTGGTTTACAAAATTACAAGATAAGGGGGCCAGAAGATGGTGCATCACGTTAAGCACACATACATTACAGTGTGCAAGGACCCAAATTCAAGCCTTTGGTCCCTACCTGCAGGGGGAAAGCTTCACGAGTGGTGAAGCAGGGCTATAGGTGTCTCTCTGTCTCTCTCCTTCTCTACCTTTCCCCTTAATTTCTTTATGCCTCTATGCAATAATAAATAAATAAATAAAATTTAAAAAAATAAAAGGAAGCTACTTTTAGAAAAAAAGTTACAAGATAACAGGGGGACAACCCCACAGCGTTGCCACCAGCAATTCTGGATGGATCCCCATCCCCTCCACTGAAAGCTACAGCACTTCTCCCAATGTTGCAGATATGAGTTAACTATCATTTCTACAATGATATGTCTATATTTGTATATATTTTCCAATGTTTAAGGTCCCATCTTCCTTTCCAAATCACACACACACACACACACACACACACACACACACACACACGACTACATCTCAAATGTCCCTCCCTTTTTCCTCCTCTCTCTCTCTCTGGGTCCTGATGGAGCTGGAAGTTCAGAACCCTCTGGTCATCTCCCTCCTATCATTTCTTACACACTGGGAGAGCATTTGGGGGAGCAGAAGGTGGAAGTTCTGACTTCTGTAATTGCTTCTCCATTGGACATGGGTGTTGACAGGTCAGTCCATACTCCCAGCCTGTTTCTTTCTTTCTCTGTCTAGTGGGGTAGGCTTCTGGGGAGGTAGTGTTCCAGAACTTATTGGAGAAGTCTGCCCAGGGAAGCCAGGACAGAATCATCATAGCCTCTGGAACTTGATAGCTGAAGGGCAGCAAGATATAAAGCAGGAAACAAAAAGTAGTAGAGCAGATAAGAAAAGATGTAGGGTGGAAAGAAGCTAGGAAGTCCAGGGGCCGGGTGGTGGTGTACCTGACTGAGCACACATATTACAAATGCTCAAGGAGTGGGATTTGAGCTCCCAGTCCCCACCTGCAGGGGGAAAGCTTCACAAGTGGTGAAGCAGTACTGTAGGTATCTCTCTGTTTCTCTCCCACTCTATCACCCACTTTCCTCTCTATTTATGGCTGTCTCCATCCAATTAAATATCCTTAAAACTTATTTAAAATAAAACTAGGAAGTCCATTCTAGGCATATTCCTAGGGGCCCATGACAATTCTAGGGTGTTTTTTTTTTTTTTTTTTTTGCTTGAGTTTGATAGCTAACATGGAGTTGGACAAAAATGTTGTCTGCAAAGATAGTGTCAGAGTAGAGAACAGGGCCAACAAAGAAGCTTATTTATTTTTTTACAATTTTTAAATTATTTATTTATTTATAAAATGGAAATATTGACAAGACCATAGGATAAGAGCAGTACATTTCCACACAATTCTCACCACCAGAATTCCATATCCCATTTCCTCCCCTGATAGCTTTCTTATTCTTTAACCCTCTGAGAGTAAGGACCCAGGGTCATTAGGGGGTGCAGAAGGTGGAAGGTCTGGCTTCTGTAATTGCTTCTCCGCTGAGCATGAGTGTTGGCAGGTCGATCCATACCCCCAGCTCATCTCTTTCAAAGATCCTTATTCCGAAAGGCATCTGCCGATTGCATCACAGGAGCAGGAGAAGTAGGTTTACTGGAGGAGACTCAATCATAGGCGTGCATCTCCTTCTTCAGTCCTAACTGAGCCTGTGGACAACACTCTCTCTTTCCAGTATGGGTTCCAGTGAACTCAGAAGGCCATTGCCCATCCAGGAGGACTTCACTCACCCATTGGATGACACAGGGGTCGTCATAAAGCCCAGTTTCACCTTCTCTCATCTATTTGCTATCATTTGTCATCTGTCAGTATCCATCTACTTCATTGTTCCTCTTTGCTTACCCAACCAATCTTTCCTCCCAGCACAAATTAAATTTTTTTCTTATTATCTTTATTTATTGGATAGAGACAGCCAGAAATCCAGAGGGGGGAAGAAATATGGAGGAAGAGAGACAGAGAAGTACCTGCAGCACTGCTTCACCTCTCGCAAAGCTTCTCCCCTGCACAGGGGGACCAGGGGCTCGAACCTGGGTCCTTGCACACTGTCATGTATGCACTTAACCAGGTACCTCCCCACCTCACCAACACAAAGTTTTAGTGCTTATAGAAGTCATGTAGGTGAAATTGTACTGTACCTTCATCTCAAGTACAAATAATCCAATCAACAAATGATCATGAACTTTTTTTCACATTCTTAAAATTTTTTCCCAAGTTCTCATTTAAAATTAGACATAGGAAAGGGCCAGGTAGTGGTAAAGCAGACATATTACAGTGCACAAGGACCCAGGTTCATGACTTCCAGTCCCCAACTATAGTGGGGAGGCTTCCAGTACTGTAGGTGTCTCTTTTCCCCTCCATCCATCTCTCTCATTTAGCTCTTGGGTTTCTCTCTGTCTCTATCCAATAAATAAAGTATTTTTTAAAAAAATTCGACTTAGGGCCAGCAAAATAGCTCACATGGATAGTTCACATGATTTGCCAGGTTTGAGTGTGGCTCCTCATGACATTGAATGAACCTCTCTCTCTCTCTCTCTCTCTCTCTCTCTCTCTCTCTCTCTCTCTCTCTCACACACACACACAAAAAAAAAAAAAAAAAAAAAAAAACTAAGGGAGCCAAGAAGTGGTGCACTCACTTGAGAGACTGCACATGCTATCATGCACAAGGACCCAAGTTCAAGCCCCTGTTCCCTACCTGCAAGGGGAAACCTTCACAAGTAGTGAAGCAGTGCTGCAGGTCTCTCTCTTTTTCTTTCTCCCCTCCTCCCTCTCCCTCTCTCCCTGTCCTTCTCCTTTACTCTCTCCCTCCCTCTCTCTCTCTACTTCCCCTTTCCCTTTTGATTTATTTCTGTCTCCATCAAAACTAATATCAAATAAAATCAGACTTAATTTTAAGATTTTTGTAGGGTTATAAGCAGTGTATGAAATACTACCGAGAGTTCTCACATACCCTTTAAGTAGTTTACCCAATAACACCAGTTTGTAAAATCATAGTAGAGAATCGAAGCTAGCATGTCGGCAGTGGTAGAAACAAAATATCAAACTATCACTGCAAGGGAAAGCCATTTTATTTTAATTTATTTTGCCACTAGGTTTGTTCTTGAAGCTTGGTACCTACATAATGACTCCACTGCTTCCAGCTGCCATTTTCTTTCATTTTCCTTTTGATCAGAAATGAGACAGACAGACAGAGACAGAGAAAGAGAGACACCGCTTGTGAAGCTTCCCTAACGCAGGAGGGGACAGAGGAGTTGAACCCAGGTCCCCAAGCATGGTGGCTTGTGTGCTCTACCCATGTGGACATCTGTTAAATGGCTGCTTAGTAATTGTATGCATGTGTTACAATTTTTTAATACAGCTATATTTGACATATAGGTTGCTTCCAACTTGGAAGTACCTGACTAAGCACACATATTACAGTCTGCAAGGACCTGGGTTTAAGCCCTTGGGTCCCCACCTGCAGGAGGAAAGCTACACGAGTGGTGAAGCAGGTGTCTCTCTGTCTCTTCCCCTCTCTATCTCCTCTTCTCTCAATTTCTCTCTGTCTCTACCTCATAATAAATAAAATTTAAAAAAGAAAAGTATATGCATACACATATGCTTTTCTTTTTTGCATTTTTCTCCCTGTTCATATCTTTTGACCATTTCTACTGCTTTTTCTTATTAGTTTATAAATACTCGTTACATGTTAAGAATGATGATGGTGATGACTCTGGCTATGAAGATCATACATGGCAAACATTCACTCTACTTCTGAGCTACATTCCTTGCACAGGTGCTAGTTTTTTTTTTTTTAATTTTTATTTATTTATTTATTTATTTATTCTCTTTAGTTGCCCTTGTTGTTTTATGGTTGTAGGTTTTATTGTTGTTGTTATTAATGTTTGTTGTTGTTGGATAGAACAGAGAGAAATGGAGAGCGGAGGGGAAGACAAAGAGGGGGAAAGTTAGACACCTGCAGACCTGCTTCACTGCCTGTGAAGTGACTCCCCTGCTGGTGGGGAGCCAGTGGCTTGAACCTCAATCCTTATGCCGGTTTTTTTATGCTTTGTGCCACCTGTGCTTAACTTGTTTCGCTACCACCTGACTCCCCAGGTATTAGTTTCTAGTAGTTTTGAGATCAAATTAAAATACCACATATTTGGGGATGGGTGATGGCACATTTGGTTGAGCGCATGTGTTTCAGTGCACAAGGACCCTGGTTCAAGGCCCTGGTCCCTACCTGCAAGGGGGAAGCTTTACAAGTGGTGAAGCAGGGCTGCAGGTATCTCTTTCTCCCTCTCCATTCCTTCTTCATTTCTCTCAATCACTATCCAATAATAATACATACATAAGTAAAAAAAAAGTACATTTCACCTATTCTAACTATACAATACAGTTTTTATTATGTTCACAGAATTGGATGTCCATCAGCACAAGCAATTTTAGAACAGTTAATCACCCCAGAGAGGAAGTCTAATATTGTAGCTATTCCTTCTAGTCCTTCCATCTTCCCCCACCTCCTGGAAGCCACTAATCAACTTTTTGACTTTAAAATATATATATATTTATTTCCTTTTGTTGCCCTTGCTGTTTTATGGTTGTAGTTATTGTTGTTGTTATTATTGATGTCGTCGTTGTTGGATAGGACAGAGAGAAATGGAGAGAGGAGGGGAAGACAGAAACGGGGAGAGAAAGATAGACACCTGCAGACCTGCTTCACTGCCTGTGAAGTGACTCCCCTGCAGGTGGGGAGCCGGGGGCTTAAACCGGGATCCTCACGCTGGTCCTTGCGCTTTGCGCCACGTGCACTTAACCCACTGAGCTACCGCTCTACCCCCTACATTATTTTTTTTTAAGAATCATCTATATTATAGCAGGTATCTGAATTTCACTCCTTTTTGAAATTGGTTAATAACAAGCCGTTGAGTGGAGACACTACATTTTGTTCCTTCTGTGAAGAAAGAATTTAAGTTGTTCTGAGCTTTGACTACAGTGAATAAGTAAGTACTGCGGCGAGCATTCATGTTCCAGTCTCTGTGTGGGCATATTTTCATTTCCCCTGGATAAATACTTGTGAGTGGAATTGCTGGATTGTGCGGTACTTTTACATTTTACCATGGTAGGGAATATTTTCTACCTATCACGAATGCATGATGGTACTGTTTTTTTCTACAATTCTGCCAATGCTCGTTACTTTCTCTCTTTTTGAGATCGAGTGAGTTCAGGGTGGTATGACTATAGATGCCACTGTCTGTCTTTTTGGTTAGAACCAAAACACCATCCTAGTATGTGCGAAGTGGTATTTCACTATGCTCTTCAGCTAAAAATTTTAATGTGCTTCATGAACACTTGTATTTCTGTTTTAGAGAAATATCTATTCAAATCCTTTGAGAATCTTAGAAGGTTGTTTTAAGATGCATTCATTTATATGAGAATAAGAGAGAGAGAGAGAAAGGAAGAGGGAGAAGTGAAAAGAGAGAGAGAGAGGGAGTGGGAGAGAGAGGGAGGGAGGGAGGTAGAAAGAGAGAGAGAGAGGGGAGAGAGAGAGGGAGGGAGGTAGAGAGAGAGAGAAAGAGAGAGGGGGGGAGAGAGAGAGAGAAAGAGAGAGAGAGAGAGATGGAGAGAGAATGTACCAGAGCATCACTCCAGATCCTGTGATCCTGAGAGGACAGTCTCAGTCTCATCTTCCTGCTGCCTTTGACCATTTTTAAATGGATTCATTTATCCTTTTCATCATAGCGCTGTAAGAGTCCTTTATATATTCTGGATCCTAAACTTTTATCAGATCTGTGATTCCCAGACACGTCCCCCATTCTGTGACTTGTCTTCATTCTCCTGATAGTGTCCTTTGAAGCAAAATAAAACATTTTTATGATAGGCACTTCTTCTTTTATGGCCTGTACTTTTGGCGTGCCATCTAAGAAACCATTGGCTGATTCCAGATCATGAAAATTTATGCCTTTGTTTTCTTGTAATAGTTTTGTCGTTTAAACCCTTGAATTTAGCTCATCGATCTAGATCTACTGTGAATAAGTGTTGTATGCAGTGTAAGGGAAGGGTCAACTCCATTCCTGGGCATGTGGGATCTGGTTGTCGCAACACCACTGGTTGAACAGAATATTCTCTCTTCGTTGAACTGTGTTGACATTCTGGTCAAAAACAAATTGGCTGGCTTTAGATGTAAGGGTTTTTCTTTTTTTCTTTCTTTTATCTTCTTTTTTTTTTTGGGGGGGGGCTCTCATTCATATTTTGTTGATCTCCAAATCTTTTCTTCTGCCAGTATCACTGTTTTGATTTTTGCAGCTTCCTAGCAAGTTTTGAAATGGGGAGTATGCATCCTCCAGCTTTGTTTTTCCAAATTGTTTTGTCTACTCTGGATTCGTTGAAGGATATTATTCCTTTGATCACCATATTTCTTTGCAAAATAACTTCAGTTTGTGGTTTGACTTTATGATTCTTAGTTATATGGAAGTTTTAAATTGTTAGGTTGATTTTCTTGATGTTTTTCCTGTATTTTTGCTTTTTCTATTACTTTCACTTTAATTCTCTAGTAGATTTCTAACCCTGAACTTTTTTTCCCCCTGTCTTTGCAAATTATCTATTACATTTGGAGGAAAAAAGTTTTTTTAAAAAATTTTATTGTTTATTTGATAGTACAGATAGAAATTGAAAGAGGAGGAGGAGATGAAGAGGGAGAGAGAAAGAAACACCTGCAGACCTGCTTCACTGTTCATGAAGCTTCCTCTCTGCAAGTGGGGACTGGTGGCTCAAACTGTGACTGATTAGCCAGGTACACCACTGTCTGGCCCCATTTTTATTTTGCCATTGTCACTGGAGCTTTACCATTCTGGGTTGCCTCTTTTGGGGGGTTGGGGTAGGGAAGAACCTATAGTATTGAAGCTTCCTCCAGTGCAGTTGAGGGCTGGGCTCGAACCTCAATCAAACATGTCAAAGCAGTGTACTATCTATGGCATTTCATTTATTTATTGGATTGAGACAGCCAGACATTGAGAGGAAGGGGAAATAGAGAGGAAAAGAGACAGAGAGACACCTGCAGCACTGCTTCACCACTCATGAAGCGTCCCCCTGCAGCTGGGGAGTGGGGGCTTGAACCCTGGCCCTTGCACATTGTAACATGTGTGCTCAACCAAGTGTACCACCACATGGTCCCCACAGCAGTACACTAGCCAGGTGACCTATGCTGCCAGCCCTAGACTTTGTTTTTTGTAATCTTATTTTTAAATTTTGGATGAAAATACAATGTTATTTATAGTACAGATGGATTTACATGATGTTGTATGATGCAATAATGAAAGGCCATACATCGGATTTAAAAGTCAAAGTTATTTATCTCTCTCAATACGGACAGGTCTCAAAAGAAAATGTTGAGGATGAAAAAAAATGTTCAAAAGACTAAGTAAAGATAATGTCACCTACACCCAATTTGTTTAAAAAATTTAGACAGGGATTTGCAAAAGTATAAGATTATAGGGTTATAATTCCACACTGTTCTTACCACCAGAATTCTGTGTCCCCAGCCCCCTCCAGTGGAAATTGCACGTATTCTCACAAGGTCATAGATATGGGTTGACTATATAGCTATAGCATATATAAATATAAATATATAATTTTTTATGGTCCTGCCTTCGCTTCCTTTCTAAGTCACACCTACACCTATTACTACTTGTATGTGCCCTTTCCTCTTCTCTCTTAGATAAAAGAAACAGTACCTGACTTCCTATGTTGTTTTCCAGATTCACTCCCTTTCAGTGATGGTATAAAAACAAAGATTTCTAGGAGTTGGGCAGTAGCGCAGCGGGTTAAGCCCACGTGGCACGAAGTGCAAGGATCATCTTAAATCCGGGCTATTCCCTTAGGCACAGAGATGTATTTATTTATTTGCCACCAGCTGCTGCTGGGGCTCGAAATCTGTAGATAAACTCCTTCTCTCGTAACAGCTTTTTTTTGTTTGATAGGAACAGAAATAGAAAGGGAGTCCTGTAGCGCTACTCCACCACTCAGACTTTCTCCCCTTCAGGCGGGTGGGGATGGGGCTTGAACCAGAGTCCTCGCACTTGATAATGTGTGTGTTCTACTGGCTGTCCAGAGTTCTTTTCTGACTGACTTGACTTCTCTGCTCATTCTCCGGGCTTCCCCCAACCCCCCCAGATGGCTGCATCACCTTTCAAGTACAACCAGGCTCGCTCCTTCCCTTGCAGCCCCGGTCTCTTCATGACTCTTTCCGGGGAGGTGTGGGGGTGCGAAGTTCCTGGCCCTTTCTATAAGGGCACTCCTTTTGGGGGTGTTTTGCGTTTTCCTGCACCACAGAGGGGGCTTCCTCAGACCCTGGCGCTTATGAACCTGGAGTGAGGGCCCTGAGGTGACGCACCTGGTGGAGCACATATGTTACAGTGCCAAAGGCTCCGGGTTCAAGTCCCCGGTTCTCACCTGCAGGGGAAAAGCTTCATGAGTGGTGAAGCAGGGCTGCAGGTGTCTCTCTATCTTCTCCCCTTTTATTATCTGGCTGTCCCTATCCAATAAATAAAGATAATTAAAACTTTTAAAAAAACCTTTAAAATACAAAGTCAAAAAAGATATATATGGGGGCCAGGGGGTGGCGCACCTGGTTAAGCGCATACATTACAGTGCTTAAGGCCCTAGGTTCGAGTCCCTGGACCCCACGTGCAGGGGGGAAGTTTCACACGTGATGAAGCAGTGCTGTGGGCGTCTTTCTCCCTTCCTATCTCACCCTCCCCTCTCAATTTCTCTCTTTCTATCCAATGATTATATATATATATATATATATATATATATATATATATATATATATATATATATATATAACCTGGGTTGTGGAGGCTAAGTGACCACCCCAGAGGTCAGAGCGTGTGCGTGCGTGCTCCTGTGCTTGTGACTGCCGCTGGGGGCACGGAGGTCAAGTCCCTGCTCCAGCGCCAACACCTGAGCCTCCGCAGGTGCCCCCTGGGGCTTTCAGGGGCAGGGACGCTGAGGGTTGGTGCAGAGTGACTGGGTGACCCCGGAGTGTCAGCCTGGGTGCCCCCTCCCTCCAGGGAGCCCGCCCAGCAAGCCTCCCAGAGCGCCCCCAGCTGGGACTCCCTTTGGGCAGCTCCAGCCCCTCCCTTCCTGCCCCGCCCCCTCTCCCAGCAAGTTGCGGGGCTCCCAACTCGTGGGTTTCGTGCGGGGAGGAACTGAGGGAGCCTGGCCTAGACTCCTGATGGCCAGATGGTCCGGACCGAGCCTCCTCCCCCAGCAGGGCCAGCCCGCAATGGGCCCCGGGCCGCCTCCTCCTGCTCGCCCGCCGGGGGGGGGGGTGGGCGCGGGGTGCGGAGCGCGGGCTGACTGTGTGTCCCCGCCCGCAGCTCGGGCGTCCGGGGGGCAGGTGGACGTGGCCCTGGGCTCGTGGCGCCGCGGCAAGCAGCACCCGCGCTTCCTCTTCCTCCTGCGAGCGCACTTAGTGAGTTGATCCCACGCCCTCCCTCCGCACTGTCACGCACCCCTCCCCCTCCCCGCAGTGTCCCCCAGCGGTGCCCAGCGTGAGAAAGTTCGCAGCGGCGTGGCGCTGTTCCCGCCGTCGTGAGTTCGGGTCCCCCTCGCTCCTTCTCTGTCTCGGGAGGGGTAAGGGTGCAGGGTTTACTTACAGGGTCTCCCTTTGCCCATTGCTGTGAAATGGAAGATGGTAAGCGAATGCCTTGTGTGTGTGTGGGGGTGTGTGAAGCGGGGGCGGGGACTGAGTCCCCAAAGACGCCGAGGGAGGAGTTGGAGTGAAAGTTTGCTCCAGGCTAGTGCATGTCTCCAGCTTCGTCCCGGAGCTCCCTCGCACTGGGTCTTCACTCTGATTCCGGGGACACACTTGCCCGTGGTGGCAAGCCAGTTTGGGGTGAAGTGGCCCACAGGCTTTGGGGCTCCGAGGAGGTCAGTTCTTTTTTTTTTTAATATTTATTTTCCCTTTTGCTACCCTTGTTGTTTATTGTTGTTGTCGTTATTGCTGTCACTGTTGTTGGATAGGACAGAGAGAAATGGAGAGAGGAGGGGAAGACAGAGAAGGGGAGAGAAAGACAGATACCTGCAGACCTGCTTCACCGCCTGTGAAGCGACTCCCCTGCAGTTGGGGAGCTGGGCTCGAACCAGGATCCTTAAGCCGGTCCTTGTGCTTCACGCCACGTGCGCTTAACCCGCTGTGCTATGCCCGACTCCCCTAGGAGGTCAGTTCTTAAGGGACCTGTCCACGGGCTCCCTCTCAAAGCCTCAGTGAACTGGAGTTTCTTAGACTAGTTTGGGAGGTGTTGAGGGGTGCGAATGAGTGGGGTTGGGGGGCTTGGCTTTTTGTCTTCCTCTGCTCCCTTTGGGTTTAGGTTTAGCAGGTGCTCAGCTTTGCAGTGGGGGAAGTTTGGGTGTTCAAAAAAGTACACTTGGAGATACTTTACCCAAGCCAGTAGCCAGGGACGCTTCTTTCAAATACCACACTTGATCCCAGACCCCTTTAGCTTGGTCTAGGGCAGTTAACCAGGCTTGTGCATGTTCACAAGGCAGGGTTGGCTCCAGCTGGGTTGGCCTCTCAGCGGGCATTGTTAAAATATACTTTATATTTTAATTTAGTGAAAGAGAGACAGAGACAGACAGAAACCAGAGGCCTGCTCAGCTGTGGTTTATGGTGGTGCTGGGGACCGAATTTGGGATTTTTGAGCCTCAGGCATGAAAGTCTTTTGCATGGCCATTATGCTGGCTTCCTGAAAGGTGTGTTGCTTTCTTGCAAGTGCTAAGTCTTCTAAGGGGTGTGCTCTGGCGGGGTACCTTTCAGGTTTCAGCAGTTGAAAGAGATGTTTTTGGTGGGCCCCTGCCGCTCAGCTGGAAGGACTTGGTGTCTCCTTTTTCCTTTACTCTCTCCATCATCCTGACAGGTGGGGTGGGGCTAGGTCATCTCTAGGAGCAGTGGGTGCTTTCTTACAACACTGCAGTTGGCTCTATTGTGAGTCAACCTTTCTGCGACCACTGATTCCTGTTATTCTGGAGTCTGTGTCTTTCTTCTTTTTTATTTTTTAAATTTATTTTTATTTATTTTCTCTTTTGTTGCCCTTGTTTTATTGTTGTTGTAGTTATTATTGTTGTTGATGTCGTTGTTGTTGGGTAGGACAGAGAGAAATGCAGAGAAGAGGGGAAGACAGAGGGGGAGAGAAAGAGACACACCTGCAGACCTGCTTCACCGCTTGTGAAGCAACTCCTTTGCACGTGGGGAGCCGGAGGCTCAAACCGGGATCCTTATGCCAGTCCTTGCGCTCTGAGCCGTGTGCTTAATCCAGCTGCGCTAAGGCCCGACCCCCTGTCTTTCTTCTTTCCTGCCTTTGGAGGCTCCTGTATATTGGGGGACCCAGTGTCAAAGGACACCAGTTGCTGTGCTGTTACTTTTTTGTGGGGGGCATTTAAGCATTTTTAACAGTGGCCTCTACCTCTGCAAGGACCAAAAGAACATTCTGGATGTGATTTCTACTTATACTGTTAGAACACATACCCCAGTGCGATAATTTCCCTTCATGAAAAACGATTTTGTGTGGCTTCACTTCTTTTTTCTTCTCTCTCTTTCTCTCTTTCTTTCTCTGTGTGTGTCTGTCTGTCTCTCTCTGTCTTTTTAAACAAGTCTTTATAGATCTTTTTCATTGTAGTACAGAACTTGCGGAGGGTTGGTTCAGTTTGCAGACTGCTCAGTGATAATCAGGTGACTGGCTAATTACACGTGAGTCTCCACGATCTGATCTGCCGGGGGCAGCTAGAAAAGGGAATAATGACCTCCTCTTAAGGAGCGGAGGCGAAACTTCAGGGAAGGGTAAGAATTGAATCTTTGGGGAGGCTCATATATTTCTAGTGACCCCGGGATTTGGAATGCGTGTAGTGACGATAGCTAGGGATAGGGCTGTTCCACTCAAAGGAAAAAAATAATAAAAATGTATCAAAATAAGCAGAAAGGGGACAGTATATATAAATGTGAAAAATATCCTCATTTTAAGTTTTATTTTATCTTTTTTGTTGTTGAGGAGGCTGGTACTTTATACTGCAGTCATTGACACTTGAGTAAAATTTCATTAAGCACCAGCCCCCCAAAGTTCTCTTTTAACCCTCCCTTCCCTCCCTCCTGAGAGTCCTTTGCTTTGGTGCAATACACTGTGTCTAGTCCACGCTTCACTTTGTGCTCTCCCTCCCTGTCCCTATTGTTAAGCCCCACTTATTAGTGAGATCGTACGATATTGGCCTGTCTCTTTTTGGCTTATCTCACTCAGCATGATGTCCTCAAGTTCTGTCCAAGATAATGCAAAGAAGATGACTTTACCATTTTAACAGCTAAGTAGTATTCCATTGTGTGAATATACCACAATTTTGTCTCTCATTGGACATCTGGGCTGCTTCCAAGTTTTCGTGACTACAAGTTGTGCTGCTATGAACAAAGATATACATAGATGTCACTCATTTATTTATTTATTATTTTTAATGACTGGAATTATAGTGGAAGATGCCAGAAGTGACACTTGGAGAGGCAGTCTAGGCCTGGGTCAGACAGAGCTTGGTATAGCGTTGTACTGGGGGGGATTACTGGCCGAATTTGTTCCCCACAAATTTAGAGGCTCATCACACATAATCCCAACAGAAAACTGAAGAGAAAGCATGATTTTCAGGAATTTTAAACTTTATTCAAGAAGATCGATAACATTCACATGCTAGGCAGGGAGAGAACGAGCGAAGAGAACGAGTGAGCTCTTGAAAAACCTTTACTCACATGTTGGCAGGCTCACCTAAGCAGAGAGTAAGCCATGGCTATAAACATCCAAGCCCACCTTCACCTCCTTTGTAAGCCACATTCACACCTGTTACCACTCTCATTTCCTGTGTAGTAATAATTTCCTTCCCCCATCACACAAGTGTGCCTTGGGGATGTGTTCTGGCGAGGTGCAGCAGTGTCTTTGTTCCCCTGGGTACTTCCTCTCATTTCTGACTTCTAGCATGTTCAAGGGATTTACTTGAGCTGTAGGGCAATGGGGACCCATTGCAGTGTTGCCAGCAAAAGAATGGAGTCAGTTGCTGCTGCCTGATGTTGCCCAGGTTGTGCACTGCAAAGGATTCAGGGACTCCACTTACACAAAATGGCATTCTGAATTATACCCTTGCTAGGGTTGTACAGTGCACCCTGGTCCACAGTGGCATGTGTACTTAATTTCCTTTTGAACTTGATCTTAAATAAAACCTACCTCCATACTTTCCTGATCTTATAATGGGGGCAGAAAGGGGAAACATATTTCTTTTTTGCATTTCTTGCAAGAAGAAAATAACAGACACTACTGAGCCGAGGTATATTCAGAAAACTCCAACAAGTGGCTGTGAACTCCAACAAGTGGTCAGAGCAGCTGGTATAATAGGTCAATTGGATAAAATAAATACACACAAACACTGTTTTGTCATGTGCACTACTCAGGTCTGAGCTCTGCCCCCACTGCATTGAGGAAAGCTTTGGTGCTGTGGTTTCTTTTATTCTCTTGCTGTCTCTCTGCCTTGTCTGGCTCTTTAAATAATAAGAGTTTGGGAGCCGGGCGATAGTGCAGCGGGTTCAGCGCACTTGGCGCAAATCACAAGGACCGGTGTAAGGATCCCGGTTCGAGCCCCCGGCTCCCCACCTGTAGGAGAGTCACTTCACAGGTGGTGAAGCAGGTCTGCAGGTGTCTATCTTTCTCTCCCCTCTCTGTCTTCCCCTCCTCTCTCCATTTCTCTCTATCCTGTGCAACAAGAACAACATCATCAACAACAACAATAACTACAGCAATAAAACAACAAGGGCAACAAAAGGGAATAAATAAAATAAATATTTAAAAAACAATAAGAGTTTTTCTGGGTTGGAGAGAGAGCCTAATGGTTCTTCAAAAAGACTTTCACGCCTGAGCCCCCCAGGTCTCAGGTTCAATCCCCAGCGCCATTATAAGATAGACCTGGTTCCTCTGTATCTTTCATCTGTATCTTTCTCATTGAAATTATATATATATAAATTTACCAGAGAACTGTTCAACTTTGCTTTATGGTGGTACTGGGTATTGAACATGGAAGCTCTGGAGCCTCAGGCATAAAAGTCTTTTTGCATAACTGTTATACTATTCCCCCAACCCAAATAAAATATCATTTTTTTAATAAAAAGATTTTTGTCAGTTTAGTTCAAGGAGAAATGTGATTCGTCAGAAGTTTATTTATTTATTTAAAAAAACAGTGCTTTTAATCTGTGTCCCTAAATGGCTGAGATTGTTTATTTATTTATTTATTTCCTTTTTTGTTGCCCTGTTTTTTTTATTTTTGTAGCTATTATTGTTGCTGTTATTGATGCCGTCGTTGTTGGATATGACTGAGAGAAATGGAGAGAGGAGGGGAAGACAGAGAGGGGGAGAGAAAGACAGACACCTGCTTCAGGTGGGGAGCCAGGGGCTCAAACCGGGATCCTTGTACCAGTCCTTGCTCTTTATGCCATGTGCGCCAGAAGTTTATTTTTTATTTTTTATCAGGCATCTTGCAGAGTGGAATACAGATGTAGTCCAGTGATACTGAAGTATTGATCTGGAAACATAACTCTTGTTTATCCTACCTGAGATTTCTGGGTAATTGGGGTTCAATGCTTTTTTTGTGTTTTATTATCCTTCCCCCCCCCAAAAAAAAAAGAAAGAAAAGAAAAAGCAGGCAACTCTAACCATGTTGCCTGGAAAGTTCAAAAAGATTCTTTTAACTTCCTGACGCTTGGGTGGGGACTGAATTGACTCGCTAGTGGCTGTGTGGCTGACTCCAGATTATAATATCATTACTTATGTTAATGTGCTATAATCTGTGTTGCCCAGAGGGATCTTAAAATACAGGGGTGGTGTGTCCCTACATTAAATCCTGGCACAGATTGTTCTGCCTCTTAATTCATGGTGCCTGTTTTTCTAATCTTTCCATATATCCCTTCTCTGTTAGCTGTCATTTCATACTGCTGTTAATTTAACTGTTCTAACTCCTGATCTACTCCCTTGCTCCTTCTGCTGTGTATGAGCTACGAAAGCAGAGAATCAGACCTTCTAGAACTATGTATAAACTAAGAGCCTGGCTTCATTTTTCAAATTTTAAAAAATTATTTTATTTATTTACTTATTAGACAGATAATTTGAGAGGAGAGAGGGAGAGAGACAGAGAGACACCTGCAGCCCTGCTTCACCACTCGCGAAGCTTTCCCCCTGCAGGTGGGGAACCAGGGGTTTGAACCTGGGTCTTTGCACACTGTAATGTGAGCACTTAACCAGGTGAGCCACCACTGGCCCAAATTAAAAACGGTTTTTTATCTGATATCTTTCCCAATCTAGGAGCTCCCCCCTCTTGTTCTTGGCTGTATTCTATTTTATTAAAGAAAAAAAAAAGGAATCATTTATTTATTGAGTGAGAACCAGCATGTCACTTGTGCATAAGCAGTGCCAGGGATTGAACCTGGGAATTTACCAGTGACATAGGTTGTATTCTGGTTTTTTTTGTATTTAAGAGAGAGAGAGAGAGAGAGAGAGAGAGAGAGTTCTGGTTTATGGTGGTGCTGGGGATTGAATCTGGAACATTAGAGCCTCAGGCATGAAAGTCTTTTGCAGAACAATTATGTTGTATCCTCAGCCCTGTAGACTGTCTTTTAGAGGGTTGCATAATACAATACAGTATAAAACAGGTGTCCATCTTTCTCTCTCCCTCACTGTCTCCCCTCCTCTCTCCATTTCTCTCTATCCTGTCCAACAACAACAACAACAGCAATAACAACAAGGGCAACAAAATGGGAAAAAATGGCCTCCAGGAGCAGTGGATTCATAGTGCAGGCACCGAACCCCAGCAATAACCCTGGAGGCAAAGAAATCTTTAAAAATTAAAAAAAAACACCTTACAGGGACCAGGTTGCGGCACACCTAGTTGAGCACACATGTTACTAAGCACAAAAACCCAGGTTCAAGCCCTCAGTCTTCACATGCAGGGGGGAAAGCTTCATAAGTGAGGGAGCAGGAAACATTAAGTGAGGAAGCTATCTCTCTGTCTCTGTTCCTATCTCTCCCTCCCCTCTCAATTTCTCTCTGTCTCCATCTAATAAATAAATTATTTAAAACATCTAAAAAAACAACCTTACCTCAATATTATTTTTTTATGTTTTTAAATGAGTGCTTTATCACTCTTTTATAAAATTAACCAGTTTGAAGAATATTTTCTGACCCACACCCCACACCAAAGTTTTGACGTTCTCCAAAACCATCATAGTTCTCACATTATATAAGACACTGTTCGGTTATCCTTTTATTATTATTTACTTATAAAAAAGGAAACACTGGGGAGTCGGGCAGTGGCGCAGCAGGTTAAGCGCAGGTGGTGCAAAGCGCAAGGACCGGCATAGGATCCCGGTTCGAGCCCCCAGCTCCCCAACTGCAGGGGAGTTGCTTCACAGGCGGTGAAGCAGGTCTGCAGGTGTCTGTCTTTCTCTCCCCCTCTCTGTCTTCCCCTGCTCTCTCCATTTCTCTCTGTCCTATCCAGCAACGACATCAGTGATAGCTACAACAATAAAAAACAACAAGGGCAACAAAAGGGAATAAGTAAATAAGTCTCCCTCTCTGTCTTCTGTCTTCCCCTCATCTTCTCCATTTCTCTCTGTCCTATCCAACAACAACGACATCAATAACAACAATAACTACAACAACAATTTTAAAAAAAAGGAAACACTGACAAAAACCATAGGATAAAAGGGGTACAACTCCACACAATTCCCACAGTTCAGTATTCCACCCCCACCCTTGAAAGCTTTCCTATTCTTTAACCCTCTGGGAGTATGGGCCCAAGGCCATTGTGGGATGCAGAAGGTGGAAGGTCTGGCTTCTGTAATTGTTTCCTCACTGAACATGGGAGTTAGCAGGTCAATCCATACTCCCAGCCTCTCTCTCTCTCTCTCTCTCTTTCCCTAGTGGGGCAGGGTTCTGGGGAGGTGGGGCTATCCTTTTCCCCCTACAATATCATCTGCTTTCGTCATTTATATTTCACATAGGAAAGAACCCACCCCTTGTTTGTTCTCCACCTCTTACTTAACTCAGCATAATCACCTCCAATTATGCAATCATGATGCTATGAGCTAATATATACACACATAATATAAACATTCTATATATGCTTTCATTTATATTATAAATATAAATGCATATGTTTTGGAAATTTTTTGGCTTTTAAGATTGAATTTATTTTTTACTGTTACCAGGATTATTGCTGGTGCTCGATGCCTGCATGACTAATCCATTGCTCTCAGTGGCCATTTCCCTTTTATTTTAATTTTATTTTATTTATTTGATAGGGTAGTTAGAAATTGAGGGTGGAGGGGAAGATAGACACAGAGAGAAGGACATGGAGAAAGATAGATACCTGCAGATCTGCTTCACCACTCATGAGGCTTCCCCCCTGCTGGTGGGAAGTGGAGGCTTGAACCTGGGTCTTCATGCGTGTTAATGTGTGTGTTTAACCTGGTACACCACTGCCAGGCTCCCAAAGCTGTATGTTTTAAGGGGGCATTTGATACTGATGATTTATGTTACTATGACACTCCTGCCACCAAATTATCACCAACTTTTTATTATTTTTATATTTATTTATTATTACCTCCAGGGATCTCTGGGTCTCATTGTCTGCACTATGAATCCACTGCTCCTGGAGGCTATTTTTTTCCCCATTTTTGTTGCCCTTGTTGTTGTTGTTATTGGTCTTGTTGTTGTTGGATAGGACAGAGAGAAATGGAGTGAGGAGGGGAAGACAGAGAGGGGGAGAGAAAGATAGACACCTGCAGACCTGCCTCACTGCTTGTGAAGTGACCTCCCCCCACCTGCAGGTGGGGAGCTGGGGGATTGAACTGGGATCCTTATGCTGGTCCTTGCGCTTTGCTCCATGTGAGCTTAACCTGCTGAGCTACCGCCCAGACCCCCACCAACTTTTTTTTTTTTAGAGGGAAGGAGAGACAGAGCAGAGACATACCAAAGGAATGCTCTACCATCCATGGAACTCCCCATGTGCTGCCCATGGTGCTCCTGTGTGGTGCTGGGGCTCAAGCCAAGGGTACTCTACTGAGCGAGCTTTCTCTCACCCCCGTTCTGTACCTTTCAATTGGTGAATTCAGACCATTAGCATTTAAAGTGTACTTTAGTTCTTTCCCCAGTTTCTCATGCCTTTCTTCTATAGATTTAATTTATTTATTTAAAGAAATTTCTTTATTGGGGGATTGATGGTTTACAGTCAAGAGCAAATACAATAGTTCCGTCCATCATAACATTTCCACATAACAGTACAACCCCCACTAGCTCCTCCTCTGCCACCGTGTTCTAGGACCTGAGCCTACCCCCCAACCTAGAATCTTTTACTCTGGAGCAATACACCAACTCCAGTCCAAGTTCTGCTTAGTGTTTTCCTTTCTGTTCTTGTTTTTCAACTTCTGTCTCAAAGATTTTATTTTAACACCGTCCTGAGGTTGATATGTAAAGTTCTTCGGGTGACCAATGAGTTGCATCCACTTTCGTTGTCACAGGGTTTCGAGCCTATGTAGTTCCACTGCTCTTGGCAGACTTCTGCTTCCTTTTTAGCTGTAGGTAGTAAGAGACTTCACAGCCTCACTGCATTGTCCATGGAGCTTCCTTTTTTTTGGTACTGTGCACGGTACTCCCATGTGGTGCTCAGGATTCCAACCCAGATCAGCAAACGTGGTAAAATATGCTTGCTACTGCTGTCACCTGACCCGACGTTCATTTTTCGTGATGATACTTTGCTTCTGTTTGTAGATGAGATTGCAGGCTTCGTTTGCTGGTAATGCATCTGAGTTTGCGCATAAAGCTTCTTACCCTCCTTTCTACTTGAAATGATAGCCTGATAAGGATATTCTTGACTGAAAATTCCTTTCCTTTAGAACTTTGAATATCTTGTGACTTTCCCTTCTGTACCATATGACTTCTGTTGTAATTTTCACAGATAATATTACAGGAAGGTTGGTTGACTTTTCCCTGAAAACTGGTAGTATTCTGTTGTTGTTGTGTGTGTGTGTGTGTGTAGCCTCCAGGGTTATCACTGGGGATCGATCAGTGCCTGCGCTACAAATCCACTGCTCCTGGAAGACATGTTCTCCTTTTTTTTTTTCGTGGCTATTGGATAGGACAGAGAGAAACTGAGAGAGGGGAAGACAGAGAAGAGAAGAGAAAGACAGACACCTGCAGACTTCCTTTCGCTGGTCCTTGTGCTTCGTACCGTGTGTGCTTAACCTGGTGCACTACCTCCCAACCCCCATTACCTTTATATAGTTTTATAAATATATATAATGTAATTATTTTGAATAGAGACAGAGCAACATTGAGAGGGAAGGAGGACATAGTGAGGGACAGAAAGAGACACCTGCATCACTGCTTCACCACTCATGAAGCTTCCCCCTGCAGGTGGGGACCAGGGGCTTGAACCGGAGTCCTTGCTCACTGTGATATGTGTGCTCAAGCAGGTGTGCCACCACCTGATCCCTTACCTTTAACTTTTAGCATGTTAATTATAATATAACCTGGGGTCTGTTTGAATTCATTTTGTCTGAGACTCTGAGTCTCTCTTACTGGGATGTTTATTTCCTTTTCAAGATAGGGGCCTTTGAAGTTATTATTAGGTTTTTTTTTTCAGATAAAGAGAGACAGTGAGCCAGAAAGGCACCATAACACCAAAGTTTCTTTCAGTGCCTTGGAGGCCAGGCTGGAACATGAGTCTTATGTATGGCAAAGCAGCTGTACTGTCTCTGTGAGCTCTTCTGCCAGTCTAGTCTCCCCTCTTTCTCTCTTTCTCTTTCTTTCCCTCCCTTCCTCTGCCCCTTCCTTCCTCTCCCTCTCTCTCCCTTCCCTCTTCCTTTCCCTTCCTTCATTTTCCTCCTTTTTCCATTTCTTCCTCCCCTCTTTCTTTCTTTTTCTTCTTTTTTTTGCTCTCTTTCTCTCTTTTCCCTTTCCCTCTCTTTTTCTTTCTTTGTCTCTTTCTTCCTCCCTCCCTTCCTTCCTTCTTTCTTTCTCTCTCTTTTTCTTTTGTCTCTCCCTCTCCTCCCCCCTCTTTCTTTCACTCTCCTTCCTTCTTTTCTTTCTCATTTATTTTATGAGAGGGAGGGAGAGAGAGAACAGTGCATAGCTCCAGTATGTTCTAGGCACTCACACATGCCAATCATTTTGTCTGCCCTATGTTCTCCCAGGAGTCTAAAAAAACCTTTCCAGAATGCACAAGGCCATTCATAGTTTAAACAAATCCTCCTTCCCTGTGGGAGGTGATATCTTGTAGGGAAACAGCCCTGACCGGATAGCAGACTTGGGCCAACTTTACTGCGGCTTTGCCGACATTTTAAGTAGGAAAATAACGTACTGATCCCTGTCTTTGTATAAAGTAGATCACCGCACTCCTTGTGTAAGAATTCACTGTGTCAAGTTTGACCTATCGAGACTGGTTTCTGAGCACTGAGTTCACTAGTCTGCGGTTGTTGGGCAGGTTCCAAGGCGAACGGCAGCCTGCCTTGCTGTGCAAGGATGGTCCACTCTCCTTGGGGTGGGCATTCTTCTGAAGGGGGAGGAAGGAACAACTTGCCCCAGTCATTCATACTCTTTCCTTTTTTTTTTTTTTTTTTGCCTCCAAGGTTTATCGCTGGGGCTTGGTACCTGCACTATGGATCCACTGCTCCTGGAGGCTACTCCTTCTCTTTTGTTGCCCTTGTTGTTTATCACTGTTGTTGTTATTATTGTTGTTATCGCTGTTGTCATTGTTGGATAGGGCAGAGAGAAATGGAGAGAGGAGGGGAAGACAGAGAGGGGAAGAGAAAGATAGACACCTGCAGACCTGCTCTACCACTTGTAAAGCGACCTCCCTGCAGGTGGGGAGCCGGGGGCTGGAATCGAGATCCTTACACCAGTCCTTGTGCTTCATGCCATGTGTGCTTAACCCACTGCACTACCGCCAACCCCCCTCGCCCCTTTCCTTTTTGAATATGGTTTCCTGGGGCGAACCTCGGGCCTCCTGCACACATGATTTTACCACTCCTGAACTGACATTTTCATCCGTCTACTGAAACACAGAGACAGAGACAGAGATCAAGAAGCAGGGACACTACAGTACCAGAGCTTCTCCTGGTGCTCGAGCATTCCCATTTGGTGCCGGGGCATGGCAAGACGTGCACCTTACCCAGTGAGTCTTATCTTGTGCACCAATAGCTGTTCGTGGCCCTGATGTTGTAGAAACTAGATGTGGTTTGTTTTCCTTTCTCTTGTTTCCTGGATGCAGACTAGACCAGTCTGTTGCATCACTGACAATGGCCTGGTGAGTTAGTTAAGACTGGAATAAGATTCTGACCTATATGCTGGTTTCATGTCTGATTAATGGGTCCATGTTTATCTGGAAAAAAAATGAATGTAATGGACCAATGGCTTGGAAATTAATTTCAGTGTCACTGTTATTGCTTTACTGATAGTCAAATGCCTTGCTCAGTAAGTAAGAAATGGAAGGTTGAACTTGAAAGCTCTCATTATCACTTCCCACTGTGTACCACCAAAACAGTTGTACAGAATCATGTTCTTGGGAGTCAGGCGGTAGAGCAGTGGGTTAAGCGCACGTGGCACAAAGCACAGGACCGGTGAAAGGATCCTGGTTCAAGCCCCCGGCTCCCCACCTGCAGGGGAGTCGCTTCACATGTGGTGAAGTAGGTCTGCATGTGTCTTATCTTTCTCTCCCCCTCTCTGTCTTCCCCTTCTCTCTCCATTTCTCTCTGTCCTATTCAACAATGACGACATCAATAACAACAACAATAATAACTACAACAATAAAACAAGGGCAACAAAAGGAAATAATAAATAAATATTAAAAAAAGAAAAATAATCATGTTCTTAAGGGCTGGGTGGTGGTACATCTGGTTAAGTGCACATGTTACAGTGTGCAAGGACCCTGGTTCGAGACGCCGGTCCTCACCTGCAGGGGGAAAGCTTTGCGAGTGATGAAGCAAGGCTGCAGGTGTCTCTTTGTCTCTCTCCCTCACCCCTCTCAATTTCTGGCTGTCTGTATCCAATAAATAAAGATAATATCTTTGGATATCAAGTTTTAAAATCAGATGTCCTTTATGTATAGGTTGTATACCTGTGTCCTATGGAATATATATATATATGTGTGTTACAAATATGTCACATGTAATATAATTGATATTATTTATAGTATACTATAAAGTGTTTGGGGCCAGAAGATGGCTCACTCAGAAGAACATACACCTTGTGGTGTGTGAGGTCCTGGGTTTGAATCCCAGCACAAGTGAGAACTATGGATGATGGTGTAGCACTGTGGTGTCTTACTTCTCTCCCTCTCTCCTGTTTCCTTTTATCTGCATTCTCTCTCTCTCTCTCTCTCTCTCTCTCTCTCTCTCTCAAAGAAATAAGATGAAAACATTGGGCCAAGGAGGTCATTTGGTGGTGGTTCTGCATCATCTTGAGGCCTTGGGTCCAATCCCAGGTCCTGCATACTGTTTTTTTTTTAGCTTTATTTATTTCATTAGATAGAACAGAGAGAACTTGAGAGGGAGGGAGAGAGACAGAAAGGCACCCACAGCTCTGCTTCACTGCTCATGAAGCTTTCCCCTACAGGTGGGGACCGGGGCTTGAACCCAGGTCCTTGTGTATGATAATGCATGCACGTAACCAGGTGTGCCACCACTCAGCCCCTTATATACTGTTTATTAATCTAACAGAATGAAAAATAATGATAATATAATGCAATGGTATGCCACCTTAATTTTTGAAAAAAAATTACTATTATCTTTATTTATTGGATAGAGACAGAAATCAAGAGGGAGGGGATGATAGAGAGGGAGAGAGACAGAGAGACACCTGCAGCCCTGCTTTACCACTTGTAAAGCTTTCCCCCTGCAGGTGTGGGCCGGGGGCTTAAACCCGGGTCCTCGCGCATTGTAATACACACGCTCAAACAGGTGTGCCACCACCTAGCCCCACCACCTTCATTTTAATAAGTCACTAACTATCTTTTTTTAAAATTACTGACTTAATGTTGATTTACAAAATTATAATGGGGGTATAATTCCACAGTGTTCCCACCATCAAGAGTTCTGTGTCCCCATTCCCTCCATTAGAAACTGCAGTAGTTCTCCTAAGGTAAGAGTTGACTATGATTTCTTTAACTATCTATATTCATTTATATTTGTCCATTTTTCTTGGTCCTGCCTTTTCATCCTTTCTAAGTCACACCTACACCTGGCTAAGTCTCTTTGTAGAAAATCTCTTATTATTATTTTTAAAAGGTTTTGTTTATTTATTAATGAGAAAGCTAGGAGAGAAAGAACCAGACATCACTCTGCTACATATGCTGCTGGGGCTCAAACTCAGGACCTCATGCTTGAGCATCCAATGTTTTATCCACTGTGCCAGCTCCTGGACCACACAGTAAGTCTCTTGGTAAAGCTTCTAGGCAAAATAGAGCTAGGTCCCACATTTTGAGTAATGGGTTGGAGGGTCTGGTGGTGGTGAGCTTTTCTTTTTAAATTTTTATTAGAGCAGAGAAAATGAGAGGGGAGAAGTAACTAGGGAGAGAAAGAGACACATGCAGACCTGTTTCACACTGTGTCTCCCCCTGCAGGTGGGGAGCGGGGGCTTCAACCTGGGTCCTTGCTTATGGTGATTTGTGAACTTAACTGGGTTCAGCACCATCTGGCCCTATAGCTGTTCTTTGATAGACACTTGGGCTGGGTCAAGACCAGTTGCTGTCGACCTAGAGTGCACCTCCTTCCTGTTCAGGCCAGACTTCTTTCTTCATCAAGCCTGTACCTACCACTGTTCAGTAGGTTGCAGCATTAGATAGCTGTTCAATAGACAGCCTGTTTCTTTTTCTTTTTCTTTTTCTTTTTCTTTTTCATTTTCTTTTTCTTTTTCTTCCCCTTCCCTTCCCTTCCCTTCCCTTCCCTTCCCTTCCCTTCCCTTCCCTTCCCTTCCCTTCCCTTCCCTTCCCTTCTCTTCCTTTCCCCTCCCTTCCCTCTCTCCCTCTCCTCCCCCTCTCCTCCCCCTCCCCTCCCCTCCACTTCCCTTCCTTTCCATTTCCCCCTCCCCTCCCCTCCGCTTCCCTTCCTTTCCCTTTCCCCCTCCCCTACCCTCCCCTTCCCTCCCTCCCCCTTCCCCTCCCTCCCCTGCCCTCCTCTTCTCTTTTCTTTTTTGTGAGAGAGGCAGAGAGACAAGAGCACTGCTCAGCTTTGGCTTCTACCAGCACCAGGAATTGAACCTGGGATATCGAAAGCTCTCTCCCTGGCTTAGTATACGGTCTTTTTTTTTTTTTTCCTCCAGGGTTATCACTGGGTCTTGGTACTGGCACTATGAATCCTCTGCTCCTGATGGCCATTTCCTCCCCCCCCCATTTTATTGGCAAGGACAGAGGAATTGAGAGAGGAAAGGGAGATAGAGAGGGAGAGAAAAATATAAGACACCTGCAGAACTGCTTCACCACTTGTGAAATGTCCTCCCTACAGGTGGGGAGCCGAGGGCTCAAACCCAGATCCTTGTGTGGGCCATTGTGCTTAACCAAGTGCACCATTGCTTGGCCCCTACAATCTGATGACAAGAATGACCACTGGGAGTTGTTCAAATCCTGTTTAAACAGAAATGAGGTGCATAGGCATTTCTGGACTCTTTTGTGACCCTTCCCAGGAGGATTCGAGTTTGAGGGACAGCTTTGTGTTAGCGGCTCCCACCAGGCTATGTGATCAGGCCCACAGCAAAGAGCAGCAGCCCTGATCTGGGGGCCCTACTGCCCTGGCCAGTTGACAAAAGCAGTCGTTTCCATGTTCTCAGCGAAGATGCTGAAAGGAAGGAGCCTCTGCGGGTGCCTGTGTTCCGCCTGCAGTGTCAGCTGAAGTCAGTCATTGTAATCAGATTGACTGTTGCAGATGCTGTGTATTTCACAATTAGATTGTCTGAACTCAATGAGAGGTGACTAGCCATGGGGTAGGAGGTCTGGTGCTTAGTCCTATGCCCCAGTAGACGTGGGGGAAGGCCTGACATTAGTGGGTCACTGCGTCTCTTAGAACCTGTGCCAGAAATAGCAGCGTTTGGAAGACTCATAGCAAGAGAGTCCAGAGGGAGTGATGGGTATTTAGACCTTGGTGAAGCTGGCTAGGGCCTTTTCTCTGTCTTTAAGTTCACGTTCAAACATACCCTGGTCATCTGCACTTTAGATGAATAAAAGGGGGATCTGATTTATCTGCCTCTAAGAAATCATTGGGGTAGGGTAGTGGTGCACCTGACTGAGTGCACATGTTACAGTGCACAAGGACCAGTGTTCAAGCACTCAGTCCCCACCTGCAGTGGGGAAGCTTTGCACAGTGGTGAAGCAGGGCTGCAAGTGTCTCTCTGTCTATTTCCCTGCCCCCTTCTTGATTCCTCTTTGTCTCTGTCCAATAAATAAATAAAAGATGATTAAAAAAGCCATAGTCTAGAGGGCTGGGGAGATAGATAACTCAGCCTGATGTATCAACAATCTGGGGGCCAGGCTGTGGCACGCCTGGTTAAGCACACACACTACAGTGCACAAGGACCTGGGTTCAAGCCCCTGGTCCCCAGCTGTGTGTGTGTGTGGGAGCTTCATGAGTGGTGAAGCAGGGCTGCAGGTGTCTCTCTCCCTCTCTATCTCCCCTCCCCTCTTGATTTCTGGCTGTCTCTATCAAATAATAAATAAAGAAATAGAGTTAAAATGAAGGAAAAAAAGAAGGAAGGAAGGAAAGGAGGGAGGAAGAAAGAAAAAAAGAAAGAAAGGAAGGAAGGAAGGAAGGAAAAAAGAAAGAAAGAAAGAAAGAAAGAAAGAAAGAAAGAAAGAAAGAAAGAAAGAAAGAAAGAATCTGGACTTTGCCATGTGTGACCCCAGTTCAAACTCAGCTTCCACCGCCCTGGAGGAAGGACAGTTTGGTGCTGTGTTGTATTTCTCTCTGTCTCTGTCTCTCTCTATTTAAAAGTAATCAGCCTGGATCAGTGAAGCCATGGTGGTGAAGAAAACAACAAAGAGAAAGAGTCTGGAACAATCATAGTTATGTACTAAAGAGTTTCTTTTCTTTTCTTTTTAAAAATTCTATTCTCTCATAAATACATCTGTATCAATTAGAATATGAAAGGAGCTAGGCAGGTAGAAGCTCAGATTGGTCCCAGTTGCTTTCTGTGGACACCTGATAGCAGGAAGTGATCCTCATTAGTTTGTTTTCGCCACCAGGGTTATCTCTGGGGCTCAGTGCAGGCACTGGAAATCCACTGCTTCTGTTGGCCATATTTGCCATTTTCTCCCCTCTCCTCTCCTCCCCTCCCCTCCCCTCCCCTCCCCTTTTTCCATCCTGCCTATCTCTCTTTAAAATTTTTTTTTGTATTTATTTATTTTCCCTTTTGTTGCCCTTGTTGTTTTTTATTATTACTGTTATTATTGATGTCGCTGTTGTTGGATAGCACAGAGAGAGATGGAGAGAGGAGGGGAAGACAGAGAGTGTGGGAGAGAGAGACAGACACTTGCAGACCTGCTTCACCGCCTGTAAAGTGACTCCCCTGCAGGTGGGGAGCCGGGGGCTCAAACCGGGATCCTTACACCAGTCCTTGCGTTTTGTGTCACATGCCGCTGCACTTAACCTGATATGCTTAACCCCTTGCTACCACCAGACTCCCCCCCCCACTTTCTCCCTCCCTCCCTCCCTCCTTCCTTCCTTCCTTCCTTCCTTCCTCCCTCCCTCCCTCCCTCCCTTTCTCCCTTTCTTTCTGATTTGATAGGACAGAGAGAAATTGAGAGGGGAGGGGAGGTAGGAAGAGAGAAAGATAGACACCTGTGGACCTGCTTCACTGCTCATGAAACACCCCCCTTGAAGGTGGGGAGCAGGGGCTTTTGAACATGGGTCTTTTTTATCTTTTTTATTTATAAAAAGGAAACACTGACAAGAACCACAGGATAAGATGGGTACAACTCCATGCAATTCCCACCACCAGAACTCTGTATCCCATCCCCTCCCCTGATAGCTTTCCTATTCTTTATCCCTCTGGGAGTATGGACCCAGGGTCATTATGGGGTGCAGAAGGTGGAAGGTCTGGCTTCTGTAATTGCTTCCCTGTTGAACATGGGCGTTGACAGGTCAATCCATACTCCCAGCCTGTCTCTTTCTCTTTCCCTAGTGGGGTGGGGTTCTGGGGAATTGGGGCTCCAGGATACATTGGTGAGGCCGTCTGCCCAGGGAAGTCCGGTTGACATCACGGTAGCATCTGGAACCTGGTGGCTGAAAGAAGAGTTAGCATATAAAACCAAACAAGTTGTTGACTAATCATGAACCTAAAGGCTGGAATAGCGCAGATGAAGAGTTGGAGGGGAGGGGTCTCCGTTTTGTAGATAGTTAGTAGGCTTATTTTAGGTATATTCCAAAGGGCCCATGACTATACTATATATACTATATATATTTTTTTTCTGAGCCTGATCTCTGATATGCAGGTGGATCCAAGTTATTGTCTGTGGAGATGATGTCATGGCTGGCAGAAGGACCAGAAAACTGGATCAGGGAAGAGAGTAGCTCCCAAATATGGGAAAGGTGTATAAATATTGTTGATTGTAAACCCCATTGATTTGATGTGATCTGGGGCCCATATTCAGCTTAAGAGCCTATGTGACCTCTGCATCCCTGTAGATCTGAGCTCACAGTCTGTGTTCATTAGTAGGAATGTTTCGAGCTGTCCCAATATCAGGACCCATCTTCCTCAGGTATAGCATAGAGTATGTTGTCCAGCCTTCTTTCGGAGGCTGGAACATTCTCTACCATTGTTGATCCAAGTTGAGGGCAAGGTCCTATGGGGGCCCATAAAGGGGTCTGTTTATTGTTACTAATATAGATGACCAGTAATAATGGAGAGAAGGATTTATTCAAGGTCTAGGCCCATCATGTCTATTTGGGAACCTCAAGACTCCATAACTAAGGCCCCAGCTGATGGGGTGGCCTGATAGTGACTAAAGAGTCATCATTAAAATATGCCAGTCTCTTGCCCTTATTTGGCTTTTGCAGTCCTTGCATTGATAAGGTTAGCTTTGGAGTGAGCGAGGGAAGTATAATAGGAAGTAGGTGAGGAGGGTATTTAAGTCTAAGTAGACACCATTTTATTATGAACTTTATGGTGTCTTTTTAGTTCTTTCTACTTGCTTGCTGCATATACTGACTTACTGCAGACGATTGTGTACTTTTGCTTTCAGGTATATATTTTGCCCTAAATTGTGGATACATGTGAGCATATGTTCTATCTTACGGGACCTGGTCTATATCTATGTTTTGGGACTTTGTTAGGAAGTGAACCACCTGGAATGGAATTAGAGAATACTATGAAAGGAAAGGTCTCACCTGAGTAATGAGGCTGAAGGGTTGACATTCCATGCCTGACGTCTCTGGACACAGTCTGAAGTGAAGCATGCTGAGGTAGTACTTGCTGCCTTGATTAGGTTGGGATCGGCAGATGCAGTATCATTTGGTATGAATTGAGAGAAGCATGCAGGAAAGTGAGCCCCATCCTAGAGGTTCCAGGATTGGGAGAAATATAGGCTCTATAGAGGAAGCGGGAGGGTCCTGCTGTCTTAGGGTTTAAGAAGACAATAGATAGTTATTGCTGTAATCACATTATTTGGCAATTGGGTTAACTTTGAAAATCTCTTTGCTAGGATTTGCTGTACCATACACAACATCACCATAATGTATGCCCTTTGACATTATTTGTATATAGCTGTGTCTTATAGAGTAATGCCACCAGTTGATTCTTGAACCTGGGTCTTTGCGAATGCTATTATGTGCATTTAACCGGTTGTGCCACTGCATGGTGCCCCTAACAAGTTTTCTCTTAAGAAAAATAATTAATTAATTAATTTCTACATACATACAATAAGGAGGAGAGAGAACCAGAGCATCATGGGGACCAAACCCACAACTTCATTCTCTCAGAGACACCCTCCCCATGCCCAAGTGAATTTTTCTTTTTTCTTTATTTGTTATTGGATAGAGACAGAGAGAAATTGAGGGGGGGAGATAGAGAAGAAGAGAGACATAGAGACACCTGCAGACCTGCTTCACCACCTGTGAAGCGACTCCCCCGCAGGTGGGGAGTCAGGGGCTTGAACCGGGATCCTAACCGGTCCTTACACTTTGCACCATGTGTGCTCAACCTGCTGAGCTACCACCCGACTCCCATGAATTCTTTTTTCTTATCACCAGGGCTTCATGCCTGTGTGATTCTGTTGCTTTCTCTATAGAAGGGAAGAGACAGAGTGAGAGAGAAAAAACCTGAGACACCACAGCATTACTTCTCTTGTGCATAGTGCTCTCATGGTGATGGGGCCTCGGCCCAAGTCCTCAAGCAGAATAGGGAAAGTGTGCACTCTACCTGGTGACGCATCTCCGTGCTTCTTATGTCTCACTCATGTTTTTAAATAGTTTTTAAAAAATAATAATTTTTAATATTTTATTTATTCCCTTTTGTTGCTCTTGTTTTATTGTTGTAGTCATTATTGTTGTTGTAATTGATGTCATTGTTGTTGGATAGGACAGAGAGAAATAGAGGAGGGGAAGATGGGGGGTGGAGAAAGATAGACACCTGCAGACCTGCTTCACCGCCTGTGAAGCGACTCCCCTGCAGTTGGGGAGCCGGGGCTCTAACCGGGATCCTTATACCGGTCCTTACACTTTGCACTTAGTGTGCTTAACCCGCTGCGCTGCTACCCAGCTCCCTCATTTTTTTTTTGTATCAATTTTGTGTCAAACGTCCTTACCCCTGAACTCTATATTACTGTGACACTTAGTCCTCCAGAATGTAGTTGCCTTGTGCTCCTACAGGGAGAGTCCATGAGAGAGCAGGGCCTGCACTAGTGGTTGGATTCCTGACACAGTTATGGCCTGGCATAAGACAGGAATCTAACAAAGGCTCAGTGGAAGAAGGAGTATAGTTGGGATTGGCATAGCTGACAGATAATGGAAAGGGCAAAGCTGTATTGAAAAAAGGCTTCCAGTTTTGTATTCCTGTTCTTTCTCCCTCCCTCCCTGCCTTCCATTTCCCATCTACCCCTGGAATTCCAGTTTGGGGCATGGGGTGTGAGAGGAGAGTAAAACCATGTCTTTCTTCTTTCCTTCTAAGCACATGAAGAAATTGGGCATCTGAGAAAGCTAGATCTGTGCACATTCTCCCTTAGGTTGGAACCCATTCCATATTCTGTGCTGTGGCCTTATGGATACTGGTTAGGGGTTCTTACGTTATCTTTTTTAAAAATTTATTATTTATTTATTTATTTATCTATTATTGGCTAAAGACAGAGAAATTGAGAGGGAATGGGGAGATAGAGAGGGAGAGAGAGACAAAGATACCGGCAGCTCTGTTTCACTGCTTCTCCCTGCATGTGACGACTCTCACTTTGTCTTTAAGTTCATGTGTAGACGTGTCCTCTCCTCACTTGCCCTTTGGATGCTTTGGATGAAGAAAGTCATGCCCCTTGATATTACATGTTCCTTACATGTGACGAAAAGATCTTTACTCGCTTTGTGGCTTGTCTCCTAATTCCATTTAAGAACAGATATAAATAGAGCTATATAAGCAGAGCACCACTTTGACATAAGCAGCACCAGGGATCGAACTCGGGGACCCTACGTTTGCAAGTCTCATGTTCTACCACTGTGAAACCTCCTTTGTCACTCATTTTCTTTTTTTTTTTAATCTTTATTTATTTATTGGCTAGAGACAGAGAAATTGAGAGGGAGGAGGGGGAGAGAGACAGAAACTTGCAGTGCTACTCTGCCAATCATGAAGCTTCTCCCCTGTAGATGGGGGCTGGAACCTTAAACCCCAGTTCTTGTGTGTGGCAATATGTTCACTCAACCATGGCAACTCATTTTCTTTATCATCTCTTGTGATGAAAGAAATATTTCAATTTAATGTAGTCCCCCCACAAACACCAAATCATCGATCTTTTCATTTATGCTTTTTGCTTCTCGTATCCTCATTGTTTTTTATATCTTCCCTACCTACAAGTTACACAGACATTTTTGCAGTTTTCTCTGATCTGAATCTCAAATGCTTTGAATATCCACCAAAGGCCTGGCCGTTATACTCAGCTCTAAGCCACCTGGGAACTGACAGAACCCCCCAGGTTGGCCCTCCATAATGGTTTTAGCCCCTGAGGGTTTCCTTATCTTTCTATCCAGCTCAGTTTAGAAAGGACTTGATTTCCTTTCAATTTTCCCACTGTGTTTATGTGTTTTTTGGTGGCAAGAATTTTTAGAAAAATTTAAGGTTTTTTTTTTCTTACTATTCAAATTGGATATGAGAGAGAGAGAGAGAGAGAGAGATTTGGGGGTCTTCATTTTGGTAAAAGCTAATAGGTCTATTTTAGGTATATTCCAAGGGGCCCATGATTTTACTAATTTTTGCCTGAGCCTAACATGCAGTTGGGCAAAGTATTGTCTGGGGAGATGGTGTCAGAGCTGGAAATAAGACTAGAAAGCTGGGTCTGGGCAGAGAGGAGCTCCCAAACATAGGAAAAATAAATAAATATCATTAACTGTAAACTCCACTGATTTGACCTGGGGCCCATATTCAGCTCAAGGGCCTGTGTAACCTCTGCATCCCTGTAGGTCTGAGCTCGCATTCTGTGGTCATAATTAGGAACATTCTAGGCTGCACTTATGGCAGGATCCGTCTTCCTCGAGTGGCAGAGTATATTGACCCAGCCTCCCTTCAGAGAATGGGGCTGTCTGTACCCATGTTAACCCATATTGAGGGCAAGGCCCTATAGAGGCCCATAAGAGGGTCTACTATGTTGTTCCTGATGGAGATGACCAGCGATATTGGAGAGAGATAGAGATAGAGAGAGAGAGAGAGAGAGAGAGAGAGAGAGAGGGAAGAGAGAGAAAAGAGAGAGAGAGAGAATGGACACTGCTGGAGCTGCCCATCATACAGGAATTCCCTTGGTGCTGTTTATGATGCTTCCATATGGTGCTAGGAATAGAATCTGGGGCCTCGCACGGGAAGGCATGCACTCTGCCTGCAGAGGCCTCTCCCATGACCCTTTAAGAATCCATTATCCCTACCTTCCTTCCTTCTTTTCTTCCTTCCTGAGTAACACAAAACAGATCTAAAGTTTCAACTTCTGGAAAAACCCATTTGTTGTTAGTGGTCTTGCACTTCTCCTTGAACTTGACCTAGGTCTCTGGTTGGAAGACATCCTTGTGAACTCTGGAGCTAAAATACTGGCATTTCTGGGTTCACCTGTTTCTGGTCCTTAAGAACCCCATAATGTCGTTTGTGCTAGTAAAATAAAATGCTATATTAAAATCAAGGAAAAAATAGACATTGTGTTGGGGGTATAAAAAAATAGACATTGTGCAACATACAGGTAGGGATACCCCATTTCAAACCCACCTTCCCCAGCATTCCTCCCCTTTGGAAAGGTCTTCTGGTCTCTCGCATTTGCCCCTTAGCAGATGACTGCTTATTGTTTTCAGAGTGGAGATTGCTTTTGGGGCCGGCTGGTGGTGCACCACGTTGAAGGCACACATTACAATGTACAAGGACCTGTGTTCAAGCCCCAGGTGGGGACCTGTAGGGAGAAAGCTTCACAAGTGGTGAAACAGTGCTGCAGGTGTCTCTCTCTCCCTCTGAATCTCTCTCTCCCCGTCAGTTTCTTTTCATCTCTAGCCAAAGTAAATAAATATTAAAATCTAAAGAATTGGGGACACAGCATAATGATTATGCAAAAGACTCAATAAAAAAAGTCTTTCTTTTGTCTCAAAGTAGAGTTTATTTAGGTAGTTGGAAAGGGGCTAGAAAACCAGAAACTGGGGTCCAGCCAATCAGAATGGGGGGCTGAGACTACCAGTCCTTCCTACCTCTTCTATCCATTTGAACCCCTGGGAATTTCCCCTGAAACAAAAATTCTGGCAGGTCTTAACTCTTACTTAGTGTCTTGAAGTAGCAGGAGTATGAGGAGGAGTAGGAGGAGGAGTGGTGGGCTGGGGTTGTTGGGTTGAGTATTGCTAGTCCTTTTGTTTTCGGAATTGCACTTTAGTATAAGAACTGGCCGCTGACTCTGGCCCTGTCCCTGGGATTCCGGGTCACCTTTTCCCAGGGTCACACTGCACAGCCCTGTCTTTGAGGCCAAGTTGCCAAGCCAACGGCCTGCTGTGCTCGACCCATTTTACCAAAAAGGGAAGTGGACACAGAGCTTAAGCACAGAGTCACCAAAGTGATGTCACAAGCCCATGGTAGAAGCTAGCCATGGAATATAGGCATTCTATCCATAGAGAAGGCCCTCTGAAGGACTCTGCTCTATTCTCTCTCTCTCTCTCTCTCTCAGAAATACTGACTTGTGTGTGGGGGGGAACAAACAGAATTTGATGCGTACACAACACTCAAGGTAGCACTCAGCTTCTCAAAGGGCCAGGTGGTTTACTTTATGTATAGAGTTTTCTGTTCCTAACTAAATAATTGGCTTTTCTTTTCTTTCCTTTTTTTTTTTTTTTTTTTTTGTAAGATGGTGACAGAAAGGCAGTGAGGCCCAAGAAGCATCCTTTAATGATGTGGCGGTTAGGCTCAAACCTGAGCCGTGCTCATGGCAACGCAACAGACTATCCAGGTGAGCACTTTCTTCGGCCCTGTTTTCTGTCCATAACATACATCCTCAAAAACTCAAGCCCATTTCTGTTTGTCATCATTTAAATTCCTTTGGGGGAGGGGGGATCTGGGAGGAGAAGAGGAAAAAGTGCATCCTGTTCTCAAAGGCACTGTTTTCTTATAAGCCCTAAGTTCTTTCCCTCTTTTATTTCTTTTGGTAACAGTTTCATTGAGATAGAAAGCACATACCATACCGCTGGCCCATGGAACGCCTAGAACTCACTGTGCTTAGCATGATCATCGAGTCGTATAACTGTATTGGGGAAGATAAGCTGAGTTGGCCCCCGTGATTGTAGATTTGTCATACATAATCTCAACAAAGAATTGAGGAAAAAGGCAGGATTTTCAGGAATGTTAAGCTGTATTCAAGAAAAGTGAGAACACGCATGGGGAGAGAGCTAAAGAGAGAGACTTGCTTCCAAGTTGATGTTTCAAGCTTGACAGAGAGAGCCTGACCATGCCCATGACATCAGCCTTTCGGAACTTCTCTTTCTTTCTCCTTCCTTCCTTCCTTCCTTCCTTCCTTCCTTCCTTCCTTCCTTCCTTCCTTCCTTCCTTCCTGCCTGCCTTCCTGCCTTCCTGCCTTTTTAAAATTATTTAATAATGACCGACAAGGCCATGGGATAAGAGGGGTACAATTCCACACACTTCCCACCACCACAATTCCATATCCCATCCCCTCCCGTGGAAGCTTTCCTATTCTTTATCTCTCTGGGAGTATGGACCCAGGGTCATTATGGGGTGCAGAAGGTGGGAGGTCTGGCTTCTGTAACTGCTTTTCCACTGGACATGGGCGTTGGCAGGTCGATCCATAACCCCAGCATGTTTATATCTTTTCCTAGTGGGGCAGGAGTCTGGAGAGAAGGGGTTCCAGGACACATTGGTGAGGTCATCTGTCCAGGGAAGTCAGTTTGGTGTCATGGTAGCATCTGCAACTTGGTGGCTGAAAAAGCATTAAGAAATAAAGCAGAACAAATTGTTGACTCATCAGGAATCTAAGAGTGAGACTATAGCAGATAAGATTTGGGGTCCCCATTTTGGAAAAGGCTACTAGGTCTAGGTCCCACCTTCACTTCCTTTCTAAGCCAGACCTGTGCCTGCTCCCACTCCCATTCCCTGTGCAACATTTGCTCTCTTCCCCTCAGGCACAGGGAAACTTGTGCCAGTGTGGTGTAGGAGAGTGTCCCTGTTCCAGGTGCTCTGGGGCCAGGCAGTGTCACACCCAGTAGAGCGCACACATTACCATACAGCAGAACTTGGGCTCAAGCCCCCTATCTCCACATGCAGGGAGGAAACTGAGTGAGTGAAAGAGCAGTGCCGCAGGTAACTCTTTTCCTCTCTTCCTCTCTCCCTCCTTCTTCCTTCTCCATTTCTGTTTTAAAAGACAGAGTGAGAGAGAGTGAGAAGAGAGAGAAAGAAAAGCCCACCAGGAATGGCAGAGTCATTGCATAGGTTCTTTTTTTAAATATTTATTTATATTTATTTATTCCCTTTTGTTGCCCTTGTTGTTTTATTGTTGTAGTTATTATTGTTGTTGTCATTGTTAGATAGGACAGAGAGAAATGGAGAGAGGAGGGGAAGACAGAGAGGAGGAGTGAAAGATAGACACCTGCAGACTTGCTTCACTGCCTGTGAAGCGACTCCCCTGCAGGTGGGGAGCCGGGGCTCAAACTGGGATCCTTATGCCGGTCCTTGTGCTTTGCGCTACCTGCGCTTAACCTGCTGCGCTACAGCCCGACTCCCCATTGCATAGGTTCTAAGGCCTAACAATAACCTTGATAACAGAGACTAACAGCAACAACAAACAAGGCACCTCAGAAGCTCAGCCTTATACTCAAGCCAAATTTTATCTGGAGTTTGATCATTTGGAAATGGGGAGTCTTAACCTTTCTAGCTCTTTCCCGTGTGTGTGTGTGTGTGTGTGTGTGTGTGTCCTGAGTTAGAGGGAGCCTTCAGGAAAGTGCCCGACATTGTACCAAAAAGTTAATATCTGTGTGATCATAGAACCTGCTAGGTTCTCTATTTCTGTCCTGGAGTTATGGGAGTTGCTTGAGTAGAAAGAAAATATTTTTGTGCTAAGTCAGTGATCAAGAATCAGAGGCATTCTAGAAAGTTCTTGCTCTGAACTGAAACCATCTTGGGCCATGCATAGTCCCTCCTCCTTCACCTACTCCTGTGTTTGCACTTTCTTTCTTTCTTTTACCAGCAATGTCCTTATCTATAATCTTGTCCATGTATTTGAGTCTTAATCAGTTTTCAAGGCCAAGGGATGGGGGAGGTGGCTTTGTGGGTAGAGCTCATGCCTTGCATGAGTGACAGCCCAGATTCAAACCTTGCCACCATCTAACAACAAAAAACACAAAACAAATAGAACATCATAAATGGCTGGAAATTCCCTTGGTGTCTCTCTCTCTCTCTCTCTCCCTCTCTTTCTCCCCTCCAGCCCCTCACTAAGGACAAAAAGGAGAATATAAAAAGCAGATCCTGGTCGGGCGGTAGCACAGTGGGTTAAGCACACGTGGCGCAAAGTGCATAAGGATCCCCGTTTGAACCCCCGGCTCCCCACCTGTAGGGGAGTTGCTTCACAGGCAGTGAAGCAGGTCTGCAGGTGTCTTATCTTTCTCTCTCCCCTTCTCTGTCTTCCCCATCTCTCTCCATTTCTCTCTGTCCTATCCAACAACAATGACATCAATAATAACTACAACAATAAAAAAACAAGGATAACAAAAGGGAATAAATTTTTTTAAAAAAACAGATCCTGCTTCATCATTCATGAGCTTTTACACTTTTTCTCCCTTTCTCAATTTAGATGTATTAATTTCTCCCCTCCCTTACTTTATGTTGTCTTTTTCTATTATAGTGATACTGTCATCTTTTTCATGGCTCCTTATTTATGTGTCATATTATCTGTTAATTGGGAAGTTTTGTAAGGTGCAAAGCTGTTCAGACTCCCGTGGGTGATAGCCCCTCAGAGAGAGGAACAAACAGAAGCCCAGGAGACCTTTTGATGAATTGAATCTCACCGGGTAGGAAGGCTGCTAGAGTAGGTTGTTAGCTGAAGATTTAGCAGGAATCTTGCTTTTTCCTTTGTTAGGTGGAATGATGGGAGTCTTTCATGCTGTACTTTTTTGCAGAACAGAACACCACATTGTTTGATCTGCAGTAATCTAATGGGAATTCATTTTTCAATGGCTTCAAAATTACCCTTTTATTTGTTCCTTTTAAAGCATAACACTTGTCAAGATAACCCTCGAATTTGTTGCATGTGCTAAGTCGTTACTGTTTACAGATGGTATAGTATATCTGATGCTCATATCAGAAAGGGAAAAATTACACTCGTAGATACCCATCTGCCTCGCAACAGGATTTAGGACTCAAAACAAAGCCCAGTTTTATTTGAGGCTGCCACACCAGCAATTGGGAACTCTCAAAGAGATGATTGCTAAAAGTGAGCACCATTGTTAAAAATTTGAGGCTGTAAACATAATAGAGTTTCTGGCAAAGGATTGTTTATAAACATTCTTGATATGGTTTGGGAAAAAAAATCTTCTTGGAAGAAAGTGGGAGGGTCTGGAGCCATTATCTAGTTAGCAATTTGCATTAGAGTTAATTGAGTGGATTCTTTTGAGCACAGATTTGGGATTGCCTGTTGGAAGGTTAAGAGATCAAGCAGAGAATACCAGAAATGCTCTTCTACTGCATAGAGCTTCAGTTAGATTCTACCTTGGGTCTGAATAGCACCTGGTCCCTGGTGTTTGTTCAACATGAATTACTTGAATAAGTGAATGAGTGAGTGAGTGAGTGAGTGAGTGAGTGAGTGAATGAATGAATGACTGAATGAATAGGAGGGACCATCTTGGAGTCTGTTTCCTCATTGGCAACAAACCTTGGATGATTGATGTTGAGGCTAGACTAAGTGCTTGGCAAATTATAACTGTTCCTAGTTACTTACATTATTATTCCTTTGTTGTTGTTTGTTTTGTTTTTAGATAGAGACAGAAGGAGAGGGAGGGAGAGAGAGAACAGAATTTCCTTCAGTGCTGTGGGAGCTGGGCTCAAATCCGGGTGGTGCACATGGTGAAGCAACACACTATGCCAGTGAGCTCTGTGCTTTCATATTCGTGGCAACAATGGGTGATTTTCTGAGGAAGAGACCAAGAGACCATGTCTTTCTGGCTGACATTTCCTTTGCTCTGGTGACCTTTCTATTTTCATTTGTTTTCCTCTTTGCCTCTTATTTTTAGGAAAGCATGAGAATAGACAGGTTTGTCCTTTTTTGGGGGGGCAAGGTGTATAAGAGATCAAGCTCGGGGCCACATACATGTTAGGTATATGCCCTGCCCTTGAGCTCCATCCATTTCTGTCCAAGGTATTTTCTCCTTTAAGTATTTTAGTTGCCAGGACTCTGCACAGCTTAGACTGCATGGCACATGTGCATGGCAGGACCCAGAGCTTATATTCTGCTGTCTGTGAGCAGAGATTCCAGGGAAGGGGTGTATGTATGCAAGGCAGTGTTATTGTAGTGAAGTCTGAGGACTAGAATGATTGTGGTTATGTCCCAGAATCTGGATCACAAATGCTCTCAATAAAATGAGAATGATTGTAGATAGCAGTGCACTTAACTTTCTAAACAATCATTTCCTCCATGGACATTTTAATAAACTCAGGACAATTTAAAGTCTCTGGAATGGTAACACAGACTCCCATCGTGAAGGGATAGACACTTAAAGAGAAGAATAAGAAAGGCCATGAATTCCATCTACATGCTTGCTTGCCTTCTCCAGACCCCTTTCCATCTAACTTAGGTCCTTTTTCAAACGCTTCTGGTGATGGGGAAGGGTTTCTGTGCCTACCATGGCAGTCACTTCATCTACAGATCCTTCTTCATATGTTGTTGTAGGTTTTTGTTTATCTTCTCTGTCTGAGAGAAACCAACCATCCCATCAACTATCCTTCAGCCATAACAGCCATTCATTCATCCATCCATCCATCCATCCATCCATCCATCCATCCATCCATCCATCCGACCAACAAAGGAGTATCTGGCTTGACAGTGTTGGGGACTAAATATGCCGCACCCAAAAGGGGCGGCAGTGTATGTATGTGTGTTTGTTGGGGAGTATTGTAGTATGATTAAGCTCTAATATTTGACAAACTGATTTGATGCTAAGCCTCTCATTTATCCAGCCTCTCATTTATCCAGCATCTATCCACTACTTAGAATGACATCTGGCACATGGCATTCAATAACTGCTTGTTTAAAGAAGAGGATTAATGCAACATACATGCTTACAAACTAGAAAGGGCACCTTGGTCCAGTTGACAGTCACCAGCTCTGCAAATAACACACCTGTAAAGAGATCAACTATTGTCTGAAAACACACTACTTACTTCCACTTCTTTTAAGACACCGAAGTTTTTGTCTTTTAATTCTGAGCTTGTATCCTTGTGTACACAACTGTTGTCTATATTAGTGATGACTTTGCATGCCATGGTCACGGTAGTGAGAGCTTGTCGCTTTTGCTTCTTGGTTCGACATATGGTGGGAATGAATTTGCAAGCACTTTTCTGGTCCTAGGCTTTCTCTTATTCCCTGATTGTGTCTGATTATACAAACACAGGGACTTCAGCAGAGCTCTGAAATGAAGAGCTGTTCCATCTGGGTGTTTTTAAAGGTGCTTGTCAGATTATTTCGTGGGCCAGCGGTCTTGTTTTTTGACTTCTCAACCAGCCCTTTGGGGGCACTGCATTTAGCTTGCAGTTAGGAGGATGCCTGCCTTCCACTGGTAATTGGGTTCTCCGCTTGGGTCTGTTTGGCAAACCTCCTATCCAGTGTAAATCTGCTCAGTAAGGAACATGTTGTAATGTGGTTTGATTCAGTCCTTTCCTTTCTCATGCTCTCAAAGTGAAAGAGTTTAAAGGGTCAATGAGAGAAACATTGTAAGTGACATTTATGCTCCCTTTTTCATTCTCATAAGAGATCTGTGTGAGATTTCAAGAAGTTGACTGAAATTCAATGTCAGCTTTCTCTAGAAGTCAGTCTTTCCCCCATCTCTGCATTTTCTTTTTTTAAAAAATATTTATTTATTATTGGATAGAGACAGGGAGAAATCAAGACGGTTGGGGGAGTCAGAGAGGGAGAAAGACAAGAGACGCCTGCAGTTCTGCTTCACCACTTGTGAAGTTTTCCCCCTGCAGGTGGGGACCAGAGGATTGAACCCAGGTCCTTGTGCTCTGTAATGTGTGTGATATGGCATCACCTGGCCCCTGTCTACATTTTGAATAGCTGTCTCATCTTGCTTTTTTCTCTTTTTAATTTTTTTTTTATAAAAAGGAAACATTGACACAACCATAGGATAAGAGGGGTACAACTCCACACAACTCCCACCACCAGATCTTTGTATCCCATTCCCTCCCCTAATAGCTTTCCTATTTTTTAACCTTCTGGGGGTATGGATCCAAGGTCACTGTGGGATGCAGAAGGTGGAAGGTCTGACTTCTGTAATTGCTTCCCTGCTGAACATGGGCCTTGATAGGTCAATCCATACTCCCAGCCTGTCTCTCTCTTGCCCTAGTGGGGTGGGGCTCTGGGGAAGCAAAGCTCCAGGACACATTGGTGGGGTCGTCTGTCCAGGGAAGTCTGGTTGGCATCATGCTAGCATCTGGAAACTGGAGGTTGAAAAGAGAGTTAACATATAAAGCCAAACAAATTTTGACAAATCATGGACCTAAAGGCTAGAATAGTGCAGATGAAGAGTTGGGGGGGGTCTCTGTTTTGTAGATAGCTAGTAGGCATATTTTAGTTATATTCCAAAGGGCCTGTGGCTATATTAGTGTTTTTTTTTTGCCAGAGCCTTAAATCTGATATGCAGGTGGATCCTAATTATTGTCTGGGGAGATGTTGTCATGGCTGGCAGAAGGACCAGAAAGCTGGATCAGGGAAGAGAGTATCTCCCAAATATGGGAAAGGTGTATAAGTATTGTTGACTGTAAACCCCGTCGAGTTGATGTGATCTGGGGCCCATATTCAGCTTAGGAGCCTATGTGACCTCTGCACCCCTCTACAAGTGCAGAGCTCAAATTCTGTGGTCATAAGTAGCAATGTTCCAAGCTGCCCCAATATCAGAACCCATCTTTCTCAGGTGTAGCATAGAGTATATTGTCCAGCCTCCCTTCAGAGGATGGATCATTCTCTATTGTTATTAATTGAAGTTGAGGGCAAGGTCCTATGTGGGCCCACAAAGGGGTCTATTGTGTTGTTCCTGATAGAAATGACTGGTAACAATGGAGAGAGGGATTTATTTGAGGTCTAGGCACATCCTGTCTGTTTGGGAATCTCAGGACTCCCCGATTAGGGCCCAAGCTGATGGGGTGGCCGGATAGGATAGTGATTAAAGAGTCATAATTAAAATATGCCAGCCTCTTGCCCTTATTCAGCTTTTGCAGCCCTTGCTTTGCTAAGGTTGGCTTTGGAGTGAGTGAGAGAACTGTAATAGGAAGTAGGTGAGGAGGGTATCTAAGTCTAAGTAGACTATTTCATTATGAACTTTATACTGACTCACTGAAGACTATTGTGTACTTTTGCTTTCAGGTATATATTTTGCCCTAATTTATGGTTACATGTGAACATATGCTCTATCTTATGGGACCTGGTCTATATCTAGGTTTTGGGACTCTGTTAGGAAATGAACCACCTGGAATGGAATTAGAGAATCCTATGAAAGGAAAGGTCTCACCTGAGTAATGAGGCTGAAGGGTTGACATTCCTTGCCTGACGTCTCTGGACACAGTCTGAAGTGAAGCATGCTGAGGTGGTACTTGATGCGTTGATTAAATTGGGATTGGTGGATGCAATATCATTTGGTATGAATTGAGAGAAGCATGCAGGAAAGTGCACCCCACCCTAGAGGTTCCAGGACTGGGGGAAATATAGACTCTGTAGAAGAAGTGGGAGGTTCCTGCTGTCTTAGGATTTAAGAAGACTATCGATAGTTATTGCTATAATCTCATTATTTGGCAATTGGGTTAACTTTGAAATATCCCTTTGTTAGGACTTGCTGTATCATACACAACATCACCATAATTTATGTCCTTTGACATTATTTGTATATAGCTGTGCCACTGGTTGTTTCTGTTCTCCCTGGTCTAAGCTTTTAAGAAAGTCAACATATCAAAGACTCAGCCTACATACTAAAAAGACTCAGTCTGTGACTTAAAAAGTTTGAGATCAACAATAATAACTACAACAATAAAACAACAAGGGCAACAAAAGGGAATAAATAAATAAATAAAATACAAATTTAAAAAAAATTTTAAAAAAAGGGAGTCGGGCTGTAGCGCAGCAGGTTAAGCGCAGGTGGCGCAAAGCACAAGGACAGGCATAAAGATCCCGGTTCGAACCCCGGCTCCCCACTTGCAGGGGAGTCACTTCACAGGCGATGAAGCAGGTCTGCAGGTGTCTATCTTTCTCTCCTCCTCTCTGTCTTCCCCTCCTCTCTCCATTTCTCTCTGTCCTATCTAACAAGGACAACAACAATAATAACTACAACAATAAAACAGCAAGGGCAGCAAAAGGGAATAAATAAATTAAATAAATATTTAAAAAAAATTTTAAAAAAGTTTGAGACATTCACTCAAGTTTTCCCCTCTCATATTAATTAAATAGTGATTTATATAACTACAAATTGATAGGAGTGTACATAAATGCCATTCCCACCACCAAAAGACTGTCCCATCCCACCCCCCTCCTCCCTCCCACCGCCCCATGAAGCTGAGCATCCACCCTCACCCTCAACCCAGGGTTTTTACTTAGTGCCCTGCTCCAAATTCAGTCAGATCCTGCTTTGAGTTTCCCTTTCTGTTATTCTTTCTCAACTTCTGTTTATGAGTGGGATCATCCCATACTTATCTTTATCTTTCTTTATCTTTATCATGTTCCATGACAGCCTGGGTTCTTCTTTTTCTTTTCTTTCTTTTTTAAAGTCCTTTAAAAATTATTTATTGGGGGATTAATTTACATTTCATAGTAAATACAATATTTTGTACATAACATTTCTCAGTTTTCCACATAACAATACAACCCACACTAGGTCCTCTGTCATCCTTTTTGGACCTGTACTCTCCCCCCCACCCACCCCAGAGTCTTTTACTTTGGTCCAATACACCAACTCCAGTTCAGGTTCTACTTGTGTTTTCTCTTCTGATCTTGTTTTTCAACTTCTGCCTGAGAGTGAGATCATCCCATATTCACCCTTCTGTTTCTCACTTATTTCACTTAATATGATTTCTTCAAGCTCCATCCAAGATGGGCTGAAAATGGTGAAGTCATCATTTTTAATAGCTGAGTAGTATTCCACTGTGTATATAGACCACAACTTGCTCAGCCATTCATCTGTTGGACACCTGAGTTGCTTCCAGGGTTTGGCTATTACAAATTGCGCTGCAAAGAACATAGATATACACAAATCTTTTTGGATGGATGTGTTGGGTTCTTTAGGATATATCCCCAGGGGAGGAATTGCAGGATCATAGGATAGGTCCATTTCTATCCTTCTGAGAGTTCTCCAGACTGCTCTCCACAGGGGTTGGACCAATTCACATTCCCACCAGCAGTGCAGGAGGGTTCCTTTGACCCCACACCCTTTCCAGCATTTGCTGCTGCTACCTTTTCTGATGTATGACATTCTCACAGGAGTGAAGTGGTATCTCATTGTTGTCTTTATTTGTATTTCTCTGACAATCAGACTTGGACCACTTTTTCATGTGTTCCTTGATCTTTTGGGTCTCTTCTGTGGTGAATATTCTTTCCTCCGGAAGTCTCTTTTTTATGTTGATTTTTTAAATTTGCTTTTGTCCCCCCTTTTTTTCCCCTTGTTGGTTTTTTTAATTGTTGTTGACAGAGAGGGGAGAGAAAGATAGACGCCTGCAGACCTGCTTCACTGCCTGTGAAGCGACTCCCCTGCAGGTGGGGAGCTGGGGGCTCAAACTGGGATTCTTAGGCCGGTCCTTACGTTTCGCACCACCTGTGCTTAACCCACTGTGCTACCACCCAACTCCCAATTTCTTAATCTTTTTATGTTTTACATGGAAGGAGCTATCTGGAAGAGACAGCTTTTCCTACTGTCTAGTGTGGACCCCTTTATAATGCCCTTGGACAATCTTGACTCTGATAAGCCACATCCACGTGGTTTGATTTGAGGGGCACGGAGATGGGTAATAGGGTGTCATCCTGACACCACATGCGATGGGGTCTTTGAAAGCCTTTTGTGCTGGACAGCAAGTGGAAAGAGTCTGACTTTGCTAAGGGATATGTAACCACAGGTGTTAAAACCAACAGTCCTAAATAGCCTGATTTGATGACCTGCTTTCTTCAAAAAAGTCATCATGTCCATGGGCCAGCGGCTGGTAGTGGGCTTTGATTTGAGGCTCCTGTAGAGTTCACTAGAGTCGAACATTATAAACGAGATCTGAGACAACCGGTGCACATTGGGCCCGCAATGATCAAAGATGAGATCATATGCTGCCGTTCATTGAAACCCAACTTTTGTGGCAGGTGGCTTGCATTTGTGAGAATCTGTCGTGGTGCTCAGGTGACAGGGCAAGAAACCAAGGCCCAGAGATGCCGAGTAAGGTGTTCCTGTGTGCAGCCAGTAAATACAATAGGCTGATCTGACTCCCAGTTCCGATGCTCAGCTTCTTCACTGTGCGCTCTCTGATTCCCTTCCTCACTTATGAGGTGGCTTCGCTACACCTTCCTTGGGTTACTAGTAAAGATTCGAGAAAACAAAAACTGTTAAATGAGCTTTGTGATTGCTAATGAAGCTTCCCTCCTTTTGCCTTTGTTGCAGAAGTCGATTTGCTCCTCCGTATAAAGGACATCAGCCGTTTCTTAATGCAAGATGTTGCCTTCCTGTCTGGTAAGCAGATCTTCCCGTCGACTCCCACCAGAGCCACATGTGAATGGACCAGCAAAGTGGGTTTGGTCCTTGCTGTCTATGTGGCTTGAGAAACACTACTGAGAACATTTCATCTGTGGTGCATGAAACTGTTAAACTAATGGCTCTTAGGGATGGTTTCGTTGATGTTTTATGTTTGGAGATTTCATTTACAGAGAATCTTTATTTGCCTAAAATATGTGTTTTTTTGTGTTTCTATTTGTATATGACTTTAAAAAAGTGTGATGAAATACATGTTCACTTCAGAGACATTTGTCACATCCATACAGCTAGCCCCACCAGCACAGAACTGAATTTCTGTACCCATTCACACATAGTCACCAGGGCCCAGGTTCAAGTCCTGGCACCATATGGAGTAGTCCCTCTCTTTGTCTTCCTCTGTCTACCATCTGAATGAAAAAGTGGCCCCCAAACAGTGAAATAATAATTCTCCTCTACTCTGAAGAAAAAGTGAGAATATCAATCCATTCCTTCCTCCCCGCAGCCCCTGGCAACCACCATTCTATTTTCCTTTTCTTTCTTTATCTTTTTCCTCCAGGGCTCAGTGCCACCACTACAAATCCACTGCTCCTGGTGGCCATTTTTTTTTCCTTTTCCTTTATTTTTTCTTTTTAAAAATATTTTATTGGATAGAACAGAGAGAAATTGAGAGAGGAGATGGAGAGAGAAAGATAGACACCTGCAGACTTGCTTCACTGCTTGTGAAGCGTTCCCCGCAGGTGGGGAGCCGGGGTCTCAAGCCCAGATTCTTGCGTGGGTCCTGTGCTTTGTACTATATATGATTAACTGAGTGCACCACCACCCAGCCCTCTCATTGGATATTTTTTGGTATTTAACTATGGTAAAACACCCTCCTTTCTTGAAACTTCTTCAGATAGCCAGAAGTATTGCTTAAAGACAGATGTACTCTTAGGTTTTAGAGTGATTTGAGCTATGTCATGAAACATTTATGTTTATCATGTCAAACACTTAGGAAAGATTTAGCATTTCTTAGCTAAATAAATAAAGATTTTTATGACATAAAATGACCACTTGGGGGGGGGGGGCTGAATACAAGAAAACACCCAAATCCTTTGCAGTAGCTCAGGGATTTCTCCTAAATTGATAACCTCCATGCTCAGCTTACGAGCAAGCATTTACTTTTTAGGTGAACCTAATTGGATAGTTCCATCTGGCTTCTGCATTAATGATTGTAATTAGTAGTAATTGTGAGTTAGTGCTGACTTAATGAATGTGGGTTTATGTTTTGTTTTCTAAGTGTTATCCATGTGTGATAGCCCATCACTCTTGAGATTCAGAGATTTCATTGAAGCTCATCAGAGGTTTTCCAACTGTTCCAATAAAATCACCTTGCTGATCATGATAAAAAATCTTCTTACTCTCAAGTGATATTCTTTTTTTTAATCCAATTTCTATTTATTTATGTTGGATAGACACAGAGAAATTGAGAGGGAAGGTGGAGATAGAGAGGAGGAGAGAGACACACCTGCAGCCCCGTTGCACCATTTGTGCCGGGGCCTTTAACCTGGGTCCTTATTCACTGTGATGTGTGTGCTCAACCAGGTGTGCCACCATCTGGTCCTACTAGTGATATTATTATTTTTTAAATATTTATTTATTTATTCCCTTTTGTTGCCCTTGTTTTATTGTTGTGGTTATTATTATTGTTGTCGTCATTGTTGGATAGGACAGAGAGAAATGGAGAGAGGATGGGAAGACAGAGAGGGGGATTGAAAGATAGACACCTGCAGACCTGCTTCACCACCTGTGAAGTGACTCTTCTGCAGGTGGGGAGCCAGGGCTCAAACCGGGATCCTTACTCCGGTCCTTTCGCTTTGCGCCACCTGCGCTTAACCCCTGCGCTACAGCCTGACTCCCACTAGTGATATTCTTAACCTGATACTTTCTTTACCTAAAATGAGACCACTTCCTGTTGACTGACACTAGCTCTGGTATGCCATTTTCTATAATTTTACTTTTAATACATTTGAACTTCTACTTAGGTCTCTTCCTTCCCTTTCCTTTTTTTTTTTTTGACACCAGGGTTATTACTGGGGCTCGGTGCCAGCACTAGGAATCCACTGTTCCTGATGGCCATTTTTTCTTTTATGCTTGATAGGACAGAGAAAAATTGAGAGGGGAGAGGAGGGAGAAAGGGAGAAAGAGAGACAGACACCTGCAGACCTGCTTCACAACTAGTGAAGCTTCTCTCCTGCAAGTGGGGAGCAGGGACTCAAACCCGGATCCTTGTATATGGTAATATGTACACTTAATGAGGTGTGCCACCGCCTGGACCTTAATTAAGGTATATTTCTTATAGCAGTATAGAGTTTCCAATTACATGATTTCTGACTTTTAGTTGGCTGTCAAGATAATTGACATTTAATGTGATTTTTAAAAAAATATTTGTTCATTTATTCCCTTTTGTTTCTCTTGTTTTTTATCGTCGTAGTTATTATTGTTGTTGTTATTGATGTCGTCATTGTTGGATAGGACAGAGAGATATAGAGAGAGGAGGAGGAGAGAAAGATAGACACCTGCAGACCTGCTTCACCTCCTGTGAAGCAACTCCCCTGCATATGGGGAGCTGGGGGCTCGAACCGGGATCCTTACTCCCGTCCTTGCACTTTCCGCCACCTGTGCTTAACCTGTTGCGCTGCCGCCCGACTCCCAATGTGATTGTTTTTATGACCAGGTTTGATTCTACCAACTCATTTTCTTTCTGTTTGTTGCATTTGATTCTTTATTCCTTCCATTTTTGCTATTAGATTGAGGAATTATATCATTCCATTTGACCTCTGTGGACATTATCATGTTTTTAGTGTACTTGGAGTTTTTATATCCTCCCATGTTTTTATCTACTTAAATTCAACCAAATAGGATGATATGTCCTTGATACATTCAGCCAGGCAGTGATACGTTCAGTAGAGTAGACATGTTACTATGTGCAAGGACCCAGGTTCAAGCCCCTGGTCCCCACCTGCAGGGGTAAAACTTAATGAGTGGTGAAGCACTGCTGCAGTCCTCTCTCTCTCTCTCTCTCTTCCTTCCACTCTCAAATTTACTGTCTCTATCCAGTCAATCAATAAATCAATCAAATAGTTAAAAAAAAAACAATCCAAATAGGAATTACAAATCCACCTCTGAGAATTTGTTAGCGAGCTAATAGAATTTCCTTGTGTCACCCTTCAGCTTCCTCCTAGAGGGATCCTCCAGTTTCCATTTGCACCAAGTACTGACTGAGGTCCTACTTTGTGTCCCGCAAAGCTGGCTGTCGAGTAGAGTCAAGGCTATGCTTATGTGAGACTCATCTCAACAGTTCTTCTACTTCAGACAGCATAGGAGCCTATGGAGTGTGATGCGCACTGATTTCCTTCTGTCTTTACGAGCTTTTTGTTTTTTAAATTGTGATGCATAGTGGTTTACAAGACTGTAAGCTTACAGTGTATAGCTCCACAGCACAGCCACCACCTCCTAACCGTAACCACCACAGTTCTCACGATGTCTTAGAAGCAGTTTGCTGCTGCTAATTCTTCAGCTCCTCTTTCCCTCTCCTCCTCCTTCTCCCTCACCCCCTCTCTCCTCTCCCCCCTCCCTCCCACTTCTCCTCCTCCCTCTCATATCAGTTCTCTACATTCCACATATGAGTGAAACCGTTTGGTAGCGGTCTTTCATGAAACTCTTTATGTATTTCCTAAGCACAGTCGCCTCCAGTTCCATTCATTTTGTCCCAGAGGACACAATATAATCCTTTTTGATTGCAGAGTAGTATTCCATGGAATGTATATCCCATAACTTCTTTAGCCAGTCCTCTGTTAATGGGCATTTAGGTTACTTCCACTCTGGCTATTGTGAATAATGCAGCTATGAGCATAGGGGCACTATGTCCCTTCTAATTAGTGTTTGAGTGTCCACTGGATAAATGCTAAAGAGTGGTCTCGCTGAATCAGCGAGGAGGTAAGTCCATTTTTATTTAAAGACTCTCCATACAGTTTTCCAAAAGGGCTGCATCAGTTTGCATTCCTACCAACAGTGCACACTGAATTTTAAGCCACTGAGATCTTTATTCTTTCTGCATCAGTAAGATTCCTATACAATTGTTGTAGTTGCTATTACCATGAGTACTCCTGAAACAGTAAATAGCTGTTAGACATCAGTTATTTCTTACAACCTGTATCCTGCTCTCTTCCATGCTTACCATGACCATACGGTCGATTTTATTAAGATTTCCACTTACTCTCAAACTGTCAAGAACCTATTTTGAATTTAGGCTCATAGAATTGGAATAGAAGCAGTTATAGCCCAATATCCTGAAAATGTCCTCTGACTTCTCCTTTCTTTCTCTTCTTTTATTCTCTCTGCCCTGTAATCTTCCCTCCATTTAGAAATCTCTCTCTCTCTTTCTTTCCCTTTCCTTCCTCCCTTCCTTTCTTTCTTCCCCTCCAGGGTTAATGATGGGGCTCAGTGCCAGCATGATGAATCCACTGCTCCTGGCAGCCATTTTTCTTTTCTTTTCTTTTCTTTCCTTTTCTCTTCTTTTTTTTTTTCTTTTTTATTAGGTAGAGCAGAGAGAAATTAAAAGAGAAGGGGAGAGAGAGAGGGAGAGAGAAAGACAGACACCTGCAGACCTCTTTCACTGCTTGTGAAGTGTCTCCCCTGCAGGTAGGTAGGTGGGGGCTCGAACCCAGATCCTTGTGCGGGGTCCTTGCACTTAGTACTATGTACACTGAACCAGGTACACCACCACCGAGCCCCTTCATTATCGAAACCTAACCAGAAGCATGGTGCCATTTGGGTTTATGTGGAAATCATTGTCCTTTTAGAAGTTATATTGGCCTCAAACTTTATTATTATTAGCCCCTTTAAATCTAGCCCCTCTTTCTTGTGTTGTAGTTCACATTCTTCCCTGCCCCTTTATCGGGGGGATTCATGATTTACAGTTGGCAGTAAAATACAGTGGTTGGTACATGTATAACGTTTCTCAGTTTTCTGTATAACACTCTAACCCCTATCTAGTACTCCTGCGCTATCATGTTCCAGGACCCGAACACTCCCTCCCACCCTGCCCATCCCGGAGTCCTTTACGTTGGTGCAATACACCAAGTTCATATTCTTAACTCAGTTTTTTTTTTAATGTTTTAGGTGGCCAAGGAAGGGATAATACTTGGATCATTACATTTCCAGAAAATTGTCATTTTAGATGTATACCAGAAGACGTTCTGGCGAAAGTGCTGATTTACTTGACATCTATTGTGTGGTAAAGCATTTTGTTACATTTGTAGAAAAAAATGTTTTTACATCATCTGCCCGTTTGAATGTAGTAACAAGGAAATGGCTTTTTAGTGTAGCTACTATAAACATATGATGGTATAAATTAGTTATATAGATAAATAATATTCACATTCAGAGTAGATGATTTAGAAAGGGAAGCTCACAGCTATGTTAATGTCAAGGACCTATGAAAACAGTACTAGAAGTATTTGTCCCCATGAAGGAGAACGTAGGTCAGAAATAACGTTTGTACATAAATCCTTTTAACTGACCTAAAAGCAAATCTTATCAGCCAAGAGTCAGGACAGCTGTTCTCTGTACCATCCAAGGATAATACAGGAGGATTGAAGGTTAAAGAAACCCAAAAGTGATACGGGAATATATTGAGAGGAACTTAATATTGAAGATCATCTAGAATTATAATACTTTAAAGAACAAAGTTTTAAAAACTTAAAGATTTTATTTAGGTTGCAGGATTTTTTTTTTCTTTTCCCTCCTCTCCCGTCAGAGCACTGCTCAGCTCTGGTTTATAATGGTGCTGGGGATTGAACCCAAGACCTTTCTTGCTTTAGACATGGAGTTCTTTTTTACATAACCATTATGCTATCTCCCCAGCTCCTGAAGACAGTTTTAGGGTGGATGCTGTGGATTGAACCCAGCCAGGGTCTCATATCTAAAGCATGCTCTCAACCACCATGTTGCCTCCTCAACCCAATATGAAGGGAACTTGTTTCAGATTTATTTATTTAAATGTTTTTATTGATCTATTAATGGATAGAGAATGAGAGAAATTGAGAGAAACAAAGTGACACCTGCAACCCTGCTTCACTACTTGTGAAGCTTGCACCCTGCAGGTGTGGACCAGGGGCTTGAACCTGGATCCTTGTGCACTGTAATGTGTGTGCTTAATCAGAGGCACCACTGCCTGGCCCCATTATTTGTTTATTTATTTTGAGAGAGACCAGAGCACAACTTAGGTAGCACAACCTTTGACCTCTGGGGACTCAGGCATGCAAGTTCTGTGCTTTGACAGACGGAGCTATCTCCCTGTCCCGAAGACCAAGATTTAGGGGGCAAGTTTTTTCCAGTTCTTCATCTTGAAAACTAAGGGGGCACAGATCTTGGATGGTAACATTGTGAAGTGTCTCATGAACAAAGATGAAATCCAAATCCGAGCAAAAACAAGTTTACAGTGTGTCCTTTGAAGCTTGAAAGTGATTTTTTGAGGTTAAAGAAAAGCTGTCTTATCCATGAGTCTGCCTTCCTTCAAGGATCAGACAACAAGAGAAACACACTGAACTGGCTCTTTTTTTGAACGAGTGGGCACATCTTGGTTTTTAATGGTCTGCCTGGAGAAGTCAGAGCTGGTGCTGTATGCGGATCAACTGCAGACCCAGGGCTGCAGAAGCCCAGATATATCCTAGTCACCTGTCTGCTTTGCACCATTACTTTCCTACTTCAAATACTGATTGGAATGCTGAAAGAAATTTTGTTTGTTTGGTTTTTGATAGGCCTTTATGCCTACAAGCTTTCTCTGCTTCTGGCCGACCCCTCCCCCCCGAGTTAGATAGAAAGAGGATGCGAGATAGAGATGGAGAGAGACAGAGAAGAGACATCGCAGCACTGCTGCACTGCTTGCGAAGCTTCCCCCTTGCATGGTGCTCCCAGGTGGTGAAGTGGGGCTCAAAGTCAGGTCCTTAGTATACTTAAGTTTGGATTGTACTGGGTGAACTATTTCTCATTCCCCAAATTTTCTTTCTTTTTTTGAAATAAATATAATAATTACTTATTAGTGGATAGAGACAGAGAGCAATTGAGAGCAAAGAGGAGGTAGGGAGGGAAAAAGACAGAGAGACACTTGCAGCCCTGCTTCACCACTCCTGAACTTTCCCTCTGCAGGTGGGGACCAGGGACTTGAACCCGGGTCCTTGTACACTGTAATGTGAGCACTTAACCACCTGCACCACCTCCTGGCCCCTCCCCAAATTTTCTTTATTTATGTATTTATTTGTGGAACCAGGTGTAGTTTCATGGTTTTAGGCCACTTTTTGATTAAGACAGAGAGATAGACAGGCAGGGTGGGGGCTAGATAGTATAATGGTTGGGAGTCCGGCAGTAGCACAGCGGCTTAAGTGCACGTGGTGCAAAGCGCAAGGACCGGCTGAAGGATCCCGGTTTGAGCCCCCGGCTCCCCACCCGCAGGGGAGTTGCTTCACAAGTGGTGAAGTAGGTCTGCAGGTGTCTGTCTTTCTCTCCCTCTCTCTGTCTTCCCCTCCTCCCTCCATTTCTCTCCGTCCTATCCAACAACAACAACATAAATAACAACAATAACTACAACAAGTGCACCAAAAGGGAAAAAATAAATAAATATTAAAAATTTTTTAAAAAGATAGCATAATGGCTATGCAAAGAGACTCTTATGCCTTAGGCTTCAAAATCCCAGGTTCAATGCCATGCACTACCATAAACCAGAGCTGATCAGTGCTATGATAGAGAGGGGGAGTGGGAGGACAGAGATTGGGGGAGAGAAAGTAAAGAACCAGAGTTTTCTCCATTGCCATGGGACTTCCATGTGGTAATGGCGTAGAATTTGGGTCTTGCATATGGCAATGTAGAGAGCCTACCCAGTGAGTGGTCTCTCTGGCTCCAAACAAACAAACAAAACTTTTTTGTTTTGCTAGTGCACACTGAAATATGTAATATAGTTGTTTTACTAAGAAGCGCTTTGTAATCATTTCCTAAATCCAAGCTTGGGTTCAGTCAGGACAGCAAAGACATAAACTATTGGGTTGTGGAAAAAGCCAGGACGTATTTTTCTATGTTTTTTTTTTTCCTATGCAAAAACACGTCCTCACTTTTCAGGCAACCCCAATACAAGGTCAGAGTACGAACTGACATATTGACTTCAGGTTATTACTAAGAAACACATGTTTCTTTTGTATCTTGCAGGCAAGATGGAGTTGTTCCCCGGTTTACCATCATTCTGGATCGAAGATTGGATACTTGGTCCTCTCTTAAAATCTCTCTCCAGAAAATCTCAGTAAGTAGCAGCACTCTCTGCAGTATCATCTCCCCCCCCCCCATTTCCCGTTCTCTCTGTTCTGGGGTGTGGGTTATGCTATAATTTATGGAGGCTATAGAAACAGGGTGATGGCTGGGAAAGGAAGTAGAAGGAGAGTTGGGAGTGGAGATCAAGGTAAGCAGTGAGACCCCAAATAAAATCACATGGGGAGAATGAGTAGAGCAAGGCAAGTATTAATGGAAATTCTTTCTCTTTCTTTCTTTCTTTCTTTCTTTTTTTTAAATAGAAATAACTTTTCAAAACTTGTTTTAAAATTTTTAAATAATTTTTATTTTATTATTGGATAGAGTCAGAGAGAATTTGAGAAGAGGGGGAGATAGAGAGGGAAAGAGACCGAGAGACACCTGCAAGCCTGCTTCACCACTTGTGAAAGATTTCCCCCTGCAGGTGCATGAACCCAGGTCCTTGTACACCATAATGTGTGCATTTAACCAGGTGCACCACTGCCTGGATCCAGAAATAACTCGTGCTCATTGTATATGGGGAAGTGTAAATAAGAACGTTTAAAACAGGGGAGTAGGGCTGTAGCGCAGCGGGTTAAGCGCAGGTGGCGCAAAGCACAAGGACTGGCATAAGGATCCCGGTTCGAACCCCGGCTCCCCACCTGCAGGGGAGTTGCTTCACAGGCAGTGAAGCAAGTCTGCAGGTGTCTATCTTTCTCTCCTCCTCTCTGTCTTCCCCTCCTCTCTCCATTTCTCTCTGTCCTATCCAACAACGACGACAACAACAATAATAACTATAACAATAAAACAACAAGGGCAACAAAAGGGAATAAATAAATAAAATAAAAAAAGAAAGTTTAAAACAATAGTAAGTAACCCAACTATCCAGCGATCAGTGCTTTTTACATTTTTTGAAGTTGCCACCAGAGTTATCACAGGGGCTCAGTGTCTGCACTACCGATCAACTGCTCTCAGTGACCTTTTCTTCCTTTAAAAAAATTATTTGGTTACTTTTGTTAGATAGGGCAGATAAATTGAGAGGGGGAGGGAAAGACAGAGAGGGTGAGAGACAGAGAGATGCCTACCAGTACTGCTTCAATTCTTGTGAAGCTTTCCTCCTCCAGGTGGGAGCAGGGCTTTAGACGTGGGTCCTTGCCCATGGTAACGTGTGCATGCAACTGGATACACCACTTCCTGGCCCCTAGCACTTTTTGGTTTTTTGGAGGGATGCTGGGGAAATGAACCCAGGGCCTTGCACACATGCAATACCACCTGAGTGTTCTCTCTAGGTGGATTCTTTCACTCTTGTGTTAAGAAAGAGACAGGTTGACAGGTTCAGGCCCTGGAAAACGACATCAGAGGCCCTTGAGGGGGTTGAATTGTTATGTGGGCGACTTCCATCTTCCAAGAATCTGACAGAGACTGCAGTTCCCCTGAAAGAGGCAATATAAGAAGTTCTGGGGGCTGGTAGAGAGTACATGTTACGATGCACAAGGGTCCAGGTTCAAGCCCAAGATCCCCACCTGCAGGGGCAAAAACTTCTCAAGTGATGAGACAGGTCTCTCTCTCTCTCTCTCTATCTATCTATCTCTGCCTCCCTATCCTCTCTCAATTTCTCTGTCTCTATCCAAAGTAAGTAAAGTAAAATGTAAGAGAAAAAAAGAAACACAGATCCTGCCCACAGCCCAAGCACACCCTTTCACAGAGGTGGGCTCCCCTGGGCCTAGTGGCAAGTCTGCTGCACACCTTTTCTGGGAGAGGAGGGAGGCGAGGAGCTTGCAGATTCTGAGCGCTGTCTGTGGAAGTACCTGGTGGCCAACTTCCTCTAGCAGACCAGAGTCACTGGAAAGCAATAGATCCCCCCACCCCCGTAGACCAGCATCATGGAGCACCTGAACATTTAGCTCTCTGCCTCCTGACTCATATGGGAGGCCACGCCCGTGAAAGGAACTTGTTTTCATTCTGAAGGGGGAGACACAGATCTGGACTGTTGAATTTTAGAACCTGTTGAATTTTAGAACTGGTCTCCTTCTTCTCCCTCCCCCTCCCTCTTTCTCTCCCTCCCCCTCCCTCCTCTCCCTCCTCCCTACTTCCCTCCTCCTCCTTCCTCTCCCTCCTCCTTCCTCCTCTTCTCTCCCTGCTCCCTCCTCCCCCTCCCCTCCCCCTTCTATTGCTGGGGCTTTACCACTCTGGGCTGATTTTTTTTTTTTTCAAATAGAAAGAGACAGACGGGGGAATGGGAAGATGCACTTTTTGAGGTTCTATTTTTTGTTAGCGATTTAATATTGATTTACAATATTGTAAGGGGTATAATTGTAATAGGGGTGCAATTCCATACAATTTTCACCACCAGAGTTCTGTATCCCCATCCCCTCCATTGGAAACTATGCTAGTTTTCCCAAGGTCACAGATACAGGTTGACAATTATTTCTATAATTATATATATATATATATATTTGTCCGTTTTTTCCCCTATGGTCCTGCCTTCTCTTCCTTTCTGAGTCACCCATATACCTGTTACAACTTTCGAACGTCCTTCCGTTTTTTTTTTTTTTCTCTTCTTCTCTTTCTGGGTCTTGATGGAATTGGAGTTCAGCACTCACTGGTCATCTTCCCCTAGCATTTCTCCCCCTCAGCGAGTATGGGCCAAAATGATTTCTTGGGTGCAGAAGGTGGAAGGTCTGGCTTCTGTAATTGCTTCCCTTGCTGAACACGGGCATTGACTGATTGATCCACCTCCCACCCCAGGGTCTTTTACTTTGGTGCAATATACCAAATCCAGTTCAAGTTCTGCTTTGTGTTTTCTTATTTTTCAACCTCTTCTTTTTTAAATTTATTATTGGTGGTTTAATAATGATTGAATATTCTTGCACTCACATGGTAAAGAAAATGAGATCATTATTTTTGTTCACACCCAGCATGCATTTTTTCCTAGTTTTTTTTTTTTTTAGCAAGTCAGGAAAGTTGTTGTTTTGTTTATTGCTTTCGTAGAGGTGTTTAATCATAAGCAGTGGAGAGAAAAGATAATACCGATCCACACAAGTCACTGAAATAAAACAACAAGATCTTGACTGTGTATAATACGTTTAATTTGGAAAGTACAATATATTTCATTTTGCTTTTTCAAAAGCACTCACATTTATTAAGTAATGTTGACACCATTTCCTGATTAAGTACAAAGCAGGCATTGTGAGAACTGTCTGCGCAATGAGGCAATGACATTGATAGACACTCTTTGTGAAGTGTGTGATGGCCCTAAGGTCGCATAGCGAAGTGACAAGAAGAGCTATAGGGAGAATTGAATTGTCATAAAGTCCACTTGGTGCATTTTCCCACCTGCTGCTGTCTGTCATTTTCCAAAAGAGGTGGGGCTAGATAGAAAACTTAGCGGTTTTCAGGCTGGGGGGTTGGATCGACCTGCCAACACCCATATCTAGAGAAGCAGTTACAGAAGCTAGACCTTCCACCTTTTGCACCCCAAAAAGAGTTTTGGTCCATACTCCCAGAGGGATAAAGTACAGGGGAAGTAACCAGAGGGCTCTGTACCCACATTCCACCAGGATCTGAAGCATTGGTCACCAGGAATCTTGCCTTTTATTTGATAGGACAGGGAAATTTAGAGGTGGGGGAAGATAGAGAGGGAGAAAGAAAGATACCCACGTTACTGTTTTACTGCTTGTGAAGCTTCCCCCTGCAGGTGAGGAGTAGGTACTTGAGCCTGGGTGCTTGCCTGCCCAGCCCAAATTCTCTATTTTTGGAGAGCAAGAGAGGGAGAGACTCAAAAATAGAGGCGAGAGCACACCTCCACAATTCATTTAGTTTGCCAGGTGCTCTCATGTAGCACTAGGGGTTGAACCCTGGGGCTCTGCATCGTCAGGCATGAGCTTTACCCTCTGAACCGTTGGATTTTTCAAAAAGGATTTCTGATGGAAATTGCCATCATCTGGATAGGTGCATCTTGGGTATGTTATTTGAAGTAAATGTCTATGAAATTAATTATACAAGTCAATTTGTAGGTCTTGATTTATAGATTCCAATATAAGCTATGTAGTTAGGTTAGACTTCATCAATAATAAGAGAAGACACGAACTTTTTTAAATGTGTAATTTAGTTAATTAAATAATTAGTCGGTGCTGGGGATCAGACCCAGGACTTTGTACATGTACACAAATGCTACCATCCCCAGGATCAAGTAACCATTTTTGGAGGGCCAGGTGATGGCACACCTGGTTTTATGCACATATGGCAATGTGCAAGGACCCGGGTTTAAGCCCCCAGTCCCCACCAACAGGAGGAAAGCTTGGCAAGTGGTGAAGCAGGGCTGCAAGTGTCTCTCTGTCTCTCTCCCTTTCTGTTACCCCTTCCTCTCAATTTCTAGCTGTCTCTATGCAATAAATAAGTAAGGATAATAAAAAATTAAGAAGGGAGGCTGGGTGGTTGCTCACCGGGTTAAGTGCACAGAGTACGAAGTGCAAGAATCCGCGCCAAGATCCCAGTTCATGCTTTTGGTTCCTCACATGCAGGGAGGTCACTTCATGAGTGGTATAGCAGGTGTGCTGGTGTCTCTTTTTCTCCTCTCTCCCTCTCTATCTCCCCCTCCTCTCTCAATTTCTCTCTCTCCTATCCAATACAAAGGAAAAAAATGGCCACCAGGAGCAGTGGATTTGTAGTGACACCAAGTCCCAGCAATAATAACCCTGGAGGCCATAATAATAATAATAATAATAATAATAATAATAACAGCAATGATAATAATAATATAAAAATACATAATACATTTTTTTTCTTTTCAGATCATTTTATTGGGGGAAATAATGGTTAAGTCCATAGTTATTGAGACATGAGTACAGCTTCTTAGTTTCCTGTGATAGGTGTCTACATACTGTTTTTTTTAAAGTTAATTTGGAAAAGAGAGAATCCTAGCTACCTTCAAAAAGTTGCCTCTTCCGTTCTTTCTAGATTGTTGTCAGGGCAAAAAGCTCCTGAACTGTTAACCTTTTCCCAAGACTTCAGCTCAGAATAGAAACCAATACAGTATTGAATTTTAAGTTACAGACCAGGATAGGATAGGAAGAAAGATCTCAGTGAATAATACTACCTTCACAAAGATTTTCAGCATTCCACCTTAAAAATCTAACTGCGCAGAGGAGAAAGCCAGTCCCATCAAGCTCCTAGGAGGAGAATCAGGGATTTTTTTTCTCCTTCCTTCTTTCTCCACTCTTAGCACATGCTTGATCTTCTTGAGAGATCCAGCACACGCTAATCCATGAGGTTCAATCAGGCCAAGTAATTGGGGGGAATGTGTCCTCTCTGAATTACAATGAGCAGCGGGGCAGGCTCTGTCAGCTGACTGATCAGGGATAGTGGGGTGTTTTTTGCGGTGCTGCCATGGATTGAAATGGAAGCAGCCAAGGGAGCTTTGTGTGCTAGAGATTTTTGGCTGCCGCTTTTATATACTACCCAAGGAGCAGTTCACATTTCATCACTGTCGCACTGACAAGTGGAAGAGAAGAGTGTTTATTGTGTGTAGGCGAGATGGCAGAAGCAAATCCCCCGAGAGGCAAGATGAGGTTCAGAAGGAATGCGGTAAGGGCTCTGCCTGCAGTCCTGGAAAGCCTGCTCCCAAGTTCAAGTGCAGGGATGCTGCAGCATGGTGCTATAGCACAAACTGCTGAATGGGGCTTTTAAGGACAGGTGTAGAGAATGGAGACTGGGGGGGGGGGGGTTGCATGGAATGTGGTGCTGTGATTACTGGGCCATTGACATAGGGGGCTGGAAAGGAGTCAGGGAGGTAGGATGTGCTCAAGTTCATGAGGAAGCGTGATGAGTTGTGGTTTTTAAGACTGCAAGAGCACATCTGTGTCATTTGGCAGAGTGGCTTTCAATCACAAGTGAAAAAGTAGCTCACAAAAGGAGTCACCCTTTATCTCACTATGGGCTAGCAGACTGTGACATTGGGGACAGGTCTGGTGATGACTTCATAAGCACTGGAGGAGGTAGCACTTCCTGGGTGTTAGTGTATAAGTAGAAAAAAAAAAAGATTTAAGGTTGTACTGCTTGGAAAAGGGTTTCAGTTCTTCTCCAAACTCAAACTTTAACGGTCCAGAAGTCTAGCCTGTTGACTTTGCTTTTTTTTTTTTTTTTTTTTGTGAAAAACAAAACAAAAAAAACAAACGTGACTCACTTTTCATTATAGACTTTATAAGTGTCTCCCCTGGGATGCGTCTTACTCTTCTAGCACAGTTTCCTTTCATTGGCTCACTATGTCTTACATTCCCAGCAAACTTCTAGAGAAATAAGATGTATTATGGAGAAGTATGGAATGCCACTATCGGGCTTCATAAGAAGCTCACCATCAACAAGGTTTCAAATGACATTCTTTTTCTTTTAAAAGTTAAGATAACGTTATTGATGTTCTTGTTGAAAATATAGCACTTGCTCATTTAAAAATAATTAGCCAGCACACACAAAAACAAGAATGTAAAATTCAGCTGGCAAGTTAAGTGACACCTGGAATCAAAAGTAAGATGAGGAGAAGAAAACCTCTCTGAATTTTGTTGTTAAATGATTGAACACGGATGGGTGAGTAAACGATTTCCTTTCTAATACAGCAGTGCAGAACCTTGAGTTTTCTACTACAGTTTGGATAGGAATCCTTTCGTTTGGTGAAATTGTGTCTCGCACACTGTGTGTGATTTTTGTATTAGGAGAATAACAATTTCAGACTTTTCACAGGCAATTCAAAGTGAACAACAAATGTCCTGTATGGGTGCTTGGCAGTCTTGAATGCAATTGACATAAATACATTTGTTCTCAAAAGCATCACCTTGTCTAGGTTACAGAAACATTTGAAATCATGGGTAGAGGAGACAGCATGATGGTTATTCACAGAGACTCCTCATTCCTAGGGATCCAAAGTCCTTGGTTCAATCCCCTGCACCAACATAAACCAGAGCTGACCAGTGCTCTGGTTAAAACAATAACAACAACAACAACACAGTGATAAGCAGAAAGTTTCAAAATCTGTTGTGTATACCTAGATGCTTTCTTTCTTTTCTTTGGCCTCCAGGATTACTGCTGGGGCTTGGTGCTCCTGATGGCCATTTTTTCATTTTTATTGACTAGGACAGAGAGCACTTGAGAGAGGAGGGGGAGATAGAGAGGGAGAGAGACACCTGCAGACCTGCTTCACTGCTTGTGAAGCATTGCCCCCCGCCCCCAGGGATCTAGGGGCTTAAACACGGTTCTTTGTGCAGGTCCTTATGCTTAAATGAGTATGCTACCGCCCAGCCCTCTTCCTAGAAGCTTTCTCATGCCTGAGTTCCATGTATATATACACAGACAAGTGCAACACACAGGTACTCATGAGTACACATCAAATACTACAGAGATTATATACAATAGAGGTTGTAAAGGTAAATATAAAAGATCTGCCATGCTTAAGAAGCTCTCATTCTAGCAGAGGAAGGATGACATGTTCATAAATATTATGGAAGGACTTTTGGCTGATGAGGAAGGACTCCAAAGTGAGAGGACATTTTGTTTGGACCTTAGGCAAGAACATATGCTTCTGTTTCTTTCTGCCACTTGCTTTTTAACTGGATTACTTTAAGTGGCCCCTAGGAAGAGATAGTTTGATATGGAATTGATTGGATTAAGTCTGAAGCCCAAAGCCATGGTGGAAGACAGATTTGTTCAGCCTACAGGAATAAGGCTTCACCAGAGTGGAAAATGGGAGACTTGGCTGGTGACACAGTGATTTGAAGTTGAAAGATTTCTTGAGGGAGGCCACTTCTGGAGGCGATAACTAGCGCCTAGCACCCAAAGGAATGGTCTAGTTGATTTTAAAATTGAAAGCGAGATTTGAGCTTAGTGGAAACTGCAAAGACTGTGACCAAGTGGGAGAGAGCAGTTGAAAATAGAAGAAGGGTGACCCACAAGAAGTGTTGCCTAGCAATGCCCCTACCTCTGAGGTCACATGACAAATCATCTTGTGTGGAGAACTCCTCTTTTTCTTTTCTTTTTTTATTTACAAAAAGGAAACATTGACAAAACCATAGGATAAGAGGAGTACAAATCCACACAATTCCCACCAGCAGAACTCTGTATCCCATCCTCTCCCCTGATAGCTTTCTTATTCTTTAACCCTCTGGGAGTATGGAACCAGGGTCATTGTGGGATGTAGAAGGTGGAAGGTCTGGCTTCTGTAATTCTTACCCGCTGATTGACAGGTCGATCCATACTCCCAGCATGCCTCTATCTTTTCCTAGTGGGGTGGGTCTCTGGGGAAGCGGGGCTCCAGGACACATTGGTGGGGTCGTCTGCCCAGGGAAGTCCGTTTGGCATCATGGTAGCATCTGGAACCTGATGGCTCGAAACAGAGTCCTTTCCTGTACTCTGTGAAGGGGGACTCTGGGAGAAGACTGCGGAACTACAAGCTTATGCCATTGGAAACACTTCTCTGTAACTTGTGGTTATGAGAATCACCCTAGTAAATTCTAAAGAGATGGTTTGAACCTTAGCACAGTCAAACATATCAGGGGATGGGATGGGATGGGATATGGAGTTCTGGTGGTGGGAATTGTGTAGAGTTGTATCTCTCTTATCCTATGTTTTTTGTCAGTTTCCTTTTTATAAATAAAAAGTAAAAAAAATGTTATTTGATAATCATAGTCACCATTTGCTGGGATCCATAATTCTGAGTGGTTTCCAACAGTGTGTTTTGACTGTTAATATCTGCCCCAGTTTTGTAGATGTCAAGGTTAAATCATCCCTAAACACTGGGCAGCATGTTTGAGTATATATTCAGTCTTTGCAAAGTTGAGTTTGGGCCATTGCAGGAGCTTACTTTTAGGACACACATGGGCCTAGGAGCCATTGCTAACTGTAATCTTGGACAAACCCTGCACCATTCTGCTTCTGTGTGCTCATATGTCAAACAGGCCACAATACCTGCCACTCTGGGAATGGTAAAGTGGCCTTGTAATGGAGTATAGACAGCCAACACTGCCACATATATAGAATTTCCCTCAGTGGTTCCTCTCCTTTTTTTTTTTTAAAAAAAAAAATAGACATGCTGCTTCCTGGGCCAGTGGGGGGTGGGAGTGGGTGGGAGGGATGGGTCACAGTCTTTTGGTGGTGGGAATGGTGTTTATGTACACTCCTAGCAAAATGTAGACATATAAATCACTAGTTAATTTGAGAAGGGGAAAATCAATTGTATGTCTCAAAGTTTTTCAAAACACAAACTGAATCTTTTAAATATATAGGCTGTGTATTTGATATGCGGACTCTCTCAAAAGCCTAGACCAAGTAGATCAGAAGCATCCAATAGCACAGCTATATACAAGATACTGGGTACTGTACAGCAAACCCTAACAAAAGGACTTTTCAAAGTTAACCCAATTACCAAATAATGTGATGATAACATTAACTATCGATTGTCTTTTTGAACCCTGAGACAGCAGGAACGTCACATCTCCACTATAGAGCCCCTACTTCCCCCAGTCCTGGAACCCTTGGATAGGGCCCACTTTCCCATATGCCTCTCCCAATCCATATCAAATAATATTGCATCCGCCCATCACAACCTAACCAACACAACGATTGCCACCTCAACATGCTTCAGACTGTGTCCAGAGACTTCACGTGTGGAATGACAACCCTTCAGCTTCATTACTCAGGTGATACCTTTCCTTTTATAGTACACTCTAATTTCATCTCAGGTGGTTCCCTTTCTAACAAAGTCCCAAAACCTAGGTATACACCAGTGTCTGTGAGAGAGAGCATATGTTCACACGTATCCATAAACTACTGCAAAATATATACCTGAGAGCAGAAGTACACTAGAGTTTGCAGTGAGTACCTCCCTAACACTTCCTCTCCACTATTCCAAGCTTTGGGTCCATGATTGCTCAACAATTTGTTTGGCTTCGTATGTTAACTCTCTTTTCAGTCACCAGGTTCCAGATGCCATCAGGATGCTGGCCAGGCTTCCCTGGATTGAAGACCCCACCAATGTGTCCTGGAGCTCAGCTTCCCCAGAGACACACCCTACTAGGGAAAGAGAGAGTCAGACTGGGAGTATGGACTGACCAGTCAACGCCCATGTTCAGTGGGGAATCAATTACAGAAGCCAGACCTTCCACCTTCTGCAACCCACAATGACCCTGGGTCCATACTCCCAGAGGGATGGAGAATGGGAAAGCTATCAGGGGAGGGGTGGGATATGGAGATTGGGTGGTGGGAATTGTGTGGAGTTGTACCCCTCCTACTCTATGGTTTTGTTAATTAATCCTTTCTTAAATAAAAATAATAATAATAATTTTATTTATTTATTTTCCCTTTTGTTGCCCTTGTTTTTTTTTTTGGGGGGGTTGTTGTAGTTACTATTGTTATTGTTGTCACCCTTGTTAGGACAGAAAGAAATGGAGAGAGGAGGGGAAAACAGAGAGGGGGAGAGAAAGAGAGACACCTGCAGCCCTGCTCTCTGTTTGTGAAGCGACTCCTTTGCAGGTGGGGTGCTGGGGGCTCAAACTGATCTCCTTATGAAGGTCCTTGTGCTTTGCACTGCCTGCACTTAACCCTCTGTGTTACCGCCCAACCTCCCCCCCTTTTAAGGAAGAAAGTTCAAATATAATTTATTTATTATTTATGATTTTTTAATTTATTTAATTTATTTATAAAAAGGAAACATTGACAAAACCATAGGATAGGAGGGGTACAACTCCACACAGTTCCCACCAGCAGAAACTGTATCCCATCATCTCCCCTGATAGCTTTCCTATTCTTTATCCCTCTGGGAGTATGGACCCAAGGTCATTAGGGAATGCAGAAGGTGGAAGGTCTGGCTTTTGTAATTGCTTCCCCGCTGAACATGGGTGTTGGCAAGTTGATCCATACTCCCAGCCTGCCTCTCTCTTTCCTAGTGGGGTGGGGTTCTGAGGAATCGGAGCTCCAGAACACATTGGTGGGGTTGTCTGTCCAGGGAAGTCTGGTTGGCATCATGCTAGCATCTGGAACCTGGTGGTTGAAAAGAGAGTTAACATATAAAGCTGAACAAGTTGTTGACTAATCATGAACCTAAAGGCTGGAGTAGTGCAGATGAAGAGTTGGAGGGAGGTCTCCATTTTGTAGATAGCTAGTAGGCATATTTTAGCTATATTCCAAAGGTCCTATGGCTATACTAGTTTTTTTTTCCCTGAGCCTTAAATCTGATATGCAGTTGGATCCAAGTTATTGTCTGAGGAGATGATGTCATGTCTGGAAAAAGGGCTAGAAAGCTGGATCAGGGAAGAGAGTATCTCCCAAATATGGGAAAGGTGTATAATTATTGTTGACTGTAAACCCCATCGAGTTGATGTGATCTGGGGCCCATATTCAGCTTAGGAGCCTATGTGACCTTTGCAACCCTGTAGATCTGAGCTCACATTCTGTGGTCATGAGTAGGAATGTTCCAAGCTGCCCCAATTTAAGGACCCATCTTCCTCAGGTGTAGCATAGAGTATGTTGTCCAGCCTCCCTTCGGAGGATGGAACATTCTCTATTGTTGTTGATCCATGTTGAGGGCAAGGTCCTATGGGGCCCACAAAAGGGTCTATTTTGTTGTTCCTGATAGAAATGACTGGTAACAATAGAAAGAGGGATTTATTTGAGGTCTAGGCACATCCTGTCTGTTTGGGAATCCCAGGACTCCCAGACTAGGGCCCCAGCTGATGGGGTGGCCTGACAGTGACTAAAGAGCCATTATTAAAGTATGCCAGTCTCTTGCCCTTATTCAGCTTTTGTAATCCTTGGTTTGATAAGGAAAGCTTGGGAGTGAGTGAGGGTAGTATAATAGGAAATAGGTGAGGAGGTTATCTAAGTCTAAGTAGACACTATTTCATTATGAACTTCATACTGACTCACTGAAGACTATTGTGTACTTTTGCTTTCAGGTATATATTTTGCCCTAATTTATGGATACATGTGAACATAGGCTCTATCTCATGGGACCTGGTCTAGATCTATGTTTTGGGACTTTGTTAGGAAGTGAACCACTTGGAATGGAACTAGAGAATCCTATGAAAGGAAAGGTCTCACCTGAGTAATGAGGCTGAAGGGTTGACATTCCATGCCTGACGTCTCTGGACACAGTCTGAAGTGAAGCATGCTGAGGTGGTACTCCTTGCATTGATTAGGTTGGAATCACCATATCATTTGGTATGAATTGAGAGAAGCATGCAGGAAAGTGAGCCCCACCCTAGAGGTTCCAGGACTGGAGAAATATAGGCTCTATAGAGGAAGTGGGAAATTCCTGCTGTCTTAGGGTTTAAGAAGGCAATAGATAATTATTGCTATAATCATATTATTTGGCATTTGGGTTAACTTTGAAAAATCTCTTTGTTAGGATTTGCTGTATCATACACAACATCACCAATAATTTATGTCCTTTGACATTATTTGTATATATCTATGCCACCGGTTGCTCCTGTTCTCCCTTGTCTAAGTTTTAAAGAGTCAACATAGCAAAGACTCGGCCTGTGGTCTGTGCATTAAAAAATTTTGAGACATTCAATCATTTTTCCCCTCTCATATTAATTAAATAATGATTTATATGACTAGGAATTAATAGGAGTGTACATAAACATCATTTCCACCACCAAAAGACTGTGTCCCATCCCATCCCCTCCCCATGAAGCCAAACATCCACCCTCCCCCTCACCACAGGGTTTTTACTTTGGTGCCCTACTTTCAATTTAGTCAGATCCTGCTTTTAGTTTCCCTTTCAGATATTCTTTCTCAACTTCTGTTGATGAGTGGGATCATCCCATACTCATCTTTATCTTTCTGACATAGCTCACTTAACATAATTCCTTCTAGCTCTGTCCAAGATGGGTCAGAGAAGGTGGGTTCATTGTTCTTGATAGCTGTATAGTATTCCATTGTGTATATATACCACAGCTTTCTCAGCCACTCATCTGTTGTTAGGCACCTGAGTTGCATCCAGGATTTAGCTATTACGAATTGTGCTGCTATGAACATAGGCGTACACATATCTTTTTGGTTGGGGGTTATGTTGTTCTTGGAGTATATCCCTAGGAGAGGATATTTTAAAATTAAAAAAAATTCTATTAGTAGTTTGTAAGAAGATCGTAAGAAGACAGTGTATAGTTCCACACCACACCTAGTACCAAAGTTTTGAGTCCCCACCCTCCTACCTCACAAAGATAACCCACACAGTTCTCACAATTTTTACGGTTTGCTTGCTTCAGTTATGTTTGGATTTTTAATTTTTTCTTTTTGGCAAGTTCATGTAAATCAGACCTCTAGATTCCCCATATAAGTGAAACCATCTGGTTGTTTTCTTTCATTTCTTTACTTATTTCGCTAAGCACAATCACCTCAGTTCCATGCATTTTGTTCCAGAGGACACACTGTCATCCTTTTGATTGCAGAGTAGTATTCCGTGGAATATATATCCTATAACTTCTTTAGTCAGTCATCTGATGGTGGGCATTTAGGCTGCTGCTTCCACTCTTTGACTAGTGGTTCCCTCCTGCTGTGACTAAATTTCTTACACCCAAACATTAAAACAAAAATAGCTCTAGGAATAGAACTTGGTTGTAGAGTGAAAGTAGCCCAACTCTTTATGTTGTACAAGGGTCTATCTCCATTGTTAAAGAACTATTAGATCCAAAGAGGGTTCAGTGGGTTATGAATTATCTCCCATATCGCACTGAAGACCATTAAAGGACGCTCTTTCCCAGATTTGAGCAACAAAACAGTCATCAAGTTTATGCCTTTGGCTGCTACTTATTGGACATCCCTCCTGCTATAAGGCTATCTAACTGGGTGATCTGGGGTAACTGAAAAGGTGGAGCAAATTTCTCTTTTTGGAGGAAAAGGGTAGAGAGAGCCAGGTTTGTGTCTGTTCAGTCAAAGAAGTTAACAGCTGCAGCAGAAAGCTAGGCCAGGTGATTGGAACAATGGTTCTGATCCTATGAAGGCAACTCATTCATTTCATTCTGACTCAACTGCCTTTAAGCAATCTCATCTTGAAACTAAAAAATAAAATAAAATTAAAGAAACCAAGAGGACTACAAATTCAGGCTGTTTCCTCTCTTTTTTTAAATGTTATCTTTATTTATTGATTGGATAGAGACAGTCAGAAGTCGAGAGGGAAAGAGAGGAAGAAGGACAGAGACAGATACCTGCAGCATTGCTTCATCACTGATAAATTTTTCCCCTTGCAGGTGGGGACTGGGGGCTCGAACCTAAGTCCTTGTGCATTATAATCTGTGTGCTCAGCTAGGTGCGCCACCATCTGGCTTCCATGATGTTTCCTCTCTCTCATCTCATGCTTTCTCTTTCTCTCCTTCCTTCCTTCATCCCTTTCTTTCTGAAAACACACACACACACACCAAAATGAAATAAGACTGACTCTTGGTCCACACCCCTTTGCTATTTTTCACAAGTTCCCAAAAATGATTTATAGTTTTAAAATCTGGGTTTGGCTGGGGCAAAAAAAAAAAAAAGAAAGAAAAGAAATTCTGTCTTTCATGTTTATATAACCATACAGACTAAAGCAGCACACCAGGTAATTTAGAAACAGAGGCCCCCAGATGGAATGGAAGAGCTCACTGGTCTTCAGTTTCATTTGTTGTTGGATATGTGTATCCCATAACTGTTTGTGAGTTGCTATGTATTGTTTGTTAATTTAAGTGTTGGCTTTATAATGATTATGTTGAGGCCTTTAGTTATACAAATATCCTCCGAGAGGGCAGGGGAGATAGCATAGTTATACAAAGAGTCTCTCATGCCTTAGGCTCCAAGGTGCCAAGTTCAATCCCCTGCACCAGCCTCAACTAGTGCTCTGGGGAAAAAAAAAGGGCAGCAACAAAAACCCCAAATATATACATATGGAGAAAAAGGACTTTCTCCTTACACACACACACACACACACACACACACACACACACACTGCATGCAAACTCATGCAAGTTGACCTTCAGTCCAAATAACCATTTGGAGTAAAATTTCTCAAAAATGCTGTCTCCTCCAGTGTCATAGCCAGTAGATGACAGAGACAGAGGCAGAGACAGAGACACTATGAAACTGGTCTGTACTCAGATAGAGGAAACTTTAGCTTAGAGGTTGTAAACTGGTGATCATAGTGGAGATTTGTTTAATGTCTCAATAGACTTGCCATCTGCTTCCCATTTTTAAGAATCTTGAAGATTGTCTGCAACCTGGATGTTTGATTTTTCCTTGAGAAACCAAAAGATTTGGCAAAACTGGGTCTACCTTTCCACATGACAATTTTGAGCTGGAACTGGCCAGTGAGTGCCCCTCCCCATGCCTGCCTGTTGGCTGAAGTTCCCAACATCATCTGCTCCTCCTCCCCTTCTAGGAAGGGTGTGAGTTGCCATTTTTTTTAACGCCATTCATCCTGTTTTCATTAAAGCCTGCTGTCTAGGTATTTATTGCCCATCAACACATAGTAGGCATTCAAGATTGTCATCCCTTAAAAAATTATATTGAAGGGATTAAAGCTTTACAGTAAACAGTATATACAGTTGTTGGTACATGTGTAAAATTACTCAGTTTTCTGAAAAACACTCAACCTCAGCCTAGGTCTTCCTCCACCATTATGCACCAGGACTGAACCCCACCCCCAGCCCCCAGAGTCCTTTGCTTTGGTGGAGTACACCAAATCCAGACCAAGCTGTGCTTTGAGTTTCCCCTTTCTGTTCTTATTTCTCAGATTCTGTCCCATATTCAACCTTCTCTTTCTGACTTACCTCCCTTAACATGATTCCTTCAAGCTCCATCCAAGAGGAGGTGAAGAAGGTGAATTCACTATTCTTAATAGTTGGGTAGTATTCCATTGTGTATATAGACCACAACTTTCTCAGCCACTCATTATGGTTTTAGTTTGCATTTCTTGAATGATAAGTCATGTGGAACATTTTTTAAATATGTCTGTGGGCCATATGAATGTCTTTTTAGAGCAGTGTCTGTTCAGATAGGTTGCCCATTTTTTACTGGGTTATTTTTTTGAGGTTCAGCTATGGGCTGGTTATGATTTAACTCATGACCTATTCTAGACCTCTGCCTTAGAGCATGGGAGTTGTAACAAAGAACAGCCTTGGTGGGGTCCTTCAGGAAGCAGGCCTCATGGTATTTTGTACTAAGAAATGTACCTGCTAAAAATGACAAGCAAACATGTTCTATCAAGCATGGAGACATGGGTAAAAATCAGTAGGATTTTGATTTTTAAACTTTTTTTTTTAAAAAAAATGCCACCAGGTTTATCACTAGGGTGGATGCCAGCACAACAGCATAGCACTCCCAGCAGCCATTTTTTCTATTTTATTTGACAGGACAGAGAGAAATTGAGAGGGCAGGGGAGATAGGGAGAGAAAAAGATAGACACCTGCAGACCTGCTTCACTGCTTGTAAAGTGCCCCTTCCCCACGAGGGAGGATAGACCCTCTTGAACCCCGGTCCATATACGTGCTTAACTGAGTGTGCTACTACCCAGCACCCCCCACCCCAAATCAGTAGACTTTATAAATAACAAGTATTTGAAAGTCTGAGATCAGGAAACTCTTCAACAACATTGAAAAATCAATGTCAGTGCTGTTGTCTTTTTCTCTTTCACCTCTCTCTCTCTGTGCCTTGTTGCTTGTCTCTATCTGAAACAAACAAACAAACAAGCAAAGTGACACTTTCACTTCCTTTCTCTAACTTAAGACTTTGAGAGGTCCCGGATATATATTACTACAGAGAATCTGTGAAAAGTAGTCATTCTTGTGAGTTTATGATTTCAGTATAATAATCAGCATCTGCTAAGGTCTTGGATAAGTGAATATACTGGAGTGGAAAAAAAACTTAGATATCTGATTAATTCATGGGATTTAATGGGCATGAGAGGTGGACAGAGTGTGTTTTGTTTGAACTGTATGATTTAGTTTGCAAAACAATTCAAGTGACAAATCAGGTGAAACGTTTGAATGTCACCCAGCTGTTTATAATCATCATTAAGCTAATATGTAAAAGAATCTTTTTTATCAACAGGCTGTTAAATCTGAGAGTAACTAGTAGAATCTGAGAGTAACAGAATCCATGTGTCCTAGGAAGATTATGCACGGAAGCTCTATGACGAGTCCAAAATAATCCTATAATGAAATACACTGTAAATGTAATCATATAGGCAATAAATGAAGTTTTCTCCCTTGATGGCACATTTTTATGTAAATGTATAATTGTGTGTGTGTGGGGGGGGCAAGCAAGTCACCAAAAGATTTGGAAGGAAATCAGGAGGGAGACTGTGTGACAGAATCATCAGAAAGGTTTACTTACAGTGATCTGATTAGAATGTAGAATTATCATGGAAGCACTATCTATACAGCTGTCACTGTTTGAGAGAAACCACTTTATCAGATAGAGGCAACAGCTGATTCATACCATGCAGCACAAAAGTCCCTGGCAAACCCTGCCTGGACTCCTTTCCTGTGCCTTCTGTGGATACTGATTCTGCTTCTCTCTCCTTTCTACTTGGTTCCCTGCTTTTTTTTTGATCAGCTGGCCCTGGATGGGGCTACTGTGAGAGCTTTGCTCTCACAGGAATAGTCTCATTCCTGGGGAGATCAGTGCTGTCACTGTGTACTTCCCAGACCTGTTTCTCTCATGTTCTTCAGATCAGTGACTGTTGAATCATTTGCCTAGTGACTCAAGCCAGCAATCTGGAAATTGACCGTCCCATCTTTCTTTCCTCATCAGACACATTCAGCCACCGTTTTTTTGTTTGTTTGTTTGTTTGTTTTTTCTGTCTATCAGAAGCTCTGCTTTGTTCCTGGCTGTTACTGCTCTAGTTCAGGAACATGTCTTCCCCGCCTTGGTTATACTTGACCTGTCTCCTAACTTCTGTGTCAGACTCACAGACTGTGTTGTCTAAGTCCAGTCCTTTCCCAAAACCAAAGTCACCCCAAATGCACATCTGATTGTGTGGCTCTGTGGTTTAAAACCTCCTAAGGTCTCCCCAGGCCTTCAAAGGGGAAAACAAACAAACAAACAAACAACTCACCAGGATCTTTTCCTAATCGGATTCCTGCCTATCTTTCTAGTACTGTTTCAACCTTTTTTCCACCTTTTTTTGTGGTTTGATGCTGGTTTGCAAAATTTTGAGGTTTTTTTTTTTTGTTATTTTATTTTTAAAATGGAAATATTGACAAGACCATAGGATAAGAGGGGTACAATTACACACAATTCCCACCACTAGAGCTCTGTATCCCATCCCATCCCTTGAAAGCTTTCCTCTTCTTTCTCCCTCTGGGGGCTTGGACCCAGGGTCATTATGGGGTGCAAAAGGTGGAAGGTCTGGCTTCTGTAATTGTTTCTCTGCTGAACATGGGCAATGGCAAGTCAACCCATACTCCTAGTCTGCAAGGTGGTGGCTGAAAAGCATTAAGATATAAAGCAGAACTAACTGTTTAATAATCAGGAAACTAAAGGCAAGGATATAGAAGATGAGATTTGGGGGTCTCCATTTTGGAAAAAGCTAGTAGATCTATTTTAGGTATATTCCAAGAGGCCCATGACTTTACTAATTTTTTCCAAGGCCCAGCAGCTAACGTGCAGGTGGACCAAAGGTGGTGTCTGGGGAGATGGTGTCAGAATTGGAAATAGGACTAGATAGCTGGAGCAGAGGAGAGAGTAGCTCCCAAACCTGGGAAAAGTATATAAATATTGTTAACCGTAAACCCCATCAATTTGATCTAGGGCCAATATTCAGTTATTTCTTCCATTGCATAGAAATCTCTAAATTGAAGCAACGCATGCAAAAACATTACCAAATACACACTGGTTTACAGTATAGTCTTTAACACACAGGCAGAACCTCTCATCTCCCCTTGATTGGTCTTGTCCCCACCCCTTCCCAGTATTACTGTCCTCTAGCTTTTCTGAATGACACCTCTTTTGAAATTGTATTTCTTTTTTTTTTTAATTTAAGAAAGGATTAATTAACAAAACCATAGGGTAGGAGGGGTTTTAACATGTCTTGTGAAAAATGACACCTCTTTTAAGAGATGAGCTAACATGAGACTGAGAGCTGATGGCTCAGCAAGTACTGTGAAGGCCTTATCATAGATGAGACCCCGGTTCAATCCTAACATCACATGGCAGCACCACGGGTAGCACCAAGGGAGTTTCATCTATGGTTAAACAATACTTTGATGTTTTCCCCCCATTTTTTGTTGTCCTTGTTGTTGTCCCTATTGCCATTGTTGCCATTGATATGACAACAATTGTTGGATATGACAGAGAAAATTTGAGCGAGGAGGGGAGACAGAACCAGAGGGGGAGAGAAAGATAAACACCTGCAGACCTGCTTCACTGCTTGTGAAGCGACTCCCCTGCAGGTGGGGAGCCGGGGGCTCAAACCGGGATCCTTGAGCCAGTCCTTGTGCTTTGTGTCATGTGTGCTTAACCCGCTGCGCTACTGCCTGGCCCCCAGTGCTTTGATGTCCTTCCCTTTCTTCTCTCTCTCTCTGTCTCTCTCTCTCTCTGTGTGTGTCCTTCTCTCTCTCTCTCTCTCTCCCTCCCTCTCCCTATCTCTCTCTGTCTCTCTCTCTGTCTCTCTCTCTCTCCCTCCCTCCCTCTCCCTAAAATAGAGAGGAAAATTTGATCTGAGGAGATGATTTAGTAGTGTCAGTCATGCATGGGGACCTGGGTTCATTCTAAAGGGGTAGACTAAAAGAGGCAAGGCCTCTCCAGAGCCCTAGCCCACTGGGGAAAAATAGACACAGGTTGGGGGTATGGATCCACCTGTCAACACTCATGTCCAGCGGAGAAGCAATTACAGAAGTCAGAACTCTGCACCTCCAAAAGAATTCCGGTCCATACTCCCAGAGCAGGGAGAAATGTTTGGGAAAGATAACAAGAGGGCTCTGAACTCCAATTCTGTCAGAAACTGGAGAAAGAAGAGGAGAAAAGGAAAGCCATTCAGAAGTAGTAATAGGTGTATGTGTGACTTAAAATTGAAGAGCAGGCAGAACCATGGAATAAATGGCCAAATATAGATAGATAGATAGACAGACAGACAGACAGACAGACATATAGATAGATAGTTATAGAAATAATAGTCAATCAATATCTGTGATTTTGGGAGAACCACTGCAGTTTCCAATGGAGGGAATGGGGACACAGAATTCTGGTGGTGGGAAAGGTGTGGAATTGTACTCCTGTTATTTTGTAATATAGTAAATCACTAATAAAAAAAGAAAAGAAAGGTGAGGAAGTTTAGTGAGTAAAATCTGGAGAGAGAAGAGGGGATAAAGCACCTGACTCAGGAGCAAATGAAGATTTTACCAGCGAGGGCAAACTGCACTTAAAGTCTCTGAGCTTCACTGCCAATTTAGTTTAATTTTTTTTGGATTATATTTATTTATTGGATAGAGACAGCCAGAAATTAAAAAGGAAGGGGATGATAGTGAGTGAGAGAGACACCTGCAACACTGCTTCACCACTCACAAAGCTTTTCCCCTGCAGGTGGGGTTATTATTATTATTATTATTATTATTATTATTATTATTATTATTGTCTAAGTACTCCACGGGATTTTTCTGTACAGGACCTACAGTGGTGTTGCCAGGATAGTTGGCATATAGGCAGTGACACGAGGCTTATTTTCTTTTTAAAATTTTTTATATTTATTTATTTATTCCCTTTTGTTGCCCTTGTTGTTTTATTGTTGTTGTTGTTATTGTTGTTGGATAGGACAGAGAGAAATGGAGAGAGGAGGGGAAGACAGAGAGGGGGAGAGAAAGACACCTGCATACCTGCTTCACTGCCTGTGAAGCGACTCCCCTGCAGGTGGGGAGCCGGGGGCTTGAACCGGGATCCTCACACCGGTCCTTGCACTTCACACCACAAGGCTTATTTTCATTCATAGTGGGCCACATCTTTCCCACCCTAACTTTGCATAGTGGACCCTTTGTCTTCTGCATTCTTTCAATTAGTGATTATTTTTGTGACCATCTACTATAACGCCGTTTTTCTAGCGGCTGGGGAAACATTGGGTGCACTGGAATGGCATTTATGCCCATTTCATCTTTGTGCTTCAAGACTTGTTTGCCCTTGCTAAGGCTAGGAAGCTTTATGCTTACCTGGTATATAGTATTCTAATTCCTTCCTTTCACCCATCAACTTATCATGCTGAGAGCCCTTGAAATGCACTATTAGACTGTAATTTTCTTTCAAGCTGACTAGGGACTATATTTGATTTTTTTTGATTTTTTTTTTGTTGTTGTTGTTTGACCAGTGATTTATTGTTGATTTACAAAATTAGGAGATAGCCAAGGAACGATTTCACACCATTGCTACCACTAAAATTTTGTGTCCATATTTTCTTCATTGGAAACTTCAGTAGTTTTCCCAAGGTCAAAGATTTGGGCTGACTATTTTTTTCTGTAACTATATTTATATATCCCCCCCCATTTTCCCATATGGTCCTGCTTTCTCTTCCTTTCTAAGTTACACTTACACCCATGACTACTTCTGATTGTCCTTCCTTTTCCCCTTTTCTTTCTCTGGGTCCCGATGAAACTGGAGTTCAGAGCCTTCTGGTCATCTTTTCTTAACATTTCTCCCCCTCTAGAAGTATGGACCAAAAATTCTTTATGACATCACATAGTTTGTGCACACTGAAAGCATTACTGGCAAGTTTGTCACTCACAGCAATGCACTGTGTGGACATATCAAAGATCGGGATTGTCACCTGAATGAAAATAAAAATATAACATAATACAGTTTTCTCTCATTGTTCAGTTCAATGCATAATATTTTAACTTCTCCAAATTCCAACAGTCTTTACAGGCAACAACTGCAATCTGCATGCAACTAAGCTCACTTTCAGGTGAAGCTGGGAAGTTTGAGTCTTTGTAATTGTCACTCAGGTTTTACTTTAGTGTGAGAAAGTTCTGTGTTATGTGCAAGGCCTATCTGCCCAGATGATCTCACATGTATGTCTATTTCTATGTTTTTTTAGATCTTATCAATAACTGTTTTTAGTTTTTTAACGTGCTTTCTTTTTTGGAGATGTTAGGATTTAAATTCTTGTTTTTCTCTAAGTCACACCTTTTCCTGATGTGCGTTCCACTAAGTGCATGTTCTGACATCTCTTTCTTCATACAGGTTTCCTTCCCTGGGAACTTACATTTGGTTTTGGTTCTTCGTCCTACAAGTTTTCTTCAGCGAACTTTCACTGACATTGGATTTCGATTTAGTCAGGAGGATTTCATGCTGAAATTGCCGGTGAGAGTTCATCTTTGAAATGTCTTATTCGTACGCAGGCTTTGTACCATGCTTTTTATGTTTTACACGTGCTCTCAAAGAATTTAAAAAGAATAAAATAGAGCTTCCCTGCCCCCTAAAAAATGTATGTTGTGTGTGTATATATGTGTACAAAAATACGTACATTTTATTTTCAGTACAAATTAGTGTGTGTTTTATGTATTTGAACTCCCATGACTTTACATCCTGAGCTAGATCAGCCCCTCTTGAGAAATTCTAACTTAACTACATAGTGCCCTCTTCCATTGTTACATACCTAACAGTCCTCTCAGGGGCTGGCCCTTGACCATGCAGATTTGTAGACTAGGGAGAGTTAGGTGTCTGGGTTTCTCTGCTTTCTAGTTTTGTTGAATAGAGAAATGTGTTGGAAATGGAAACATAAGCAGAAGAAGGTTACACACGGGGAGGGAGGCGTACAGGAGAGGACTGTGGGAACTGCTGGTGACTTGCTGCTAACTGAATGAGGTTGATGGTATAGTGGAAGGGAGGGTGGTCATGAAGGACAGTTAACAGTTTAACAGTATCTTTCTTGCTTACTTATATAGGTGGTTATGCTGAGCTCAGTTAGTGATTTGCTGACATACATTGATGACAAGCAGTTAACCCCTGAGTTAGGCGGCACCTTGCAGTACTGCCACAGTGAATGGATCATCTTCAGAAATGTATGTTCTCTTTGCCCTTCCTGTAGAGTTCGTGTTGGCTTTTAAATCAACTTTTCCCACTTTCTATGCTCCTTGGGAAAGACAGCCTTCTGGGGGCTCCTGCTTTTCAACAACACTGTATAATCCGCCATCTTGTTTCTCTCCTATAGGAAATTGCTAGACATGATGCAGAGTCATTGAGGATGGCATTGAAGGAGAGGCCTAGGGAATAAGGGTACATGCTCTGCCCATCCCCTCCTGTGGCCATGTAGTAACTTGAAGAAGCAAGGGGTGGGGTGATGGCAAACCTGGTTGAGCGCACATGTTACAATGTGCAAGGACCCGGGTTCAAACCCCCAGTCCCTTCCTGTAGAAGGAAAGCTTCATGAGCGGTAAAGCAGGTCTGCAGGTGTCTCTCTCTCACTCCTTCTCTACCTCCCCCATGCCTCTCAATTTCTGGCTGTCTCTATCCAATAAATAAATAAAGATAAAATAAAGAAAAAAAATCAAAGGGTTTGGGTTGAAAACCTAGGGTTGCTGGTTTTTAACTATATGACTCTGAGCAAGTTATAGAGCCCCTCTGGGTTGCAGTCTCTCTAGTTAAAGGTGGGGATGGTAATAAGTGATAAATGGTAGAGGCAGATTAAGAAAATTCGACGAGATAACAAGTGTGAAGTGCTTGGCACAGTGGCTGGCATTTGACTATTGCTGGGGTGGGGTGCAGAAGGTCAAATCCAGGGCCTCATGCCTGTGAGGCATGTCCTCTACCCTGGAGCTATATCACAGACACAGCACAGTGATGTTTCCGAGGCAGTTTGATTTACTGCATAGATTCCTTCTGGTGTGAGTCTGTGCTGTGAGATGTATTAGTCCAAACGCCCAGAAATGTGGGTTTATATGGTCTCTAAAATGTTCCCCTTCTTTCTGAGAGTATTGGTTTCAGAAACAAAATAGATAGCACATCCTTACCTGTCACTTTGATGTGAGAGGACATTTGAGATCACAAGTTCAAATCTACTACAGTATCTCCAATGGCGTGTGGAGACTATCACCTTAGTCTGAGAATAAACTTAAGCAAAGTGGCTTTGAACTTCTCATCTCTCTTCAGAAGTCAAGCTATAGAGTGATTTTAGAATTGTAGAGTGTAGTACAGTAAGGAAACACTGAGTTTTTGAAAGAGTATCAAAGTTTTCAAGACATGTCATCTTTAAATGATTTTTGGGAGTCTGGCGGTAGTGTAGTGGGTTAAGTGCACATGGCGTGCGAAGCACAAGGACCGGAGTAAGCATCCTGGTTCAAGCCCCGGCTCCCCACCTGCAGGGGAGTCACTTCACAAGCGGTGGAGCAGGTCTGCAGGTGTCTATCTTTCTCTCCCTCTCTCTGCCTTCCACTTCTCTCCCCATTTCTCTCTGTCCTATCCATCAACAATGACATCAATAAAAACTACAACAATAAAACAACAAGGGCAACAAAAGGGAATAAATAAATAAATAAATATTAAAAAAAGAAATCATTTTCATTGGTGTCCAAGAAACCAGTACAGAAATTAAGAGGGGAAAAAAAAACTGATCGAGAGGACTGTTCCTCACTCTAGTTTCTGAGGTGCAGAGTGAGTGCGGATGGCCAAGAGCAGGGTCAAATCGCCTTAGTGGAAGCGAGTTTGTCTATGTGTTTGCTGTTGTGCTTCACTAAAAGGGGAGACAATGACTGGTCCAGATTTGGATACCCTGACAGAGTTCCTGTAGAATAAAAGAATCCCTGTCTCTTTGCAGGCTATAGAGAATTTTGCCCTGACAGTAAAAGAAATGGCTCAGATGTTACAGTCCTTTGGAACGGAACTGGCCGAGACAGAACTACCAGATGATATTCCTTCAATAGAAGAAGTCATTGCACACCGTGCTGAAAGGTATCACCTGCTAAAGGTATGTGGACAGACATGCTTCTCGTGGCCTTTCTCTTGCTAGAGAGGTGCCTGGGTGGGATCATTTAATGCTGGCTGATTGGGAGGAAGGCAGAAGTGGTGTTTGCCGGGAGATTGTCCGGGACAGGTTGAATCAATCTATGTGTTCCTCTGTATAAACAGTCATTGTCTTGAGAAATTGTTTCTTTTTTAAAAATTTTATTCCTGACTTCATATTGATTTACAAAATTACATGTCAGCAAGCCTCTAATTGCACACTGTTCCCACCACTAGAGCTCTGAATCCCCAATCCCTTCACTGCAAGCCATAGCAGTTCTCCCAAGGTTGCTGTCATCTCTACAACTATCTGTCTACATCTGTGCACAACTGCTCCCTTTTTCTTCCAGGTCCAGTCCTCTCTTCCCCTCCAAGACACACATAACCCTATTACTACATCCAAATGTCCCTCCCCTTTTCCTCCTCTCTCTCTCTCTCTCTCTCCCCGTGCTGAAGTTCAGAGCCCTCTTATCTTCTTCCTCCTATCACTTCTCCCCCAATGAGAGTATGGATCAAAATGGTTTGGGGGGGGCAGAAGGTAGGATTTCTGGCTTCTGTAATTGCTTCTCCACTGGGCCTGGACACTGGCAGGTCGATCCAAAGCCCCAGCTTGTTTCTGTCTTTCCCTAGTGGGCTAGAGCTCTGGAGAGGTGAGGTTCCAGGGCACATTGGTGGGGTTGTCTGCTCAGAGAAGTCAGGGTGGAATCATGGTAGCATCTGCAACGTCGTATTTGGAAGGTGGCAGGACAGAAAGTGAGACAAAATAGTTAGTGAACAGGAACCAAAAGTAGGAACAGAGGGAACAGCGACAATAAGATTAGGGATCTTAGAGTAGAAGAAAGCTAGAAAGTTCACTTCAGGCATATTTGTAGGAGCCCATGGCTATGGTAGTTTTTGCTTGAGTATGATAGTGAACATGAATTTGGATACAACTATTGTCTGAGAAAATGGTGTCCAAAACAGGCTAGAAAGTTGGATTAGGGTAGAGAGTAGCTCCCATTCTTGAAAAAAATTCTATGAATAAAATGAACTATTTTCCTCCATCCACCTGACCCAGGACCCGTATCTATTTATATTTAGCACCAGAGCCTGTGTGACCTCTGAGTCCCTGTTGGTCTGAGCCCGCAGCTCATGGTAACAGCTGGGAACATTGCAGGCTGCACCGTAAAGCAGTGATGGTAGGGACTGCTCCATGGAGCTCTTCCCCCCATCCTGTGCTCTCCATGCTGCTCCCATGTGGTTCCAGGGTACAAACCAAGGGCCACACATGTGGTGAGGTATGCACTCTACCTGCTGAGTCATATCCTGACCTAGGGTACCTACTCTTGATTTTTTCTTTTTCCTTTTCTTTTTCTTCTTTTTTGCCTTGCCTTGCCTTGCCTTGCTCTGCCCTCTTCTCCCCTCCCCTCCCCTTTCCTTTCCTTTCTTTTCCCTTCTCTTCTTTTTCCTTCCTTCCTTCCTTCCTTCCTTCCTTCCTTCCTTCCTTCCTTCCTTCCTGTCACTGGGGTTATTGTTGGTACAACTCCCAGTGGCCATTTTGTTCATCCTTCCACCTTTATTTGATAGGATGGAGAGAAATTGAGGAGGAGGAGATAGAGAGGAAGAGAGAAAGAGAGACACCTACAGCACCGCTTCAGTCAGGACCAGGGGTTTGAACCTTGGTCCTTGCATGGTAAAGTGTGCACTCAACCTGGCCCTCTCGTTTCCTACAGTTGACTGAAGGTGGCAAGTTAATTTTGTGCTCCTGACCAGTTTTCTGGAGTGTTGAAGTCAGATTTGGAGTCAAAGTTTACTTCCCCCTAGTTTAATGTAATTAAAATAATTTTCTATTGGGGTCATGCTAGTTTCCAAGAGTGTATGTTTTAGGGGTATATTTTCACACTTCTTCCTGATGCCCCTTACCAGAGTACCAACATTCTCCACCAAGGGCTACTGGGCCCACTCCAGCCTACCATGCACCCCCAGCCCCCCCCCCCCCCCCACCTTGGTGATTTTGGCCTTGGAGTCAGAATCTGAAAGCTCGTTTCCCTTTGACTTTGTTCCTTTTCTTTGTTTCTTCATACCCATATATACAACTACTGTGTGCTTCGCTTACCCCCCACACTTGGCAGGAAGCAATTTGGGGACACTGACAGACCCAGGCTCTATAGTGTGGTGGCATTTTCCATTAAGAGAGGACAGAAGCTGAAATTTTAAAGCATAATCTCCAAGTAAAGGCTCCGTGGAGAATCCCTCCCAGACTGTGTGATTGGGTAGTTTCCTCATTCTCTCTGAGTTTCCATTTCCTTTCTTCCCTTTTTTAATATGGTACCAGGGAGTGAACCAGAGGCCACACACGTACATGATACCACTAACTGACATGCCTCTTCCCATTTTCTCTCTTTCTCTCCCTTTTTCTTCCTTCTTTCCTCTTCTCACTCTTTTCTCCCTCCCTTCCATTTCTCTGTCATCCCAGGGCCTTGCTGTTCCAGAATGACTTTTTCAGATAGAAACAGAGAGGTGGAAAGACACACCAGCTCCAAAGGTTCCTCCAATGTAGTGGAGGCCTGCTTGAATATGGGTCATGTGGGCCAGGAAGATAGCATAATGGCTATGCAAAGAGACTCTCATGCTTAAGGCTCTAAAGTCCAAGGTTCAGTCTCCAGCACCACCATAAGCCAGAGCTGAACAGTGCTCTGGTGAAGAAAACAAAGAATATATGCAGAAATTTTACACACACACACACACACACACACACACACACACACACACACACACACACACACACACAGTATAGAGATAGAGAGGAGTTGAGAGGAAAGGGTGAAATAGAGATGGAGGGAGGGAGGGAGACAGACCTGCAGCATTACTTCACTCATGAAGCTTCATCCCTGCAGGTGGGAACCAGGTGATTGAACCTGAGTCCTATATGTGTGCTCAACCATGTGTACCACCACCCAGCCTCTGCAGAATATTAACAACAAAAACAAAACTTTAGTGGCTGGGGATGGCACATCCAGTAGAGCATGCATGTTACAGTGTGTCAAGACCCTGGGTTCAAGTCCCTTGTCCCCATTTACTGGGGGAAAAGCTTCATGAGTGGTGAAGCAGTACCGTAGGTATCTCTCTCTCTCTCTCTCTTTATATTTCTCTCTCTCTCTCTTATCTGTCTCCCCCTCCTCTTCCCATTTCCTTTCACATTCTGTTTCCATCTTAAATAAATAAATAAATAAATAAGAAAGTCTTCTAAGAGAAGAAAATGGGTCGTGTATATGAAAACAAAGCAAAGAACACTACCAATGTGAGATATTTGGCCACCCCTTAGCCCATTTTCTTATCCTATATCTTGAGAGAGAGAGAAAAGAATCATGAGTGAGACACCAAAGCATCACTCCATCATCCATGGACCTCTTCTAGCACCATCCATGGTACCAGAAATTGAACTGTGTGGTGCTGGAACCCAAGGCCTTGGGCACTCTCCCAGCTGAGCCACCTTCCGGTCCCTGGTGTGAAAATCTTTCTTGTCTACCACTGCTTTGTTGGAATATGGTAAAAATGTCAGCACAACAGGAGACAGTCTATTGAAACTTATTACCAACAAGAGAAGGAGGCTAAGAAGCAAGCATGAGTGTGCTTCTGGCTGTAATGAGCTTCTGCTAGTAGTGACTGCAGCATCTACCCCAACAGCCAGGAAGCCTGTCGGGAATCCTTCTAGCTCTGGATTTGGTGGAACCCAGGTATTCGCTGAGTTTGCAGCCATGAGGATCAAGGCCAACGCCTGTTGTTCCCATTCTGTGGGTTCTGGTTGTTGGCTTCCTTTTCTTTGGTCCCTCAGGTGAGCTTGCTGGCAGGCTGACCTGTTGACCTGTCCTGTCGTGCCTTTGCAGAGTGACATCACAGCCGTGACCAAGGAAGGGAAAATCCTGCTGACGAATCTGGAAGTGCCTGCTGCTCAGGATGCTGTCAGTATGCGGCTCAACCATCAACAGCAGATAAATGGAGACTGGCAAACGATTAATAAGTGAGAGCTCCCTCTTTGGGTTTAGATTATTTACTTGAGGCTTTTGTAAGGAAACCACAGTATTTCCATTAACTTGTTTACTCTCTTTATTTATTTGATAGAGACATCCAGAAATCAAGAGGAAGGGGGAGATGGAGAGGGAGAGAGACAGAGAGACACCTGCAGCCCTGCTTCACCATTTGTGTAGCTTTCCCTCTGCAGGTCTGCAGGTGGGGACTCAGGGATTGAACCTGGGTCCTTGTGCACTGTAATGTGAGTGCTTCATCAGGTCTGCCACCACCCAGCTGCTTTCCATTTTTTGAAAGTGGTGCCAGGGAATGAAGCCAAGGTCTCATGCATGTACCCATATCACTCTTGAGTCACATTCTGGACCAAGCTGTTGACAGACAGACAGACAGACAGACAGACAGACAGACAGACAGACAGAGCTATGGGCGTACCACTCCAGCCATCAGTGGAGCTGCCTCCCTAGCCCATTGCTGTCCATGGTGCTCCCATGTGGTACAAGGCCTGGACACAGGGCCTCATGCCCAGAAGGAAGAAATCTGTTCTACCAGATTTCTGTGAGTTATCCCCCAACCCCAGGAATTAATCCTTTTTATGCAGTGCTGGGATTCAAACCCAGGACCTCAGGCATGCGAGGCATTCAGTCTACCACTGAACCAACATCCCAGCCAACATTAAACATTGTCACTGCAATCTGTAAAGTGTGAAGCTATCCCCGGGTCCCTGGGAGTCTGGGAGCTCCTTTTTTCAATAGTCTTTCAGGGGGTTTGAGTGTATGTGTGGGGGTAGATAGCATAATGGTTATGCAAACAGAGTCTCAAGCCGGAGGCTCCAAAGTCCGAAGTTCAATTCCCTGTACTACTATAAGCCAGGGCTGAGCAGTGCTCTGGTTAAATAAATAAATAAATAAATAATAGATAGTTGGAGATGGTTGTAGAAGAGGTTCTGTGAACATTGATGCCACTACCTAGACCAGATGGCATGGCCTGTGACTTCCCTTGTAAGTTCCTTTCTTCTTCTCCTCCTCCCTTTTTTTTTTTTTTCTGCAATGTTGTGGCTAGAACCCTCATGCATACAAAGTGTGAGCTCCACCAGTGATTGACCTCCCTGATCCTACCTATAAATTCAGAATGTTCACAACAGGAGTATCCATATCCCTATAAACCAAGTAGTTGCTTCTAAAGACTTCTTTGGCTTTTTTTTTTCTTTCTATCAAGATTGCTGGCTCAAGTCCATGATATGGAAATTGCTTTTGATGGCTTTTGGGAAAAGCATCAACTGAAAATGGAACAGTATGTTCAGCTATGGAAGTTTGAGCAGGATTTTCAAGAGGTTGGTGAAAATGTTCCTTTAGGCATATCTGTTCATTGTGCTGACGTCTTCATTCACACGATATCCATTTTCGCCTACAGAGAGGAGGGGTGGGGGTGAGGGAGAGGCAACCATGAGTGGGCCTTGACCTTGAATGCAGAAACCAACTACAGTAGAAACTCTGGCTTCTTTGGCTTATGCATGGCAATGGAAGTGTTGAAATGCTTGTATATATGACAAGGGCAAAATTGCCATCCATCTGATGCTTCTCATTCAGATTACTTTTTGGTGAAGTGTGCTTTCAGACCATGGGATAGCTTTCTGAGGAAATAATTCCAGTTTCCCTTTGAGCCTTTAAATAGCACACGCCTGTTTTGACTGTGCTTATAACATGGCACCTTTTCTTTTTTTCTAAAACGAGAGAGAGAGAGAGAGAGAGAGAGAGAGAGAGTTCAGCTCTTGCAAATGGCAGTGCCAGGGATTGAACCTGGGAGCTCTGGGGCCTCAGGCATGTAAGTCCTGAGCTCATATACTGAGTTATCTCCCTGCCCCACACCCCCATGAAAACTTTCTTTAACAGCTAAGCAAATTAAATTGCTCTTGGTCTTTCCAGGTGTTTATGTCTTTCCCCCTCTCTTCACTGCAGCATGTGGGTAAAATAACCCTTTTCCTAACTATACCCATGTTAATTGGCACCCACAGTGAACTTTTTAAAACTGTTTTTAAAAATATATTTTGTTTATTTTTATTGTTGTTGTTATTGATGCCATTGTTGTTGGATAGGACAGAGAGAAATGAAGAGAGGAGGGGAAGACAGAGAGGGGGAGAGAAAGATAGACACCTGCAGACCTGCTTCACCACCTGTGAAGCGACTCCCCTGCAGGTGGGGAGCTGGGGGCTCAAACCGGGATCCTTATGCCAGTCCTTGCGCTTTGCGCCATGTGCGCTTAACCACTGAGCTACCGCCTGAATCCCTGAACTTTTTTTTAAATATATATATTTAAATATTTATTTTATTTATTCCCTTTTGTTGCCCTTGTTGTTTTATTGTTGTAGTTATTATTGTTGTTGTCGTTGTTGGATAGGACAGAGAGAAATGGAGAGAGGAGGGGAAGACAGAGAAGGGGAGAGAAAGATAGACACCTGCAGACCTGCTTCACCTCCTGTGAAGGGACTCCCCTGCAGGTGGGGAGCCAGGGTTCGAACCGGGGTCCTTATGCCGGCCCTTGTGCTTTGCGCCACCTGCGCTTAACCCGCTGCGCTACAGCCCGACTCCCGGAACTTTTTTTTTTTTTTTTAAATCACTTTGTTGGGTAGGGGGAGGTGGCTGGATAATGACTTAGGTTTTTAGGTATTTTTTTTTAAACACACTAATTTCTTGCCTGTGGTTTCATTGTGTTTCTCTCTTTTCAAATTATCTTTATTTATTGTACAGAGATAACCAGAAGCTGAGAGGGTAGAGGGAGATAGGGAGAGAGAAAGAGAGACACCTACTGCACTGCCTCACCACTCACAGAGCTTTCCCCCTGCAGGTGGGCACCAGGGGCTTTGTAACGTGTGTTTTGTGCATTGTAACATGTATGCTCAACCAGGTATGCCATCACCTGACCTATTCTTTTGTTTCTCTCAGTTGCTGCTTGCTTTAATTGGTTTCCTTTTGGTACCAGGTTGCAATATGACTGACATGATTACTGTCTTGTCTAGGTAGGCAGATAGGTTCTAGATGGTTAGGGACTTAACCTCAAAAAACATTATTTGGAAATTCAAACTGACAGAAAAGTTACAGGCTTCAGAATTGCAGAGAAATATTGCCTCATATTGTTCCTTCATAATGTTTTATCTAAGTTGCTTATCATTCATTCCCAATGCACATATGCATGGACCTAGATTGGCCCTCCTTAATCGCTATCGAACAGGCCATGGCCGGTGCGCCACTATGTTCCATCGCTGGAGAGCCAGAGACGACCCGAACTGCCCCTGCGGCTACAGCCAGACTATGACCCACATAGTCAACGACTGCCACCTCTCCAGATTCAAAGGAGGTCTCGAAACTTTACATCAGGTTCAACCTGACGCTGTTGACTGGCTACGGAAGAAGGGCAAACGCTAGAAGATGGACCTAGATACAATATACACACACACTTGTGTATATGTAAAATATTTTTGAGATTTCATTTATTCGTTTTTAAGAGTGAGATAAAGAGACCAAAGCACTCCTCAGCTCTGGCATATACAGTGCCAGGGATTAAATTTCGAACATCTAGGGTTGTAAACATGAAAGTCAGTTGTGTTATCTGTGCACTCACTATCTCATCTGCCTTCAGATATGTTTTGACAAAGAATTTAATTTCTGAGTTATTTGAGATTAAGTTGTAAACATATGCTTGAGGGCCCTTCCTTCTTAAATATTTCAGTATTTTTTAATGATGGGAATATTGTCTTATGTGATCATAGTATATGGCTAGCAGAATTGGTGCATTTAATATTCCCTCTTATGGGCATGCCAGTAATTAAATCAGTAATATTCTTTACAATGTTGGTCTTGATGATGGAGCGTTGCGTGAACTTGTCAATATCCCCACCCCCACCCTCTGTATCCAGGGTTATTGCTGGAGCTCCGTGGTGCCCACACTACGAATCCATTGCTCCTGGTAGCCATTTTTCCTTTTTCCTTTTTTCTATTTTTAAAAATTTTTATATTTATTTATTTATTACCTTTTGTTGCCCTTGTTGTTTTATTGTTGTAATTATTATTGTTGTTATTGATGTAGTTGTTGTTGGATAGGACAGAGAGAAATGGAGAGGGTAGGGGAAGATAGAGGGGGAGAGAAAGACAGACACCTGCAGACCTGCTTCACCGCCTGTGAAGCGACTCCCCTGCAGGTGGGGAGCCGGGGGTTCAAACTGGGATCCTTCCGCCACTGTTTTTTCTATTTTTATTTGACAGGACAGAGAGAAATTAGAAGGGAGGGGACATAGAAGAGGAAGAGAAAGATAGAAACCCACAGACCTGCTTCTCCACTTATGAAGCGCCCCCCTTGCCGGTGGGGAGGAGGGGCTCAAACCTAGGTCCTTGCTCTTAATACTATGTGCACTTACTGGGTGTGCTATGGCTCTCCTCCTCCCCATGTCTTTTTAGTCCCCTTTAATCTAGAACTTTCTTTTACCTTCCCTTTGTGTTTTATGACAGTGTCTTTTTGGAAGAGCACAGTTCTTTAAAAAATCAATTACTTCGCTCTTTCAGTTGCTGTGACATTTCCTCATGCTTTGATGAATCTGAAACTCTCCTCCATCTATGTACATATGGCTTCACATGTATGAGCGGTGATGTTTTATTAATCATAGGTATACATTGATACTTAGCAGGCTACATTAAAAATTTTTTATTATCTTTATTTACTTATTGGATAGAGACAGTCAGAAATTGAGAGAGAAGGGAGAGATAGAGAGGGTGAGAGACAGAGAGATACCTGCAGCCCTGCTTCACCACTTGTGAACCTTTCCCCCTGCAGGTGGGGACCGGGGGCTCGAACCTGGGTTCTTGCGTATTGTAACGTGTGCGTTCAACCAGGTGCATCACCACCCGGCCCCCTACCAGGTTACATTTTGACAGATCATGCCAATTCCGGTGAATTAAATCGCTAAAAATATTGTCCACAGTTGACCCATATTACTGTATTTATTTAATAGTGTTTCCTGTGATGCTTTTTTTATTAAGAGAAAATACCTGTGGATCTATTTTGATCACTTTTTTTCCTCCCTTCTGATTTTTAGCTCATGGCTGACGTTGAACTTCTGTTAAACCAGCAAGCAGAGCTGGCAGATATAACAGGGAATCTGTCGCAAGTGAAACACAAGTTGAAGAAGTTGGATAAATTAGATGAGAATTCTCAGGTGAGTGCATTTCGGAAGAGTGTGTGAGTGCATGGCAGTGAATAGTTATGCTGTGATGATTCGCAGTTGTAGATATCTATATCAGTGATCATTTTTCATAAGGACAGTCTTGTATAATTGGTTCAGTCATGCTGTTCTTTCTTCTGGTCGCTGGAGACCAGAAAGGATTCTGCTGATAAGCCATGCCGTCAGAGCAGGAGGCCTTGGAGATTGTGGTATGAACTGTGCAGGGTCTACTAGTGCCGCAAAAGCATAAATCATTTTGGAAGCAGCTTGAAAAATACCTATCAAGAATACTACTTGCTGCTTGCAGATGGTGGTAGCACATCAGAATGTAGCTCCCTAAATAAACTTTTGATATATACACATGGATCAAACATTGCTCCATACAGATAGACCTATGTAATCGAACTGACTGAGTAACCTTGGGAACATGGGATAAATCCTCTAACCCTTGGTGTCCTTATCTATAAGTTGGCAGCTGGGTGTGTGTATGTGTGTGAAATGCTGATTGACTCTGCTGAGTGACTGTGAAGACTGATTTAGATGTTCTTTCTTTCTTTCTTTCTTTCTTCCTTTCTTTCTTTCTTTCTTTCTTTCTCTCTTTCTCTTTCTTTCTTTCTTTCTTTCTTTCTTTCTTTCTTTCTTTCTCTTTTTTATTAAAAAAGGGAGACATTAACAAAACTGTAGGATAAGAGGGGTACAACACAATTCCCACCACCAGATCTCCGTACCCCATCCCCTCCCTGATAGCTTCCCTATTCTTTATCCCTCTGGGAGTATGGACCCAAGGTCATCATGTGGGATGCAGAAGGTGGAAGGTCTGGCTTCTGTAATTGCTTCCCTGCTGAACCTGGGCGTTGACTGGTTGGTCCATACTCCCAGTCTGCCTCTCTCTTGGTTGCTTTGAATGTTCCTACTCATGACTACAGAATGTGAGCTCAGTTCTACAGGGATGCAAAGGTCACATAGGCTCCTAAGCTGAATATGGGTCCCAGACCACATCAAATCGATGGGGTTTACAGTCATTTTTTAAATAGAGACAAAGAGAAATTGAGAGGAAAGAGGGAGATAGGGAGAGAGATACAGTACACAAGGATCCAGGTTCAAGCCCCCCCCCAGTTCCCATCTGTGGGGGGAAACTTCATGAGCGATGAAGCAGCACTGCAGGAGTCTGTCCATTTTTCTCTCTGTCTCCCCCTTTCCTCTCAATTTCTTCCTGTCTCTCTCAAGTAAATAAATAAAATTTTTAAAGAAAAAAATTTAAAGGAAAAAAATATAAAGAGAAACACCCATAGTACTGTTTTTTCAGTTGTGAACCCCACCCCCACCCCCTGCAGATGGGGACCTGGGACTTGAACCCAGGTCCTTGTGCATGGTAAAGTGTATACTCTACCAGGTGTGCTACTGCCTGGCTTTTAGTTCCCTTTCTGTCACTGCAGAGGGATGGCATCAAGTCACATCTGGGGCTGTAAGGCTCCCTGGTGCACCCTTCTTAATTACATTCTTCTCTCTCTTTCTATTCAGGTAACAAACTTTTATTGCAAATTAAACATGTTAGGGAAAGAGAGAGTGAGGGAGAGCAAACAAAAGAGAAAGAAAGAAAGAAAGAAGGAAAGGAAGGAAGGAAGGGAACTGAGAACTGACCCAGAAAGAGACCACCAGAGTGCTCCAGTTTGGGATTTATTTATTTATTTATTTTTATTTTATTTTTTATTTAAGAAAGGATTAATTAACAAAACCATAGGGTAGGAGGGGTACAACTCCACACAATTTCCACCACCCAATCTCCGTATCCCACCCCCTCCCCTGATAGCTTTCCCATTCTCTATCCCTCTGGGAGCATGGACCCAGGGTCATTGTGGGTTGCAGAAGGTAGAAGGTCTGGCTTCTGTAATTGCTTCCCCGCTGAACATGGGCGTTGACTGGTCGGTCCATACTCCCAGTCTGCCTCTCTCTTTCCCTAGTAGGGTGGGGTTCTGGGGAAGCTTGGAATAGTGGAGAGGAAGTGTTAGGGGGATACTCACTGCAAACTCTAGTGTACTTCAGCTTTAAGGTATATATTTTGCAGTAGTTTATGGATACATGTGAACATATGCTCTCTCTCACAGAAGGTGTATATCTAGGTTTTGGGACTTTGTTAGAAAGTGAAACACCTGAGATGGAATTAGAGTATACTATGAAAGGAAACGTCTCACTCGAGTAATGAAGCTGAAGGGTTGTCATTCCACCTGTGAAGTCTCTGGATCGTTGCATTGGTTAGCTTGCGATCAGCGGATGCAATATTATTTGATATGGATTGGGAGAGGCATATGGGAAAGTGGGCCCTATCTAAGGGTTCCAGGACTGGGGGAAGTAGGGGCTCTATAGTGGAGATGTGACGTTCCTGCTGTCTTAGGGTTCAAAAAGACAATCGATAGTTAATGTTATCATCACATTATTTGGTAATTGGGTTAACGTTGAAAAGTCCTTTTGTTATGGTTTGCTGTACAGTACCCAGTATCTTGTATATAGCTGTGCTATTGGTTGCTTCTGATCTACTTGGTCTAGGCTTTTGAGAGAGTCTGCATATCAAATACACAGCCTATATATTGAAAAGATTCAGTTTGTGTTTTGAAAAACTTTGAGACATACGATTGGTTTTCCCCCTCTCAAATTAATTAACTAGTGATTTATATGTCTACATTTTGCTAGGAGTGTACATAAACACCATTCCCACCACCAAAAGACTGTGACCCATCCCTCCCACCTACTCCCACCCCCCACTGGCCCAGGAAGCTGCATGTCTACCCCTCACCACAGGGTTTTTACTTTGGTGCCCTACTTACAATTTGGTCAGGACCTGCTTTTAGTTTCCCTTTCAGGTCTTAGTCAACTTCTGTTGATGAGTGGGATCATCCCATACTCATCTTTATCTTTCTGACTTATCTCACTTAACATAATTCCTTCTAGCTCTGTCCAAGATGCGTCAGAGAAGGTGGGTTCATTGTTCTGGATAGCTGCATAGTATTCCATTGTGTATATATACCACAGCTTTCTCAGCCAGTCATCTGGTGTTGGGCACCTGGGTTGCTTCCAGGTTTTAGCTATTATGAATTGTGCTGCTATGAACATAGGAGTACACACCTCTTTTTGGTTGGGTGTTATGGAGTCCTTGGGGTATAACCCCAGGGGAGGAATTACTGGATCATATGGAAGGTCCATGTCTAGCCTTCTGAGAGTTTTCAAGACTGCTCTCCACAGAGGCTGGACCAATTTACATTCCCACCAGCAATGTAAAAGGGTTCCTCTGTCCCCACATCCTCTCCAGCATTTGTTGCTGCTATCCTTTCTGATGTATGCCATTATTACAGGAGTGAGGTGGTATCTTAGTGTTGTCTTAATTTGCGTTTCTCTGACAATCAGTGACCTAGAGCAGTTTTTCATAGGTTTGTTAGCCTTTGGGATCTCCTCTGTAGTGAATGTTTTGTTCATATCCTCTGCCCATTTTTGGATGGGGTCATTTGCTTTTTTGGTGCTAAGTTTGCTGAGCTCTTTATATATTTTGGTGATTAGTTTCTTATCTGATATAAGGCATGTGAAGATCTTCTCCCATTCTGTGAGGGGTCTCTCTGTTTGTTTAATACTTTCTCTGGATGTGCAGAAGCTTTTCAATTTGATGTAGTCCCATTGGTTTGTTTCTGCTTTAGTCTTCCTTGCAGTTGGGTTTGATTCATCAAAGATGTCTTTGAGGTGTAGGTGGGAAAGTGTTTGACCAATGTTTTCCTCTAAGTATTTGATTGTTTCTGGTCTGACATCTAGGTCTTTGATCCATTTGGAGTTGATTTTTGTCTCTGGTGAGATAAAGTGGTTCAATTTCATTCTTCTGCATGTTACAACCCAGTTTTCCCAGCACCATTTATTGAAGAGAGCCTCCTTTTTCCATTTAATCCTTTGGGCCCCCTTATCAAAGCTTAGATGTCCATAGGTGTGGGATTTATTTATGGGCTTTCAATTCTGTTCCACTGGTCTGTGTGCCTATTTTTGTTCCAGTACCATGCTGTTTTGATGATGATGGCTTTATAATATAGTTTAAGGTCTGGGAGTGTGATGCCTCCATTTCTCTTTCTTTTCCTCAAGATGGTTTTGGCAATTCTAGGTGTTTTCAGGTTCCAGATAAATGATTGTAGTGTTTGTTCTAGTCTCTTAAAGAAGCTTGGTGGAACTTTGATGGGTATTGCATTAAATTTGTATATGGCTCTGGGGAGAATATTCATTTTGATGATATTTATTCTTCCAATCCATGAGCATGGGATATCTTTTCCATTTCTTGGTATCAGTTTCTATTTCCTTGAGTAGCGACTCATAGTTTTCAGCATACAAGTCTTTCACTTCTTTGGTCAACTTTATTCCTAGGTATTTGATTGCTTTTGCTGAAACAGTAAATGGGAGTGATTTCTGGATGTCTTCTTCTTCAGATTTAGTGTTTGCATAAAGAAATGCCACTGATTTTTGTACATTGATTTTGTAGCCTGATACCTTGCTATATTGCCTAATAACTTCCAGTAATTTTCTGCTGGATTTTTTAGGTTTTTCTATGTATACTATCATATCATCTGCAAATAGTGAGAGCTTGACTTCTTCCCTTCCAATCTGTATCCCTTTGATTTCTTTCTCTTGCCTGATTGCTATGGCAAGAACTTCCAATACTATGTTGAAGAGTAACGGTGGCAGTGGACAGCCCTGTCTAGTCCCCGATCTGAGGGGGAATGCTTTCAGCTTCTGTCCATTGAGTATGATGTTGGCTGTAGGTTTGCTATATATAGACTCCACTATCTTGAGGAATTTCCCATCTATTCCCATTTTTTGTAGAGTTTTGAGCATGAATGGGTGTTGGATTTTGTCAAAGGCTTTCTCTGCATCTATTGAGATAATCGTGGTTTTTGGCTTTGCTTTTATTGATGTGGTGAATGACATTGATTGACTTATGGATGTTGAACCACCCTTTCATTCCTGGGATGAATCCCACTTGGTCATGATGAACAATCTTTTTGATATGTTGCTGTATCCGGTTGGCCAAGATCTTGTTTAATATTTTGGCATCTATGTTCATCAGAGATATTGGTCTGTAGTTTTCCTTTTTTGTTCTGTCCCTATCAGCTTTTGGTATCAGGGTGATGTTGGCTTCATAGAAGGTGGAAGGGAGTATTCCTGTTTCTTCAATCTTACGGAAAAGCTTAAGAAGTATACTGTTTCCTGAAAGTTTTGTAGAATTTGTTTCTGAAGCCATCTGTTCCAGGACTTTTGTTGTTGGGGAGATTCTTAATAACGGTTTCAATTTCTTTGTCTGTGATTGGTGCATTTAGATTTTGTAGTTCTTCTTAGTTCAGTTTTGGAAGGGCATATGCTTCTAGGAATTGTTCCATTTCTTCCAGATTCTCTAGCTTGGTGGCGTATAGTTCTTTATAGAAGTTTCGCAGGATTCTCTGGATTTCTGTTGTGTCAGTTGTGATATCTCCTCCATCGTTTACAATTCTATTAATTTGAGTCTTCTCTCTTTTTTTTTTGGTGAGTCTGGCTAGGGGTTTGTCAATTTTGTTTAATCTTTCAAAGAACCAACATTTGGCTTCATTGATCTTTTGTATGGTTCTTTTATTTTCGATGTTTATTTCTGCTCTAATTTTAATGATTTCTGTCCTGGTTGCTTTAGAGTTCCTTTGTTCCTTTTCCTCTAAGTCCTTGAGGTGTGCAGTAAGGTCGTTCATTTGAGCTTCTTCTTGGTGTTTAATATGTGATTGTATGGCTATAAGTTTCCCTCTCAGTACTGCTTTAGCTGTGTCCCAAATATTTTGATAGGTTGTGTCTTCATTTTCATTTGTTTCCAGGAACATTTGAATTTCCTGCTTGAGTGAGTCTCTGACCCAGTGATTCTTAAGGAGTATGTTGTTTAGTTTCCAAATTCTGTGACTTTTAATAATTTTCTGTTTGTTGTTAAATGTTAGTTTTACTCCACTGTGGTCTGAGAAGATACTTGGAATGATTTCAATGCTCTTGAATTTATTGATGCTGTCTTTGTGGCCTAACATGTGGTCTATCCTTGAGTATGTGTTATGTGGATTTGAAAAGAAGGTGTATTCCAGTTTTTTGGGGTGAAGGACTCTGAAAATGTCCAAGAGGTCTAGTCTGTCAATCTCTTCATTCAATTCTCTTGTATCTTTATTGGTTCTCTGCTTTGTTGATCTGTCTAAGTGTGAGAGTGGGGTATTGAAGTCTCCCACTATTATTGTATTACTATTGATGTATTTTTGAAATTCTTTCAGTAGGTGCTTAATGTATTTAGATGTTCCCTCAATGGGTGCAGTTTGGGTTTTAAACTCAAAACCCCGTCTACACTTCCCAAGCCACACCTGTAATCACTTCCATCTGTGGTTGGTACTTCTTCTCGCAGCATTCCAGCTGCACCTGTAACCACTCCCATTTCCTTTTTAAAAATTTCTTTATTAGGGGATTAATGTTTTACAGTCGGCAGTAAATACAGTAGTTTGTACATACATAACATTTCTCAGTTTTCTACATAACAATACAACCCTCACTAGGTCCTCTGCCATCATTTTCCCTGGACCTGAACCCTCCCCCACATACCCCCAGAGTCTTTGGTGCAACACACCAAAAATGTTAAACTACTTTTAAATGTTATTTATTTGTTATTATTATTATATTAATATTATTTTTAAAATATTCATTTATTCCCTTTTTTGCCCTTGTTGTTTTATTGTTGTAGTTATTATTGTTGTCATCATTGTTGGATAGGACAGAGAGAAATGGAGAGAGGAGGGGAAGACAGAGGGGGGAGAGAAAGACAGACACCTGCAGACCTGCTTCACTGCCTGTGAAGCAACTCCCTTGCAGGTGGGGATCTGGGGGGCTCAAATCGGGATCCTTATGCAGGTCCTTGAGCTTTGTACCACGTGTGATTAACCCGCTGCACTAATTCCCGACTCCGTTTTTTTTTTTTTTCACCAGAGCACTGTTCAGCTCTGGCTTATGGTGATACAGGGGATTGAACCTGGGACTTTGGAGCCTCAACCATGAAAGTATTTTTGCATAGCCATTATGCTATCTACCCCTGCCTGTTCTCCCCTCTTGACAGAGCTCATACAATCATTATTTCTCTCCTTTTCGAAAATCAGGATGTGCTCAAAAGGGCCCAGTTTCTAATACTCCACGGACACAAACTGGCTGCAAATCACCACTATGCGCTGGACTTGATCTGCCAGAGGTGCAATGAGCTCCGCTACCTTTCTGATGTCCTGCCTAACGAGATCAAAGCCAAGAGGGTGCAGCTCAGCAGGACTGTCAAGATGCACAAGCTTCTCCAGCAGGTGAATGGTGCAGTTCTAACCAAGGAGATAAGTGCCTTTCCCCCCATGTCCTTCTCAGGTTCTAGGATCAGGGTCTGCTAGAAATTTTAGAATCAAAGTGGTCTGAAGTCTGCAGGACTGTGAAGTTATGCAGATTCAGTATTAAGTCAAGTATTAGAAGCCTTGGGGGTGTCTGTTCTAAATCCTGACGTCCTGGTTGTGTTGGCTTTCTTTCTGTTCCGGGTAGATCTCTGAAGCCTCTACTCTGGTTATCGTTTATAACTTAAAACACTCTTGAAAGCTCCAAGCATTTTGTGAAAAACTGCCCCGTCTCCCACAGTGCATAGTCCCAGTAAGAAATTAAGCAGGGTCAATGTGATCTGAAGGGATGTATGCACACCCCCACCCCTGTTTATAGTGGTTTCATTGACAATACCAAAAATCTGGTAACAACCAAAATGCTCTGATGACTGGATAAAAAAAAAGTTATGGGACATATACTCAACAGAGTAGTATGCAGCAATAAAAAGGGATGATATTGTGTCCTTTGGGATAAAGTGGATGGAATGGAGAAGATTATATTCAGTGAAGCAAGTAGGGAGGTGAAGGACAACTACAGAATGGTTTCACTCATTCAGAATATAGACTACTGAATATACAGACATGAAAAATAAAGTCAGTCTATTTTTAAGACTGTGGGAGAACTATAGTGGCTATCTGTGGGTGTAGGGATGGGGACACAGACCTTTGGTGACAAGAGTGGTGAAAAATAAAAAAAATAATAAATACATTTTAAAAATGAAATTAAGCCCCCTTTTCACAGCTGGGCAGTAGAGGGAAATATCCAGTCTCTAAAGTAAAATGTGAAATATCATTCTGAGGTATGGGATCTGAGCAAGGATCTTGCAATCCATCTCTTTCTAAGGTGAAGGAACTTTCATCCTGATCCTCAGCAGTATGCACTGATGCTACACTTTGCATTTTGCTAGGAGTTTCCTGTTTCTGTCATTGATTTGGGGGAAATAGCAGGTGACTGAAATGTTACTTTTGAGAGATGGGGCAGACCTCTGCTACAGAAAAAATCCCTTGTTATGAAATCAGAGCACCTCTCAACCTCACCCAGGCATCAGAAATACCTGTTGGAAGCCTGCAAAAATATACATGCCTGGTTTGTAGTCTGGAGAGCCTGAGTCAGGATTTCTGGGGGCAGAACCCAGATAGCTTTATTTTTAACAGCTCTGAAACCAACTCTGATTCACAGAAGCCAGGAATCATCGGCCCTCCCTTAATGACCAATCTTTCTCTTTTTTCTTCATTCATGGTGTTTGTGTGTGTGTGTGTGTGTGTGTGTGTGTGTGTGTGTCCATCCCTGTCCATCCCTGTCCATCCCCGTCCATCCCCTGTCCCTTCTCATCTGTCTGTGTATGACCCCAGGCCCGTCAATGCTGTGATGAAGGAGAGTATCTTCTAGCTAATCAGGACAGAGATAAGTTCCAGACTAAAGAAGATGCGGAGAAAGCCCTCCAAGACATTGAAAACTTTCTTGAAATGGCTCTGCCTTTTATAAATTATGATCCAGAAAACCTAGAGTATGAGTTTGATGTGATTTTATCTCCTGAGCTCAAGGTGAGAGGCTTTCATTTCCATATAAATGAATTTGGAAAACTAGAATTGTAGTTGTGCTGTGTTTGATGACTCTACCGCTGGCCTTTAGTCAGATTGAAATCACATAGTTCTCCTACGGGTCCGCACTGGAGCTCTCATAGCTATGCAGCAGCAGAGGCTGTAATGACTTATACTTATCTAGTGAAGAGTAGTTTCCTTTTGTAGCTATGCCTTCAATTGCTTTTCAAACAACGATCTGAGGTAAACTGAGAGTTTTGCACATGAATGATGCCTTTGAGAAACCTCCCTTACCCAGTATATTTAGAGAGAGAGGGAGAGTCATCAAAGAGACATCATTCCACCATCTATGGAGCTACATTGGTACTGTTCATGTTGTTGCTGGGGCTTGAACCAAGGGCATCATGCAAGTAAAGCATATGCTTTGCTAGTTGAATCACCTCCCAGTCCCCTACAATACTAGAACATTTTAGAATACTGTGTGTGTTTGTGTGTGTAAGAGACACCCTCACACTCCCTCACACTCCCCCATGGTCCATCCCATAAACACCATGGCTTTCACGGTGTTCGAATCAGTTTGGTTAATGTTATTTTGCAAGTCATTTTAGTGATTCATATTCCACATGTGAGTGACACCATCTGGTAGTTGACTTTTACTTTCTTTTTTTAAATTTCTTTTTATTTTTATTGCCACCATGGTTATTGCTGGGGTTCAGTGCCAGCACTATAAATCCACCTCTCCACCAAGCCATTTTTTTCCTTTTTCTTAATTTCTATTTTATTTGATAGGACAGAAAGAAATTAAGAGGATGGAGAGGGAAAGAGAAAGATAGACACCTACAGACCTGTTTCAAGGATTGTGAAGCATTCCCCCTGCAGGTGGGGAGTGGAGGCTTGTGAAGGTGTGCAGGTGGGGAGTGGAGGATTGTGAAGCATTCCCCCCTGCAGGTGGGGAATGGAGGCTTGAACCTGAGTCCTTGTACACATGGTAATGTGTGCTCTCAACGAGGTGCACTGCTGCTCAGCCCCTGGCGTTCACTTTCTGACTTAATTTCACTTAGTATCATCACTGTTCCATCTTGTCCTAAAAGGCATGATGCCACCTTTTCACTTTTTTACACACTAGGAGCTCTCATCCATTTTCTCTGGTATCCTTGGAGAATGGCCTGAATCTGTCCAAAGGGAATACTGGGTCCTTGTCAAGAGCCCTTTGCCCCAGATATCTTCCCTTTCAGCTGTCCTCCAGACCCAGCTTTTTTTTTCCTGCTCAGGTGGACAGTGAAAGGATGCAGAAAGGATCTGGGCCTGCTTAGCAGAGGGGAAGCAGGCAACAGTGGAGGTTAGCAGGTAGAGGACTATAGACTAGCTCAGTCCCACTTAGTTGGTAGTGTCATGCTAAGCTTTCCCCATTGTGTAAATAAGTGCATTTGTGACTCTTGATCAGTCCACGGGGTTGGTAGTTTGGAGTAGCTTCCAATTCTGTGCTTAGTTGCATTTCTTATAGGCCAGCCCAGAAAATCAGCAGTGTGTCTGTGGCAATGAGAAAGTGATTCTTTGGAAGTCATCAAGCTTAACTTCCTTTTGCTGCCTCAGATCATCTGAGAGGGTGGAGGAAGGTATAAGATTCATCAGTGGCTTTGAAGCATCCAAACAACATGGAGAGCCGTCAGTGCTATGGGCTAAAATGGAAAGGAGCGCTATGATAGTGACATTTCTCACGTCTTCTCTTTTCTTTCAATATATATATATTTTTGCCTCCAGGTTTATTGCTGGGGCTCTGTGCCCACACAACAAAACCCACTGCTTCTGGTGGCCATTTTTTTCCTTTTTTCCATTTTGTTTGAGAGGACAGAGAGAAATTGAGGGGGGACAATGAGAGGGGGAGAGAAAGACCCCTGCAGCACTGCTTCACCACTCATGAAGCTTCCCCCTGGGGTCACTGGGGGATTGAAGCTGTGTCTTGTGCATTGCAACGTGTGCGCTCAACCAGGTGCCCAGCCGCCTGGCTCCCCCAAATGTGCCTTCTTTTCGAGCCGTTATCCCAACTGATCAATGATGGCTGGTGCCTGTTTCATCACTGCTTGATATATTTCTTCTTCTAGTTGTTTGGGTTAAAGCTTCTGGTTTTCTAGACTACATGAAGGAATGCATGGATTTTTTTTTTTTCATGTACCTTTTATAAATTTCTTCTAGTTGTATTTTTAACTTTCAACTTTTTTTTTAACTGAGTTTGAGCAACATAATGGGATTTGGAATGACCCCGTTTCAGAAATGATCTCATGGAATTCTTACAAACCCTGCAGGCTCAAATGCAGACTGTACAACTCAAGCTGGAAAACATCCGAAGCATATTTGCGGACCAGCAAGCTGGTTTCAGGAACCTCACTGATAAGCACCTGAACCCCATCCCATTTGTGGTGGCTTCCGACAATTTCAGCAGATCTCGGGTGCCCTTTTTTTCACCTAAGCACGGTAAAAGTATTTCATGTTCACCTTTCCTATCATCTCTCCCTGCTCTCCTTTTCTTTTGGCCTTGACATGTCAATTCAGAATTCATTGTTTTCAGTCCTGATGAGTTGCAATGTTGTTGAAGGGTCACTGGTCATGTTCAAATGACAGTGCGCAAGGCCCGAGTCAGAATTAAATTTACCACACGGTGCTCAGGCATCTAGCTCGTTGTCTCTGAGTGACCCACCTGTTTATGGGCCACTCGGAGTTCTGAGCAGCTCTCTGAGGGGTTGGTCCTGTGCTGAAGCAGCACAGTGGCTCAGTTCCAGGCATCTCATCTGCATCCCCTCTCTCAGTTCCAGTCTTGTTCCTGCAATTGGTCGGTGGGCAGGAGTCCACCCCGTTTGCTCTGTCTGTTTGCACTGTGTTCTGTAGCCCATAGCATGATTTATTTCCTCCATTTTGAGTACAGTACAATAGACAGTATGCTATTGAGTCAGCATTTCCAAATATATTTAGAATGTTTTACGAACGACGCAAAGGTGACACTAGACTCTCCAATGGTGGTTGACCTACGGTCCACACACTTCATTATGCCTGAAATACTGGTAAGGGGCAGCTCCTTGTTTAGTGACAAATTCCTTTATCAAGCAGGTTTCAGGAATGGAACCTTGTCACTAAGTGAGGACTACCTGCAGTCTAGGACTGGGTGATGAGAGCCCAGCAGTCAGTGTGACCATTTCCCCATGTGCAACTGGTTCTTCCCTGTTTACTGCTTCTTTGTCTAAACTGTTATTTGTGTGAGCTTCTAGCAAGTGAATGGCTTGGGTGACAGAATGGACCGCCTTATTAAAATAGGTGCAGGTAAGTAGAACACTTTTGCTGATAGTTTGCTGTTACTGAGTCCCTCTTCTCATTTTTAATTTGTGTTGATAAATTTTTATCATGCAATATCTCTTTCCTGTCTGTGGATCATGGGATTAAACAATCACCATCACAGTGGTATCAAACTATGCTGGAAATCAGGTGAATCTGTGACCCCCCCTCCCCAAAGGGTCCTCTTAACAGCTTCTGGATGTTTCTGAGAGGAGAGTCACCTAGTCTGTGGGGTCCTATGTTAAGTGAATGGTTGAACATGGATCTAAAGAGATACTAGGAAAAAGAATAAAAGGAACACCCCCCCCACACACACACAGACACACCGACAGGGATGACAGCTATGGGAGTAGAAGTAAAATGGTCTGAGAGTCTGAGGATGACAGAAATGCAACATTTTTGGTTGCATGTTCTGGTTCTGTGACCATAGGCAGTTAACTTAACCATATTTAGCCTCAGTTGCCTTGTCTGTTAGCTAGGGATGATAAGGTCTGTTCTGATGGTTGTGAGATCAAGTGAGAACCAATTGGACGATAGGAAGTCCTCAATGAACTAGACCATTCCATCTCTCTCACTAAGGCGTCTTGCTTTACGTTCCACTTAAAGTTCAGTTCTCCTGGGGAACTTTCTGAAGAGATAGCCCTCAAGCTGAGCTGAGTTGAGCTGCGCTGAGGAATAGGCCTCAGTAGCTGTTGCCTAAGACCTATTCAGTCCACCTCCACCCCCAAATACACTTTATTTTAGCCATTTCATATTTCCCCCCTTTCTGAGCCCTTAATGTCATACACTTTCTCTCTGCAGTGGGAGTTGGATACTCTTTCTTTCAAGCATGTAAACATTTTATAAAAGGTACCCATCTTTATTACTTTTTGTCAGTACATTTTCTGAGTTCGTGTACGTGTGAAAACCCCCTTGGCATCTCAAACCACAGTTCATTTTTGCGCTCTGCCTACAGTTAACTTTCTTATTCTTTTTTTCCCTTCCATACTAATACTAACCAGTCATTCTTTCCTCAAGATTAAAATTACCTGAAAATGACTACAGAAAGAATAGATAGTGCTTCTCAACCTTTTTTCATCAAAGGACCACTCAGAAAGAGACAGAGAGAGAGAGAGACAGAGAGAGAGAGAGAGAGAGAGAGAGAAAGTAGTTGGCAGTGCTGAAAAGAATCAGGCTTTCCTTCAGCATAGATACACAGCGAAAGTATTTTGTTGGAAGTACCTTGGACTTGGTTCAATTTAAGACTGCCCAGTGTGTTTGTAAGGAGGAAAGGAGCTTCCTGAGGAATGTCACATGGATGGATAAATGACTTTGTTTTCCACATGGTCTGCACGTTATACCAAAGAGTCATCAATGCACCGCCATTGTTCATTTTGCCTTACTTGCTTTATAAGTGAGCTTGGTGGTGGCACACCTGGTTGAACAAACATTTTACACTGGGCAAGGACCTGGGTTCGAGCCCCCGGTCCCCACCTACAAGGGGAAAGCTTTGCGAGTGGCGAAGCAGGGCTGCAGGTGTCTCTGTCTTTTTTGCTATCTCCCCCATCTCCCATTCTCTCAATTTCTGGCTATCTATAGCTAACCAATTGGGTCAGGATTGAAACTGGGATGAACACATGGCAAATCCAAGTGAGTTACTTCGCCAACTCCAGATGACAATTTCAGTTACTTACCAATTGATTGGCAAGAGAAGTAGTACTTACTGTTAGTTGTCCCCCACCACCAGGGTTATTGCTGGGGCTTGGTGCCTATACTACAAATCCACTGTATTTGGCAGCCATTTCTTCCTTCCTTCCTTCCTTCCTTCCTTCCTTTCTTTCTTTCTTTCTTTCTTTCTTTCTTTCTTTCTTTCTTTCTACTTTAACTTGACAGGATAGAGAGAAATTGAGAAGGGAGGGGAGATAGAGGGGGGGAGAGAAAGATAGACACCTGTAGACCTGCTTCACCACTCATGAGACATTCCCTGTGCAGGTAGGGAGTGGGAGCTCAAACCCAGGTCCTTGTGCTTAGTACTGTGTGCTCTACTGCTTGGCCCTGTTAGTGTTGACTTGAGGATTAAAAAAAAAAATCAGTAGCACATGTAGGGCTTAGATGGCGTTGAATTGCTGAGTCAACTTGTTAGGAGCTGTAATAAATTGCCATTTAACTGTAGATGACTTTTCCAAGCTTTCTGATCCACTAATCAATTTGCTGCATATGATTAAATGCTTATGTATCCGAATAAAGATTCACTCTGCAAATAATGACAAGCACTAACACCTAGCTCTGCTCTTGCTCAACAATGAAGTGAATGTCTGAAGAGCGAGGGCGTGTGGGTGAATCATGGTCAGTCAGGTGAAGAAAACATCTGGATGAGTCTGCCGCAATCAATGGCTTTCTCTAACAGGACTGAACAATACTAACGTGCACACGGCAGCTTATCAATCCCTCTGATTAGTCCATAAACATATGTATGTTTCATTTCTTAAAAAAAAGTATTGATTCTATTTCTGGCTTGAAATTCTTCTTTCATCTCTCCCTACTTAGGCAAGAAGACTTGGAGACAGAACCAGAGCAACCTAAAGGTAAGTCTCATTCATTCATTCATTCATTCATTCATTCATTCACTTTAAATTGGCTTTATTGCTGCTGCAGCAGAATCAGTGCAGGGTGTGTGTGTGTGTGTGTGTGTGTGTGTGTGTGTGTGTGTGTGTGGCGGGGGAGAGACTTAAACTGTATTTTTAATTTGCTAAAACCAATATTGTGCGTTGGAAAGCCTACTTAATCTACAAGAAAATGCTGTGGTTGCGTTGTGCCTAATTGCAGTGCTGGCACAGCCCCAGGGACGTGAGCTGTTTTTCCTACATCTTGGCTTCAGTTCAGAGTCATTTCTGTAGAACGACTCATGCTAGTTCCAGCTTCTCTCTCCCCTGCCCCCACATCGGGCAGTTAGAATTTGGGTTGCACCTTTCAACAAAAGGAGACATCTTACAAGAGTGATTCCAGTCTCGCTAGTCTCTGAGTACAAAGCATGGACAAAAACTTCACATGGACCCTATTCTGGGCTCACAGAAAGCATCTGTTCATATAGATGTAAAGTCCCCGCTCAGGTCTCCGAGCTGCACTCCCAGTCTATTTCTATCTTTTCCTTAGTGGGGCAGGGCTCTGGTAAGGTGGGCTTCTAGGACACATGGGTGAGGTCATCTGTTGAGGGAAGTCAGGTTGGCGCCATGGTGGCATCTGCAAAGTGGTAGCTGAAAAGCATTAAGATATAAAGCAGAATAAATAGTTTAATAATTAGGAACCTAAAAGTAAGAATAGAGCAGATGAGATTTGGGGTCTCTATTTTGGGAAAAAAAAACTAGGAAGTCTATTTTAGGTATATTCCAAGGGGCCCATGACTTTACTAATTTTACCTGAGTCTGACAGCTTATGCAGGTGGGCTAAAGGTATTATCTGGGGAGATGGTGTCAGAGTTGGAAATAGGACCAGAAAGCTGGATCAGGGAAGAGAGTAGCTCCCAAATATGGGAAAGGTATATACATACCGTTAACTGTAAACCTCATCGATCTTATCTGGGGCCCATGTCTATTCATAGTCTGCACAGGAGCCTTTGTAACCTCTGTATCCCGGTAGATCTGAACTCATATTCCATGGTCATAGCTAGGAAGAAAGACTACGTTATTTTTTTTCTATTTTAAAAATTGTTTTATTTATAAAAGGAAATATTGACAAAACCATAAGATAAGAGGGGTACAACTCCCACCATTAGAACTTTGTAGCTTTTTTTTATTCTGGAGAAAGAAAGAAATTATAGACAAGGAACCATGTAAAATATGTAGCATTCTTCCATTCTTGAAAGACTACATTCGTAAAGAGGGAACATGATAATGGTGGTAAGCCCTGGGCTACTCCTTGTTTCATCACTTATTAGATATGTGACCTTGATCCTCCCTGTTGGACAACTTCTCTAAACCTCAGTTTTCTATTCCCCTCCTCCTATCCCTATCTCCCCCCTCCCCAAACACACAGCACTGCTCAGCTCTAGCTTATGGAGGTGCTAGGGATTGAACCTGGGAACTTTGGTGTCTTAGGCTTGAAAGGCTTTTTGCATAACCATTATGCTATATTCAACTCCTTGAACCTCGATTTTCCCATCCCTGAAATGGAGTTAAACTTGCTTAATTGTGGCAAGGATTAGAATAGGGTATGCACGAAGCATGTACAAACGTACAACGGTGGCTGCACAATATATAGAAAGTAGTCCATAAACGTTTGTTCCTCTCAACTTGGACTTGTAGCAAGTGGACAATCTTTTGCGGGGCTGCTTTTTAGGTGACAGGTCCTGTGCTGCTTTTCGGGGCTCTAGTTGCTACAAAGCAGTGCTGCATTTGCTTGTGTGTTAGGGCTTTTGCAAGTTCAGTCCTCTGATAGAAGCATTGGAAAGGATTCCTGGAGTGTACCTCAAATGGCAGCCATCACAAATCTCATGGAGTTGTCTCAGAAAGCCTGTCTAAGTGGCTCTGAAGAAGTTGCAGAATAAGTCAGATCAGAGAGGTCCGTCAACAACTACCACGTGGCAGAGTCAGAGACCGTCAAGTTACAGCTACTTCAGGATGGCTCTGCACCTCTTGTCATCCATGTTCATGCTGCTACCAATAAGTCATTCAGGAAATGACCAGTGCCATCATGAATCCTTGATTAGTGAATTCTGAGGTTCACATGTTACTCCCTTTAACATTTTCCTTGAAAAACCACTATGCTTGAGAAGCCATTTTGGTTCTTCAATGAATAAACTTTTGTTCTCTGCAAAATCAACTGCCTATGACTCATGTTCCCAAAGACCCAGAGAGGAATCTTTTTTTTTTTGTTCTATTTTAGAGATGAAACTTATTTAATATATAAATTGAGTTCTAAATAGTATCTTAGGTCTGTTCTCATAGGCAGCTCCAAACATTTTTTCACTACTACATATCAGAGTTATTTCTGGAAAACAATAATAGTGTTACTCTTTCAGTTTACACAGTTAGGATCTAGAGGTAACTTAATTTGTGCTAGATTTAATTACAGGGAAATCGTACCTATGCTTGTTGTTAATTTGCTTTTTATTTTCATCATTTCAGATTGAAGTTGTGCATGACTGTCAGGAGAAGAGACCTATGGGCCAACCTTCCAATTTGGACAATGACAACAGCCTGAATGTTTTAAAGAAGTATATTTTGTCTATATACTCATGCCAACAGTTAGCTATTGCAGCCTTTGATTTAATGCTTAAGGCAGATGGGGAGTTTGCATTCACAGAATGGGGTTTCTCCTTGGTATGATAGAGCACTAGCTAAGGAAGTGAAAGGCAAGTATATGATGATTTCACTCATCAGTGGATTATAAAGAACTAAAACAGGGGGCCGGGTGGTAGTGTACCAGGTTAAGAGCACATGGAGTGAAGCATAAGGACAGGTGTAAGGATCCCGGTTCAAGCCCCCAGCTCCCCACCTGCAAGGGAGTCAGTCGCTTTACAAGCTGTGAAACAGGTCTGCCGGTATCTATCTTTCTCTCCCCCTCTCTATCTTCCCCATCTCTCTCCATTTCTTTCTGTCCTATCCAACAACAGTAACAATAACAACAACAGCAAGAGCAACAAAAAAAATGGAAAAAAATGGCCTCCAGGAGGAGTGGATATGTAGTGCAGGCACTGAGCCCCAGTGATAACCCTAGAGGAAAATTAAAAAAAGAGAGAACTAAAAGAAATGAACTTGAAGTGAGAAAAAAAAGCCAACTCTTCTGTAGGACTTTGGGAGAACTATAGTGGTTACTGTTGTAGAGGAGGGGGGGCACAGAACTGAGGTGGCCAGAGTGGTGTGTGGAATTCTTCCCCAATTATCTTATCATCGTGTAAATCACTATTGAGTTGCTAACAACAACAACAACAACAACAACAACAACAATAATGCACTAGATGAGGTGTGGCAAATCTGGAACTGATTCAAAGAAAATGAGCTAGGGTTTTCTAAAAGACCAGAATAAAAGGGACAGTGTTTCAGAAAGATAGCATTGTGTAGATAGTTAATATTCATTTATAGATGTCAATCTATGGTTTTCCCTACTGTCATCACCTTCTGTTAAGATTTTACACATTCAAATATCCCCCCCTCCTTTTTTGCCTCCAGAGTTGTCCCTAGGGCTTGGTGTCAGTCCTATGAATCCACTGCTCCTGGCGGCCCTTTTTCATTTTTATTGGATAGAACAGAGAAAAATTGAGAGAGGAGGGGAAGAGAGATAGAGAGACACCTGCAGACATGCTTTGCTGCTTGTGAAGCAACCCCCCTGCAGGTGGGGAGCTGGGGGCTTGAACAGGGATCCTTACGAGGGTCCTTGAGCTTCGCACTATGTACGCTTAACCCACTGTGCCACTTCCTGGCCTCCCAATTATCCACTCTATATATTATATCAGAATTGTAAGCAGCCAGTCTTTTAGAGTAAAACTACTTCTTGTCCTGGAAATTCATTACTGGGAAAAATTGTACCTGAGATGCTATTACCTTTTTTTTGTCCTCCCAGAGAGAAAAGGAAGGAATTCTAGCTCAGAAATGTGCTTTAAAAAAATCCACAATTTTAAGAATAGTTTTTTTTGGAATTCTTTGCTAAATTGATCTTAAATTTAGTGAGTTAGAGTGAAAAAATTTTTTTATTTAAAAACAAGTCCTGAACCCTCCTCCTCTATCTTTTAAATGTATTTTAAAGAATCTTGTAGGTGGTGCTTATTTTAGAAGTCAGTAGACCTAATTTTATATCTTGATAAAACCAAAATCATTGGTAGTTCCTGTGCACCAACAAGTGTCACCACAGACAACTGCCAGCGATAGCCATCAAAATCTTGCGATTCCATCCGAAACCAGCAAAATAACTAATTATCATGGTTGTTTGATTTTAGCCACGTCCTGAATGAGCTGGTACAGACAGAGAGGGTGTATGTCCACGAACTCTTTACTGTTCTGCTGGTAAGTGACTCAGTAGTATTTTCTCCCACCTTTTCCCAACCCTCCCCTGCTACTTTCATCTGCAAGTGTCCTCTTTGCGACTTGTCAGGGAGGGTATTTCTCCTGAGGCCCCAGGTTTCTTAAATGTTCATATTTGGGCTCTCCCTGAGGAGTCAGACTTGTAGATTCAGAATTTGTTATGGAAGAGAATCAGGTGATCTTGTATTCAGGTAGTGGATTGCCACACTAGTCCCAGGGCACTAGTTTGAGGTTGTGATGGAGCAAATCCAAACTGGCCAGCCCAGCACACATTTGATGCAAATGTCATAGTATTAGTCATTCAGACTTGTTGCCAGCTTATTCTGTATGAATTTATGGTGCTGCCAGGGCTTCCCTGCTTTAAGCTGACTTTTTCAGAAAGAGGGATAGAGACAAAGAGATAGAATTTCCTCTATTGTGGTGGGTGCTGGGCTCAAGCCTGGATCCCACACCTGACACATCAGGTGTCTTCCCAGGTGAACTGTCTCTGTTAAGGAGAACTTAATCACATGTGATCTGGTTTTTTCACATGTGATCTCTTTTTCCTCCCCCTATGCTCTAAGTTAATCTAAAGGCCAAAGAGCTGCCTCTACGTCTTGAGTATAAAAACCATGCTTTTGCTTTTCTCCTGTCTTCAAAATAGACAGCAATGAATTGCTTTGGGAAGCAGAAGCTTTGGGTGTGAAAACAGGCAGCTTGCCTTACCCGTCAGCTATACATTCTGCCAGCCTGGCTTCTACCTCTGGTGACCCAGTTAAATGTTGATGTAAATGTTTTAAAAATAAATTCAAGGGGCCAGGCGGTATCTCAGCGGGTCAAGTGCACAGGGCGTGAAGCACAAGGTCTGGAATAAGGATTCTGGTTCGAGCTCCCCCCCCCCCCGCCACGGCTCCCCGCCTGCAGGGTGGTCACTTCACAGACAGTGAAACAGGTCTGCAGGTGTCTTTCTCTTCTTCCCCTCCTCTCTTAATTTCTGTCCTATCCAACAACAACAGCAATGGCAACAATAACAACAACAATAAGGGCAACAAAATGGGAATAATGGCCTCCGGGAGCAGTGGACTCGGAGTGCAGGCACTGAGCCCCAGCAATAACCCTGGAGGCAATAAAATAAAATAAAATTCAAATGAGATGAGGTGTGTTCAGGGTGGTGTGGCCAGTGAAAAAATAAGTAAAGAGATGAAAGACAACTACCAGATAGTTTCACTCATATGTGGAGTCTAGAGATCTGATTTATATGAACTTGCCAAGAAAAAAAATTAATCCTAACAAAGCAGAAGCAAACAAACTGTAAGACTTATGAGAACTCTGGTGGTTATCTTTGGGAGGGTGGGGATCCAGAACTTTGGTGGTGGGTATGGTGTGGGGCTATACATTGGCATCATACAACCTTGTAACTATTAACCTCAAATAAAACTTAAAAAAATAAAAAAATAAAAATAAATCCATGTCTTTGTTTTGGGTAGGGCTACATGGCTGAAATGGATAACCCAGAGATGTTTGAACTTATGCCACCTCTCCTGAGAAATAAAAAGGATGTTCTCTTTGGAAATATGGCAGAAATATATGAATTCCATAACAAGTATGTAATTACTGAATTGATTTTTCATTATCATATTCTGTAAAGAGTTCTTGACCAAGTTAATAGATGCCACCTAAAACGTTTTCTTCTTCTTCTTCTCCTTCTTTTTTTTTTTTTTCTCTGAAATTTTTGCAGCATTTTCCTGGACAGTCTGGAAAATTGTCTTCATGCTCCGGAAAGAGTGGGACCTTGCTTTCTGGAAAGGGTCAGTTAAGTTTTTACTTGAAAAAAATTTTCTAAATGTGGTCCACTGAAACAGACACTTGTTTTATAAGGGCATATTTAGAGACAAGGTAGGGGTTATTTTTTCACGTCTTTATGTTTTGGAAGGAGAGCTGTTACTCCAGCAAGTACTCAAGGCTGAATTGAGTCTCATTACAGAATCGAATGCACATCACCATTGTATTCAGTGGGGTGGTATCAAATGTTTCAGATGCTCAGTTGGTGACCATGACCCCTACATGATCCCAGGAATCCAGGGGCCATCCTGGGAATGGAATGCCGAGAGCTGGCATCATGTTCGGACCCCTGTTATTTGATCACTGGAAGTTCTAGCAAGAGTGATACCTGCTTTTCCCTTTTATTTCATGCAGAGGTTTAGACTTAAATACACTGTGGATTTCTACCAGCTATCCATGCTACCATAGTAACTCTGCACAGCGGAGAGTTAGTTGTGTATTCTTTCTATTCCACAAGATCATTCAGCCTGACTGGCTTTTCCCTGTCCAAAGAATGAACTTAGTACACTCTACGTCCTAGCCATTTTAAGTCACACTCTCCTCCACTAGAACTTTCTTGTAGAATGTTCTCTGCTAATCTAGTTCCTTCTCTTCCTGGAAGATTAGTTTTGACTTGGTTTGAGTGTCAGTTTGATAGAAGTGACCATCGAAAGCTTTCAAATGCATTTTTTAAAAAATCCCATAAAGTGCTTAAGGAATGAAAAAAAAGAAAGGGTTAGGAAAGACCAGCTTGACATTAAGTTTATCAAGCAATCCCAACTTTAAACTCTCCTCTTCTTTGACTTCCCTGAGCTTCCTTGAGTAGGCTGTCTTTCCTTTGGCCTCCTTCAGCACTTAGTCTCTGTTCCTCACTGGACACTTTATGTTTGCACAGTGTATAAAGTCCCTGTAGCCAGGGGGAAGACTCTTTGAAGCACCTTCCATATCCTTCCATATACATATTAGCAATGTATCTTTGCATTGCTAATAAGGTTCACACAGTTCTTGGCGACCAACAGTGGTTTAATTTTTGCCTGTTAATATGCTCATTTATTCCACAGCCACTTGTCGAACGCCTACTATGTGTCAAACACTGTGCTAGGCAGTGTGCATACCAAGCTCAAGACTGCTCACATAGAAAAAACAAAACAAAACGGGAGCTAGTGTGTACAGTTGACGTGTGTGTGTGTGTGTGTGTGTGTGTGTTTGAGACATATAAATGATTCTATAGGAACTGAGAAGAGGGGCATCTTATATAGACTAGAGGCATGAATAGTGACTGTAGAAGAGATGACTCTGTAAAGAGTTATGAGGCTTTTCTATACAGAGAATGTTAAAGAGTATGGAGACACATTCAATGAAGTTCAAAGACAGCTCAAATCCCATGGACTAGCATGGTTATGATGCCATGATGATATACCACTGATGACCCAAGGACCTTGGAAGTTAGTTTCAAGGTCACTCATTAAGGAACTAAGAAACTAATAGAGGAGGGGTCTGGCGGTAGCCACTGGGTTAAGCACGCATATTACAAAGCACAAGAATCCTGGTTAGAGGCCCCGGCTCCCCACCTACAGGGGGGTGGGTTGCTACACAAGTGTTGAAGCAGGTCTGCAGATCTCTCTCCCTCTCTTTCTTTCTCTCTCTCTCCCTCCTTCTCCTCTCTGTCTTCCCCATCTCTCTCAGTTTCTCTCTGTCCTATCCAACCACAACAACAGTAGCAACAGCAACAACAATGAAAAAAAGATGGCCACCAGGGCAGTGGATTTATGGTTTAGGAACCAAGCCCCAGCGATAGCAAAAAACAACAACAACAAAAAAAAAAGAAAAAAAAAGAAACTAATAGAGCGTATTTCTTGCTACTTGATTAGCTCAGCAAGAGGAAAAAGGTCTGTTTCTAGAGTTCCTACAAAGAATTTTTTTTCTCCCCCTCTTATTCTCAAACTTGATCAATGGAAGTTGTTGAAATAGTCAGATATCCATGTGTCCCTGCACTGAGTCTGACAGAGGGCTGCTGGTCTCCAAAGCCAAACAGGGCTCCAGCCAGCCCAGTACCAGCCCTTTAGGCCACAGTCCTCAGAATACGTGGCCACACTCATTCTTGCTCAGCCATTCTGGATGAAGAAATGAGAGGTGCACAAGGTGGTAATATGTTCAAATTTCCTTTTTATCACAGAAAGATGATTTCCAGATGTATGCACTATATTGTCAGAATAAACCCAGATCGGAGTTGATTTGGAAGAAGTATTCAGAATGTGCCTTTTTCCAGGTATGGTCGTTATACAAGTAAAATTCTATCCTTTTGGGGAGATACTGGGACATTTCTTATTTGTTAATATACTTTCTACGGTTATTTAGATAACTGTAGATGGATAGCTAGGCAGATATATAGCTAGGGTTCAATTGAAGAAGAATTGGAACTTCTCAAAACACACGCAGGTTCTCAAAATGCGCGTGCGCACGCTCACATACACACACACACACACACACACTCTCTCTCTCTCTCTCTCTCTCTCTGATATGCTGCTCTTCAGAGGGAACCCCTTCCAGCTTTGGAGGTTATGTTTGGGACTTTCCCTCCATATCCCCAAGTGACATGCTTGTATTATTTCCTGCCATGGGAGAGGAAAGTTGGCCTGTCTTCCCCTTTCCATACTCCACTATTGCTGTGCACAGGACCCTAAACTCCTTGATAGAGCTACATAGTTCTTTCCTCTATGTAGTGTTAACACATTATGTTTTCTCTGAGTTTGATCATCTTAAATGAATTTTTTGGGGGTCTTCTAACTTGCTCAGTTAGACTCCCCAGACCTGTTGTCCAGCTTTTTCTTTTATCCGGGGATCTTGGTGAATATCACTTCGGGGTTTGGCTTCCCTGTCTGTAGCATAGTGTCTCCAGCTTCCTCCTCTTGGATTGACTCATTTGTTTGGTGAGCCGTATCCTCCAGTACTTTGATGGAGTAATTCTGTCTGGCAGGTGGAAGTTTTTGCAAGCTTATGTTTCTGTAAGTGGCTTCTCCTCTCACACTTGATTGGTAGCCTGGCTGGGCATATATGTCCACCTAAGAAATAATCTACTTCACTTAACCCATGTATCCACAACTGTTTACTGGAAGCCATTAATCCCCCCAATTAAAAAAGAAAAGAGGGTCCAGTGGTGGCTTACCTGGTTGAGTGTACATGTTACAATGAGCAAGGATCCGGGTTCAAGCCCCTAGTCCCCACCTGAATGGGGAAAGTTTTCCAAGTGGTGAAGCAGGGATGCAGGTGTCTCTCTTTCTCCCTCTCTGTCTCCCCATCCCTCTTGATTTCTGGCTGTCTCTATCCAATCAATAAGGATTTAAAAAAGAATAAGCTTCCTCAGAATTTTGAAAGGATTTGCTTCATTGTCTCTTAGCTTCTGTCTTACTTTTGAGAAAGCTGGTGGGGGGGCAGTGGCGCACCTGTTTAAGTGCATGTAGCACTAAGTGCAAGGACCTGTGGAAGGACCTGGGTTTGAGACCCTGCTCCCCACCTGCAGCAGAGATGCTTCACAAGTGGTGAAGCAGGCCTACAGGTCTCTCTCTCTCTTTCCTCTTCTCCTCTCTCAATTTCTCCCTGTCCTATCAAATAAAAGGAAAAACTGACTGCCAGCCAGGAGTAGTGGATTTGGAGTGCTGCCACCAAAGCAAAAAATAAAGGAAAAAAAAAGAAATCTGATTGCATTTTGATATTTTAAAGATTTCTTTTGAGAAGGGGGAGAGGTGGTTGCATTTATTGGGTTGTTGAAAAAGTCATACTATATTTTTATACAGAAAAAAAATGTACCACGACTTTTCTGATAGCCCAATATGTGGTGCTAGAGAACAAACTGAGGTCTCACACAGCAAGGAATGTGTCTATCCATTGAACCATCTCCCTGGCCACCATTTTGATCTGTGTCTTCTTTCTGAGAATTCTCAGGAACTTCTTTTAGACCCAGGGCTGAGAAATCTATACTGCTGTTGGTCCTCCTTCCATCCATTGTGCTGGTCTCATGATGATCTCTTTGAAGTTACAGTCTCTTGTCCAAATTTACATGCTTTTAAAATATTTTGTGCCACACAGTTGTTCCCATTCTCTCTGGAATTTCTGTGGCCTCAGTGGTTGGTATTTGGGATCCAGCCTCAAATTATTGTTCTCTTTTCTATTTCCTTGACTCTTGGTCTATTACTCCATTTCTATGAATTTGATTTTCTTTGGAATCCTATTGAGGGTTTTGTTTCAGCCATGTTAAAACTTTGAAAGAGTCTCTATTTTTTCTTATTCTCTCAACACTTCTTTCTCTAGAACCCCTCCCTTCCCCCGCCATGAATTCAATATTTTCTCTTTTTTATTTATTATTTATTTTTTAAAGATAAAAAATTATTTATTTTCTCTCTTGTTGCCCTTATTATTTTCCATTGTTATTAATATCATCATTGTTAGATACAAGAGAGAAATGGAGAGAGGAGGGGAAGACAGAGAAGGGGAGAGAAAGACAGACAACTGCAGACCTGCTTCACCACCTGTGAAGCGACTCTGCTGTAGGTGGGGAGCTGGGCCTCCAACCGGGATCCTTAAGCAGGGCCTTGTGCTTTCTGCCATGAGCACTTAACCCGCTGTGCTACCGCCCGACTCCCACAATATCTTCTCTTATCCATATGAAGTTTATGGCTATTTTTTTGTTTGTTTGCTTGAGCTTTTTTTCTTTCATTTTTAAATTCGTGATTAATAGTGGGGTATAAGTCTCCAGAGCCCTACCCCACTAGGAAAGATAGAAACAGGCCAGGGTGGGGGTGGGATAATGGATCAATCTGGTAACATCCATGTCCAGCGGAGAAACAGTTACAGAAGCCAGAACTCCTTGTTACTGTAACCCCCCCCCCCCAAAAAAAAAAACAACTTTGATCCATACTCCCAAAGGGAAAAAAGATAGGGGAAGATGACCAGAGCTATATGAGACCCAATCCCTCCAGGACCTGACACGTTTGTCAGTAGGAATCTTGTCTTTATATCATCATTGAAAGGGAAACAAATCTGGAAAACACTAGAGGAATCCAGGCACTATTCCTCTGATCTGAGAGACAAGAGGAAAAAGGGACAGCCACTCAGAGGCAGTAATAGGTGTAGGGGTGACTTTGAAAGGCAGTGAAGACAGGACCATAGAAATAAATGGACAAAAACATGTAGATATAGATATAGACAGATAGTTACAGATATAAAGTCAACTCATATCTGTGACCTAGGGAGAACTGTAGGACTCTGGTGGTGGGAAGGGTATGGAATTATACCCGTCATTATCTTGGAATTTTGTAAATCAATTTTGACTCACTAATATGTCTCCACCCTCCCGCCTCCCAAAGATAACCACCATAGTTCTCACAAAATCTTAGAAGCAGTTTCCACAGTCATCTTTTTTGAACTCCCCCTTTCCATCACCCAATTTCAGGGGGATTTGACCTCCCTAACTCTGGAGTCTTTGTGGAGGAGAGGGGGAAGATGTTTTGTGCTATAAATGAGTTATTTCCAGGCGGTTTCTTCTGCCAATTTGAAGTTCACTTTTTTTTTGTCCAAGGCAGCCAGCTGTTTACTATTTAGCAGCGTGGTTTTCAGCTTTTAGTTGTTGTTGTTGTTTTCTCCTCTGTAGTCTTTTTAAAGTTTTTTAAATTTTATTTATTTATTTATTTATTTATTTATTTATTGGATAGAGACAGCCAGAAATGAAGAGGGAAGCGGGAGGGAGAGAGACAGAGAGACACCTGCAGCCCTAGCTTTTCCACTTGTGAAGTTTTCCCCCTGCAGATGGGGACTGGGTGCTTAAACCTGGGTCCTTGTACATGGTAACATGCATGCTCAACCAGGTGCACCACCCTCTCTGTAGTCTTTCTGACTTGGGGTTTTGCCTTGCAGAAAAAAGAATGCCTTTTACAGCATATTAATTGGGTTTGATTAGTAGGGTGAGCAAAATACACATATCTATATCTAATATTTATTTATTTATTTATTTATTTCCTTTTTGTTGTAGTTACTGATGTCGTCGTTGTTGGATAGGACAGAGAGAAATGGAGAGAGGAGGGGAAGACAGAGAGGGGAAGAGAAAGATAGATACCTGTAGACCTGCTTCACGTCCTGCGAAGCTACTCCCCTGCAGGTGGGGAGCCGGGGGCTCAAACCAGGATCCTTACGCCGGTCCTTGTGCTTTGCATCACGTGCACTTAACCCACTACGCTACCGCCAAACTCCCTATTTTTTAAATATTTATTTATTTTCCCTTTTTGTTGTCCTTATTTTCATTGTCGTTGTAGTTATTATTGTTGTTGTTGATGTCGTCATTGTTGGATAGGACAGAGAGAAATGGAAAGAGGAGGGGAAGACAGAAAGGCAGGAGAGAAAGACAGACACCTGCAGACCTGTTTCACCACCTGTGAAGCGACTCCTCTGCAGGTGGGGAGCCAGGGGCTTGAACCGGGATCCTTATGCTGGTCCTTGTGCTTTGCACCATCCCTATTTTTTTTAATACTTCTATATCTCTACCTCTATATCTATATGTACATCAGCATACCATCTTTACTGTAAGTTGGTGATTGAATTTGATTGTGTATTGAATTTAAAAAATGTATTTATTATTGATGTAATAATGATGAATAAGACTGTAAGATAAGAGGGGCACAGTTCCATACACTTCCCACCATCAGAGTTCTATGTACCATCCCCTCCATTGAAAGGTCCCCTATTCTTTATCCCCCTGAGTACGGATGACAATTCTTGATGGGGTGCAGAAGGTATATTGGCTTTTTATATCTATATCCAGTAGATGGTCCTGGACCTTACACAGGTATAGTTTCTCCTCCTCCATATCCTGCACTTTCTATATGAACATTTTTGTCTTGACCAGTTATCTCTCCCTAATTATGGGTCCTACAATTTTCCCAGGACCCAGAGTCATGAGGATATATTTATGGTGGCAGTGAGACAAGAATCAGATGAAATATAGCACAAGTTGGTGAGGACTGTATTTTTCTTATGGTATATAAAGAAAACACCTATTAAACATGGTCTGATTTATATTCAGTATGACCTATTTGTTTTTCTGGATCTTGGTCTACGAAGCTGAAACTTTTCTTGATTTTCCTGGCTATATTGGAGAAGGCTTTAATCACATTCATTCATAGTCATACTTTCCTTTCTTACCTTTTAAGCTTTCCATGTCGGTGTGAACATATAGGCAAAGCCTTTTTGTTTTAAATTAAAAACATTGCAAACCCCTTTTAGTTTTTCAAGTTATGGAATTGTCTACCTCTCAACTCCTTGAAATGATGTTTACTGTAGTGATTCAGATTTGCCGACCATATGTAGCAGTGAGTTAAAAAAATTTTTTTTTAAATTTTACTTATTTTATTTTGGAGAGAGAGAGAGAGAGAGAGAGAGAGAGAGAGAGAGAGAGAGAGAGAGAGAAACACCAGAGCACTTCTCAGCTCTGGTTTATGGTGGTATGGGGGATTGAACCTGGGATTTAGGAACCTCAGGCATGAGAGTCTGTTTGCATAACCATTATGCTGCCTCCCCCGTCCTTAGCAGTGAGTTTTTTCTGGTAATTTTTCCTTGAGATGTAAGAACTATGTAGGCATTAGATCTAATCAGTGACTGTGTGACATTTTCACAGGAATGTGTCTTAACTTAAATTGACCAACGTCTGTATTTTAACGACAGGAATGTCAGCGCAAATTAAAGCATAGACTTGGTCTGGATTCGTACTTGCTCAAGCCAGTACAACGAATCACCAAATACCAGTTGCTGCTGAAGGTAATTATATGAAGCCGTTAGTTCTTTCTTTACCTCTAGGGTCAGAGGTGTCAGAGCTATTGAAGAAGAAATAGCTGAGTGAAAAGCCCTAGAAATGGGTGGTAGACTCAGTGACTGGGATGGTTGGAGTTGGGTAGGGAATCAATCTCTCTATTCATTAGTGGTACAAGTACCTGAGGCAGAGATGTATACCCCAGACTCTGGCATTTTTGTAATTATTTAATTATCCCTACAAATTGCACAATATTTGTAGAATGTTTACAGAGCTTTTATTACTGTGAAGAATTAAAAACATTTTCTTCATGCTTGGAGACTACGTTTTGCTGAAGTGACTGTTACTCAACATAGCATCTCAAAGTGACAATTTCACTCTGAGTCTTTAAAAAGAAAAGACGAAGATGGCACATGCCTTCATGTAATGGTAAAAGCTTACTAAAATGTTGTGCTAAGTATATACATGCAGCATAACTTGTTATAAAATTATTTCCAGAATGTTTTATGGTATACATTATGGGTAAAACAAAATGGTATATATACATAGAGGACCAAAATCAGTATATCAGTGCTTTTAATACCTGATCTCTGTGGTCTAGGAGGTAGCGCAGTGGATATTGTGCCGGACTCTCAAGCATGAGGTCCTGAGTTCAGTTCCTGGAAGCACATGCAACAGAGTGATGTCTGGTGTTCTCATTTCTTTTTTTATATTTGTTTTATTTATTTATTCCCTTTTGTTGCCCTTGTTGTTTTATTGTTGTTGTCGTTGTTGGATAGGACAGAGAGAAATGGAGAGAGGAGGGGAAGACAGAGAGGAGGAGAGAAAGATAGACACCTGCAGACCTGCTTCACCGCCTGTGAAGCGGTGAAGCGACTTCCCTGCAGGTGGGGAGCCGGGGTTCAAACCGGGATCCTTATGCCGGTCCTTGTGCTTTGCACCACCTGCGCTTAACCCGCTGCGCTATAGCCCGACTCCCGAAAGAAACTACTCTTAAAAAGTGAGGTTATCTTTGGATTCCTCCTTGAAAGCCTGTTAGCCAAAAACTGTATTCATTTTTATCCTGCTACTGATATCAAACACTAAACTCAGTTCCTGGTTTCTAATTATAGGAGCTATTAAAATATAGCCAAGGCTGTGAAGGATATGACCAATTAAAGGAGGCACTTGACACAATGTTGGATATACTCAAGTCAGTTAATGATTCTATGCATCAGATTGCAATAAATGGCTATATTGTAAGTAGATTTTTATGATGGCAGCAGTTCTAGTGGGTAAGCATGCTCCCGTCCCTTTTTTCCTCTCTTGGATCACACTCACAAAAGAGAAGAGGCAGGCAGAGTTCTGAATGTCAGCATTTTTTTCACTAATGCTAAGTAAAGAATTGGCTTTAGATCAACTGGCAGCCAAGTAGATTTGCAACATTCTCCTTGTCTCTCTTGTCCCAGCAGTTTAGATCTTGCTTGAAGGAATGCTTGGGTCTTCAGAGGAGGCCTATTATCCCTGCTACTTGTCCTAGTCTAAGATAAAGATAGAAGGGGGCGGAGTAGAAGAAATCAACTCTTTTGAGTTAGCGCCACCCAGTGGAGAAACTTAGACTGGTAGATGCCATTCACCAATCAGAATTGAGATACCTCCAGCGTGACACAGGAAGCCAGGGGAAAGGAGGGGGCTTTGGAGCACTTGCACACACTGTGTACGGGTGTGAAATTATACCCCCCTAGTCTTCTCCTTTGTAAAGCTTTGTCAAATCCCAAAGTAAAGAAAGTAAGTGAAAAAGGAGGCTTCTGCGACCCCCATCCACAGTAATTATATATGAAACACATGGCATGCACTAATGTAAAAACGTTATGCTGAATACTCCCTTTGAAACTATACGTTATGCTTCAGAGTTTTGGTAGCTCAAGCAGAGCACTACAATGCCAGTGGCACATGTGAATGTCTCTATGCTTTGTACGAATGAGTTTGTGTTTTCTGTTCGAGGGCAACTTAAACGAGCTGGGCAGGATGATTACGCAGAGTGCGTTCAGCGTTTGGATCGGACACAAGAAAGGCGCTACAAAAATGAAGGATTTTGCGAGATTCAAGCCGATGCAGCGGCACCTCTTCTTGTATGAGAAAGCCATTGTTTTCTGTAAAAGGCGCGCGGAAAGCGGAGAAGAGAGATACCCTTCCTACAGCTTCAAGCACTGTTTGAAAGTAAGGCGCTCAGCCTCCTGTAACGTTGCCATATTGCTTCTCATAGATAGGCGTCCTGTTATGTAGAGGTTGGTAGGCCTTTCAGCCTCAGTGGCTGGGCGCTTAGCTTTAGTTTGCCTAGATGATGACACCGTTAGAAGAACACGTACATGAAAGTCAGAATTTCTCTGAAATGAGAGCAAAGAAGGACAGAGCACTCGCTGCTCCTTTCTTTTCCTTTGTCATGCATGCTAAGGTCTCCCATAGGGGGCTCCTTAGTGCCTTGCAGTTCAAAATGATGGGACAGGACCCCCCCAGCTCCCTTAATTATTTTTTTTAATGTCTAGTTCTTTCTAGATAAATTTTCTTAACACACACACGGTAATAATTATGAATGAACTGGGCATAGTATTTGCTGATAAAACTCGACTCATTCACCTGATTTCTTTTTATTTATTTATATTATTATTATTATTATTGTTATTATTATTTCTATTTTCTACCAGAGCACTGCTCAGCTCTGGCTAACAGTGGTGTGGGGGATTGAACCTGGGACCTTGGAACCTCAGGCATTAGAGTCTGTTTGCATAACCATTATGATATCTACCCCCCCCTTTTAAAAAATTATTTATTGGAGGGGAATAATGGTTTACAGTTAACAGTCAATACTGTTGGTATGTGTGTAAAATTTCTGTTTTCTGAAGAACACACTAACCCCCGCCTAGGTCCCCCTCCACCATCATGCACCAGGAAACGAAAGACAACCCCCCACGAGTCCTTTACTTTGGTTGGTGCAATATACCAAGCATAGTCCAAGTTCTGCTTGGTGTCTCCCCTTCTGTTTTTCTTTCTCAACTTTTGTCTATGAATCCCAGAGCTCTTAACCTACTATGTGACTTTTCTTTATTGAGTAAATAATGATTTTACAAGGCAGTTGTCACATATGTACAGTCTCCCTCCCCATGATTGATATCTGCACACCACACTCTCCACCAACTGCCATCTTCCTCTACTTCCCATCCGCTTTCAGTTTCTGACCCACCTGCCCACTTCAGAGTCCCGGGATCTGCAACTGCCTGATGCTAGTGTGTTTCCTCCTGTAATTTTCCTTCCTTGCTTTCTTAACTCCTGCCTATGAGTGAGATTCTCTGGTATTCTTCCTTTTCCTTCTGACCTAGCTCACTTAACATGATAGCTTCACTTTCCATTCAGCATGTAGCAAAAGAGATTTCAGCATTTGTTGGAGCTGATATATATATATATATATATATATATATATATATATATATATATATATATATATAACCTATTTCAAATACTGTTACTGTGAACATAGGTGTGCATAGTTGTTTTGTTTTTATTTGTTTATTTTGCCTCCAGGGTTATCTCTGGGGCTCAGTGTCTGCAGTATGAATCCATTGCTCCTGGCAGCCATTGCCCCCCGCCTTTTTTTTATTGGATAGGACAGAGAGAACTTGAGAGGGGAGGGGAGACAGAGAGGGAGAAAGGTAGATACATCAGCAGACCAGCTTTACCACTTGTGAAGCAACCCTCCCCCACAGGTGGGGAGTCTGGGACTTGAACCGGGATCCTTGTGCGGGTTCTTGCACTTTGTACGATGATGCGCTTAACCTGGTGTGCTACCGCCTAGCCCTGATAGATCTCTTCATATGTGTGTGTTTATATATTCTTTGCCCGGGAGAATTTATGGATTGTATGGTAGGTTCATTTCCAATGTTCTGAGGACTCTGGAGTGTTGACCACATACCCACTAATGATTTAGAAGGACCCTGGCTTCCAGACCTCTAAAGACTATGTGCTTTCTATCTTACTATGCTATTAAGGCACAAACCAGACCAAGTGTAAGATTATTGTTTATCTCAAATATTCATGCTTAACAAAAAGTAGGTTAGAGCTGTTTAATAGAAATATGGGGATATTTTGGGACATTTTGCAGGTGACTTCTGACTGCATTCCAGGTGATGTTAGAAGCTTTCATTAGTATGTCACATTTCTTCTCTAGACACAATCCTTTTCCTTGCTCTGAGGCTCTCACTAGTACTACTTATCAGCTTATCAGCTCTAATTAGGGTCATTTGGGGGCTCATCAGTCGAGCAAAGAGTGAGTTGTTCCTTTAGGTAATTAGGCAGAAATAGAAAGAAAGGAAAGAAGGCAGAAGGAGACTAGCAGAGAATCTCTGCACAAGGCAGTGATTGCTCTGAATAGAATTAACTTATCAATTAGCAGTACAGGATGAAAGAAAATGGGTGTGTACTTTGTACAATCACATGGAGACAAAACCCCAAGTGAAGGAAGACCTATTGATTTGTAACCACTTTCACGAGCTACAAGAAGATGTCACATCATCTTCTGGAAGATTAGCACGTATTTCTTCTCTAGAGAAGTTTCTAGACTGATGGAAATAAAAAGAATCCTTATATACCTGGCTGGTTCTCCCCTCTTCCAAAATTGGATGCTTCTAACTTGTGGTTTCTATAGAGATAAGTAATAATGTCAAAGATTAATTTAGCTGGCAAATGATTATTAGCAAAACATCATTTAAATTAATATTGGATGACCCCTTCCACTGGTGATGAATTACTTAATACTTCTGTATTTGATGTGATGATTAGGTTCATAGTGTACAGTTAATTTGGAACAGGATTCAAATTTCAGTGAACTAGACAGAAGTTCATATGTATGACATTTATTTCAGTCATGGAAATGATGTATGGGGGGCTGGTGCATGCACACGTTATAGTGTGGAAGGACCCAAATTCGAGCCCCCAGTCCCCACCTGCAGGGGGAAAGCTTTGCAAGTGATGGTGAAGTAGGGTTGCAGGTGTCTCTGTCTTGCTCCCTCTCTCTCTCTCCTACCCTCTCAGTTTCTGACTATTTCTATCCAATAAAAATAAGGAAATTAAAAAATAAAAATATGATGTATGTAGCTTGAACTACATACTTCAGAGTCAGTGAAAAAACTTTTAGTTTTTTCCCACTCTTCAGTGAAGGCATTTGATTGCTCCAGTCTGTGATAATATTCCTGATTCTGTATTTTTTGACTATAAAATGAAGATTTTTGCCCTAGTGAAAAATTCCCTTTCATTTAGAATAGGGTGGGGGTAGATTTAATGTTAGCCCATATTCAAAAGTAAATGCTCATGAAAATTTTGACTTATATATTGTAGATGGATGAAGTTGGAATCACTGAATATGTAAAGGGAGATTCCCGCAAATTTGAAATCTGGTGTAGTGGAAAGGAAGAAGTTTATATCGTCCAGGTTGGTCACTGACAAATCATTCTAGAAACCATAACCTCTGAAACAAAAGTCTGCATTTTTCTCCCCTAGAGATGTCAATAGATTGATAGAAATTAATTTTCTTTTTTGCAAATGAGAATAATGCTGCTTACACTGCACACATTCGAATTCCTTTCTCATGGGCCACTTAGCCATTACTTAATCATCATCATTTTTTTCTGATGATTTTAAACATTTCTCATATCAGCCCGTGTTTTCTTTAACTTGAGATATGCTGGAGGTGCATTGCAGGGTTTTAAGGTTTTACTGCTCTGCATGGCAACATAATCAGAACAGAGAGCTAAGAACTTGGGAGGTATTCCCGACTTTATCATGTTTCAAAAATCATAGCCTTAGAACAGTCTGGAGTTCTACTGGTTGTACTTGGCATTCAGAACATAGCTCATTAGAAGTCACGGGCATGCCACTTTAAATGTGGTCCTTGTGTGTTGATAATCGGAGTAACCCTCTGACCACCTAGCTGCCTGGTAATCTCCAGTCTGCTTTGGGGAAGGGATGAGGAATAAGAGCATCTCAAGAAGTTGCTGTCATTTCACAAAGTCTCTGTATCATGGTTTGTGGCAGGCATGTTTACTGTTAGCTATTGAAAGAACTTAGTGTTTTCTTGATCTGACTTGGATATAAGACTTCTTGCCATCTTTTTAATAGACTAATAGTGTAAGTAATGGGAGGATATGTTAAGGAAGCTTTCTTGCTGTCTTAAGTCATCAAGATTACTCTACAATAGAGTGACTTTGCTGGAATAGTACGACTTGCTATATTTTTACCAAAATTAAACATAAAAGTATTCATATCTTGAAAACACCCTCCTACAAAGAAAAAAAATAGTGAGACCACATTTCACATTTCTCTGAGTGTTATTACCGAAGGGCAATTTGATAGTGCTTTTTACTTATTTTGTCTAATGTAATAGCTAATTGTTTACTTCCTAGAGGTTTGAAGAATCCAAATGATATGGGCTGGGGATGTAACTCAGTGGCAGAGCACATGCTTTGTCTGTCTGAAGCCATGAGTTTGATCGCCAGTACCACTGCTACCACTACTACCCACCCCCCCCAAAGGATGATAACATTAAATATCATGGTTTAGGATGTAGTTCCTGCTTGATGTCTACATTAATTGTGTCATTGTAACGCATCCTTTTTTGAAAGAAAGCACACCCTCTCCTCTCCCTTATCTCAAATCTCTAGGCGCCAAATATAGATGTGAAGCTGATCTGGTTAAAGGAAATGAGAAGCATTTTGTTGAAGCAACGGGAGCTAATGACAGGTAAATCCAAGCCCTTGCTCTTTAGAATGAAAAGGACAGCAGCTGAGTCAGATTCTGTGGGAATGGGCCTGATATTTACTTGGTCCTATTGATTCCAAAAAGGTTTGCTAAATGAAATGAGCAGATCAAGACTCAGGGGTTTGTAGAAACCGTTTTGACGCTTGAACTTTACACTAGAAAATGAACTCTGGGGCTGGAGCTGCAGTTGTGAAGTAATAAAGCAAACTCACTGGGTTAATTCGGAGTCCTCTGTAGGCGGCAGCTCAGCTGGTGATCTCGAATCATCCATGTTTGGTGTGCAGTGGGCGTGTGGGTGTTCTAGTTGAAAACCTGATTTTCTTTAGTAGAAGATGGTGCATTTGGGCCCCCTTGTAAAATTCAGACTGGGCTTCCCTCCAGTTATTTTAAATCTGTGAAAATGAATTCTAATGGGAATGGTGTGTGTGTGTGTGTGTGTGTGTGTGTGTGTGTGTGTGTAAATCTTTGAAGCAAGAAGTGTTGCTCTTGAGTACTATGTGTGTAAGCTTTTGTGTTTATTTCACAGCCAGAAACCGAGTGCTGTGTAATCAATTAATGGAACAGGATCGGTTTTCTTCTCAGCAAAATGATGAGTAAGTAGTTCTTCAAGCAATAGCACCCCTGCAGTCTTATTTTCTGTGTGTAACATAAAGCAGTATAACTGTGGTGCCCTCGACAAAAAAGTCCCTTTTCCCCTGTCCCCTAAGCAACAGCTGGCCAGATCCCCCAAACATATCACTTCCTTTGTTCTAATCTCATATCTGGAGCCTTGACAATTCCTCATAGTTATTCTCATGTTTTCCTCAGTGTTACAAATAATATAGGGGTTTGTGCTCATTTTTTGCACCTGATTATAAACATGCTATAATTAGCATATCTGAGGGGGAGTCCAACACTAAAAAAATCATTGCACTGATAGGTTTCTCTCAAAACATTGTTGATTATCTTGGATTTGACTGGGGGAAACCTGTGAGAATAACGGAGCACTGACAAGGCCACCGTTCGCTGGTCTCTTGGTGGAGAACATTTGCTGGTGACTTGGCCTCTCTGTCTATGTAGTTAGGAAGTTAAGATGGCAGGAGGGAACCGTGGACACATCCATAAAGTCTTAGAAGAAGACAGTGGCCCAAAGTGATAGCACTCCACCTGGGTTAGAGATGAGGTTCTTATATTCTGCCTCAAGGTTTCTAAAAGATGGAGATTTCAAAGAACATTTCCATAGAAGCAGGAAGGATGCCAGCACTGACCCCCTCCCCTGCCAAAGCCCTGGCCAGAAATTTGCCATGCAGTTGCCTTATTAAAATACTCTTTTAGGGCTGCAGAGAGTTCATAATGATTATGAAAAAGACTTTCATCCTTGAGGCTTTGAGATCCCAGGTTCAATCCCCAGCACCACCATAAACCAGAGCTGAGTAGTGCTCTGGTTAAAAAAAAAAGAAGAAAAGAAAGAATAAAAAAGAAAAAGGAATATAAAATAAAAAAATAGTCATTCTGGCTGTCCATATAGCTCACCTGGATGGTGTGTCTGCTTTGTCATGAATGAAACTCTAGTTCAATTCTGGCCTCTGCTGTAATGCTGTAATGGAGGAAGCTTTAGTGCTGGAGTGTCTTTCCCTCTCTCCCATTGTCTCTCTCTCTCTCTCTCTCTTTCTTTCTTTTTGTTCTTTTACTTTTTGTTTATAAAAAGGAAACATTGACAAAAACCACACAATAAGAGGGGTACAACTCCACACAATCCCCACCACAAGAACTCCGTATATCCCATCCCATCCCCTCCCCTGATAGCTTTTCCATTCTTTAACCCTCTGGGAGTATGGATCCAGGGTCATTATGGGGTGCAGAAGGTAGAAGGTCTGGTTTCTGTAATTGCTTCCCCGCTGAACATGGACATTAACAGGTCAATCCATACTCCCAGCCTGCCTCTCTCTTTCCCTGGTAGAGCAGGGCTCTTGGGAAGCAGGGCTTCAGGACACATTGGTGGGGTTATCTGCCCAGGGAAGTTCTGTTGGCATCATGGTAGCATCTGGAACCTGGTGGCTGAAAAAAGAGTTACATATAAAGCCAAACAAGTTGTTGACTAATCATGAACCTAAAGGCTAGAATATTGCCGGTGAAGATTTAGGGGTCTCCATTTTGGAGATAGCTAGTATAGTTATATTCCCAAGGGCCCATGCCTATACTAGTCTTTTTTCCTGAGCCTGACATCTAATATGCAGGTGGACCCAAGTAATTGTCTGGGGAGGTGATGTTTATTTCAAAAAGTCAACCTGGGGCTGGGGAGACAGCAAAATAGTTCTGCAAAAAAGACTCTCATGCCACCAAAGCTCCCAGGCTGAATCTCCCTGCACCATCATAAGCCAGAGCTGGGCAGTGCTCTGTGAAAAAATAAAGTCAGTCTGGAGTGGTGGAATCCAGGCAACAACAAAAACGTACTCTTTTTCAGGCGGGAGAGATACTGAGATGCACAGAGCTTGCTTATAGGACAGGTTCACAGTTCAGCCCCCCCTGGTGCCACGAAGAGCCAGAACTGAGTCAGAAAACAATGCTCCTTTTCCTCTTTGTGCACGGTGTCCTTCGATGGTAGAGACAGTCAGGAGCCAAGTTTGTTGGCTCATCTGGGATTACATCCAACTTCATGCCTGGAATTCCCAATGTGATCCCCGACACCACACGTACTGAAATAATGCTCTGGTGTCTGGTGTCTGGTGTCTCTGTCTCTCACTCTCTTTGTCTCATGTGAAAGTCTCTGTCTCACATGTAATAAGTAGATATCTTTTTTTTTTTTTTAATCACAGTGGTTGTCTTTGTCTGCCAGGGTCTACAGTTGTCAGTCTGAGCAGTGCTCTGGCCTCTGTCTCTCGCTTTCTTCCTCTTCCTCTCCCTCACCCTATCTTTTGTTGTATCTCTCTCTCTCTCTCTCTCATTAGAATTAAAAAAAAATTTTGAAAAGAAATATCTTAAAAAAGAAAATAAATGGAGAGCCTACTTATTTTGTTCCTAGGAGTTAAACTTTTTTTATTTTAAAATTTTAAAAAATATTTATTTATTTTCCCTTTTGTTGCCCTTGTTGTTTTTTCATTGTTGTTGTAGTTATTGTTGTTGTGATTGATGTCATTGTTAGATAGGACAGAGAGAAATGGAAAGACATGGGGAAGACAGAGAGGAGGAGAGAAAGACAGACACTTTCAGACCCACTTCAATGCCTGTGAAGCAACTCCCCTGCAGGTGGGGAACCAGGGGCTTGAACCAGGATCCTTATGCCGGTCCTTGTGCTTTGCGCCATGTGCACTTAACCCGCTGTGCTACTGCCCAACTCCCAGGAGTTAAACTTCTATAAGTTATAACCTATTCCCATATAGACCTAAATATGGGAAAATATGCATGGATTCTCTGAGCATACTCTTCCCCCATTTTTATTTGTGATTAATAGTGGGTTATAAGATTGTAAAGTTATAGTGTATATATAATTCCACTACACCACACCCACCACCAATGTTCGATGTCCCCCAACCTCTTACTTCCCAAAGATAATCACCATAGTTCTCACAAGTCTTAGAAACTGTTTGTTTTATTTTTTTAATTAATTTTTTGCAAGTTCATATATATCAGTTCTCTAGATTCCACATGAGTATAACCATTTGGTAGTTGTCTTTCATCTCTTTACTTATTTTACTAAGCTTAATTTCCTTTAGTTCCATCCATTTTTGTCCCAAAGACACAATATCATCTTTTTTTGAATGCACAGCAGTATTCCATGGAATACGTCTCATCACTTCTTTAACCAGTCATCAGTTGATGGGCATCTAGGCTGCTCCCACACTTTGGCTATTGTGAATAATGCAGCTACGAACATAGGGGTGTACATGCCCCTTTGACTTAGTGGTTGAGTGAGTGTCCACTGGATAGATACCTAAGAGTGGTGTTTCTGGATCATAAAGTAATTCCATTTTTATTTGTTTAAGTTCCATCCATATAGCCTTCCAAAGTGAACATGCTTTTAATATGCATTATCAGTAGAAGAAATTCCCTTTTAAGTTTTGTTTTTTTCTTTGAAGATTTATCTTTTGTAAATCATTATTTAGTTTTAAAAATCTCCACTAGAAACTTAAGAGTGTTTTATAATATTATTAGCTTGAGCTAAGGAAAGAAAAAAAATCAAAACAGAGGCATCAAACTCCTTGACTTCTAAGTATAGTACAAAACAGTATGAATTAAAACATTAGATGTTAAAACAAAAAGGCACTCAGAGGAATGGAGCAGATCAGAGAGCCCCAAAATAAATCCATGTACATTGGAAAATGCAGTACGTGACAAAGGAGCCAAAACCATTCAGTAGAAGGGAAAGGAAGCCTCTTCAACAAGTGGTGTTGGGAAAACTGGACAGCCAGCCACGTGTAGAGGAATGAAACCAGACCACCACTGGTCTGGTGTGCCAAAATTAACTCAAAACAGACCAAAGACCTGAAACCATAAAAGATCAGGACATAGAAGACCGAAGTGAAACACTCAGGATCCTTTTCAATTTATTTCCTTGTGTACAAAGGCTCACTCCTTTTTTTTTTTTTTTTTTTTTTTTACATATGTACTGTTTCAGCAAGCAGCAGGGAGCTTTTTTACGCTCTGAAGAAGCAGAATCAGCACCCAGCAGCAGGGTTGTGGAGGTCGGAGATGCTATCTCATCACTTCAGGCCGAAGCCAGCGCAGGTATGTGACATGGTCATCTGAAGGCAAGGTTTATGGCTATGCAGTTTTCCTACTGTCATTCATCTGGAAAGTCTACCTGTCCCTCCCTCCCTCCCTCTGTCCATCCCTCCCTCCATTTCTCCCTCCCTCCCTTATGAGGAAGTATGCTGGCTCACAGTAGGAATTTGGGCGCTGTTAGCATACAGTTAGCCTCACTTCCCCATGGGAAGCTGGAACTTCATGTTTGCATAGTTTCACTGTCTCCTGACTGAATTTTTCCTTCCTTTTTCCTTCCTTTCTCCTTCTTTTCTCCTCCATCCCTTCTTCCCTCCCTCCCTTCCTTCCTGGGATTCACAACTTCAGGATGACTTTCTCAGAGAGAGAGAGAGAGAGACTAACCATAGCACCAAAACTCCCTCAATGTGTTAGAGACCAGGCTTGAACCTAGGCTGCGTGCATGCATAGCAGGTGCACTATCTAAGGGGGCTGTGTTGCCAGATCCCTAGCCAACTTTTTCATTCCCACAGAGCAACAAAGAGAGCTGTCAACAAAACACAGCAGCAGAGCTTGCCTTGGTGCCATGGCACTCCCATGTGACACTGGGGCCTGAGCCTGGTTGCACACATGTAAAGGCACATACACTCACCAGTGAGCTCTTTTGCTGTCCCTACCTGTGTTTTACCTTTGTATAAAGACAGTGAAGCTGGGACTAGGATGTAGCTCAATGAGTAGGGTACATGCCTCAGTGTGTTGGGTCTTGGGAGTCATGGCCAGCGTGAGGGAATTCCAGTGATGGTGGGGTGGTGCTTGCTGTCTCTCCCCACCTCACTATTCTCTTTCTCTAAGGTTATAGTATAGAAAAGTCAGGGAGTCTGTTTGGTAGTCTTGCACATGTGCAAGATCCTTGATTAATTCCCCGTGTCATATTTTTAAATAAAACATAGAAAGACACAACATACTGGGACAGTACTCACTCAGTAGAGTGCACACTTAGCCACACATGAGGCCCAGGGTTCGAGCCACCAGCCACCACAGATGAGCGTGAAGCAAAAGGGAGAATTCATGCATGGTAAAGCAGTGCTGTGGTGTATCTCATTCTGTTTTTCTTCCCCTCCCCATTTCTATTCTGGAAACAAAATAGTCTTCAGGGATTGCTGGAATCACACAGGCACAAAGCCCAGTCACGTCCTGGTGGGGAAAATCAAGCTGACCCATTTTGATGAGGCTTTCATGCCTGGCATCAGCAAGGTGGGCACTGCAGAGAGTGATGGGTACAGTATAACCTCTAGGCCAAGCAACACTGGCATCACCAGGGAACTTGTAAGGAAGGCAAGTCCTCTGGCTTGCCCCTGGAGTGGAGCCGGAAACTCCGGGGAAGACCCAGTTGTCTCCAGTTTCACAAGTTCTCAGTTTACATTTCCATGTGCCAGCTAATGTCTGAGAGACCCTGCTGCACAGGCTGTGAGCAGAATCCACAGGAAACGGTGCTCCTGAAGCTTCGTAGCATGGTACCCCTGTGCTAACTGGCAGGTGTTAGACTTAAACTATGACAATCATGAAAAGAGGTGAACATAACCTCTGTATTGGCCTTAAGGGATGGATGTGACAGTCCAAATGGGGTATATGGAAAGTCACAGCTGGAGCCTCCCGCCTTCTCTTATCTCCCTTCCTTCTCTCCTTTTGCTTTTCTTCCCTCTTCTTCTCCCCTTCCCTCCCCTCTTGAATCGGGGTGAATCAATTCTTCCTGTAGCACTTTTACTGGTCCACCCAAATAGCTCTTAACACATTCTACCAGGTAATAGTACTTGAATCTTGGTGCCCTGCATGGTTTTCCCATTTGGTTCTGGGGTGAAGGGGGCTTGAACCCAGGTCTTTGTGTATGGTGAAGTGGGTGAACTATCTCCTGGTTCTGGAGTATTTCTTATTTATTTATTTGGTTAGTTGTCACCAGGGCTCCACTGTTCCAGGCTGATATATATATATATATATATATATATATATATATATATATATATATATATATATATATATATATTTTTTTTTTTTCCCGGAGAGGGAGAGGGAGAGGGAGAGGGAGAGGGAGAGGGAGAGGGAGAGGGAGAGGGAGAGGGAGAGGGAGAGGAGAAAGAGAAAGGCATCCTAGTGCTGAAGCTTCCCTCAGTGTGCTAGGGGCTAGACTCAAACCTGACTTGGAAGCATTGCAAAGTAGCCACCCTCCCAGTGAGCTATCTTGCTGACCCAGGACTTTTCCTTTCTCTTAGACAAATGATATTCTTTCAACTGATTGTATACCATTTCTTTGGCCCAACAAACAGCACAGCTCGGGTGCCTGGGACTGTGCAGACTCTGGGCTTATAGTCTAATTTAAGAGGCATTCAAGCTGCACCCCTGTGAAGCTGGGTGTGTATTTGTATGGAGGGCAGGGGTTCACATAGCTGTTGAAATAAATGTTGACTTCCTAACAGGGTAGCACAAGGTGTTGTGGGAACACCTGCCAGGGTCATCAAACACAACTGGGGTCAACAGTCCAGAGTTTCCTGGAGAGATGCTCTGCAGGGCTGTTCTTACATCCTCCTGTGTGATTGACCTTTCTCTGAAAGTTTTTTATTATAATTATCACTATTATTTATTTTTAAAAACAGGGATAAGAGTTATTCCTCTTGAGCTTTTTTTTTTTAAAAAAAAACTTTTATTTGGGAGTTGGGCGGTGGGTTAAGGGTTGGTACAGTGGGTTAAGGGCAGGTGGCACAAAGTGCAAGGACTGGTGTAAGGATCCCGGTTCGAACCCCCAGCTCCCCACTTGCAGGGGAGTCGCTTCACAGGTGGTGAAGCAGGTCTGCAGGTGTCTATCTTTCTCTCCCCCTCTCTGTCTTCCCCTCCTCTCTCCATTTCTCTGTCCTATACAACAATGATGACATCAATAACAACAATAATAACTACACCAATAAAACCACAAGGGCAACAAAAGGGAATAAATAAATGAATATTTAAAAACCTTAAAAAACTTTTATTTATTATTGAGTAGAGACAGAGAGAAATTGATAGAAAGGGGAGACAGATAGGGAGAAAGACAGAGAGACACCTGCAGCCCCACTTCACCACTCATGAAGCCGTTCCCTTTGCAGGTGGGGACCAGGGGCTTGAACCTTGGTCCTTGTGAATTGTAATGTGTACACTTAACTAGGTTTACCACCGCCTGCCCCCTCTGAAAGCTTTTTATAATTGCAGGAGAACCAGCCAATAACAGCCCAGTTCAGCTTTCTGTGATCCTTCTATATGTCACTCTCCCCTTGTTGTCTATGCTAGTACCCCTCCCCCCAACACACACACACACACACACACACACACACACACACACACACACACACACACATACACACACACATACACACACACACACACACACACACACACACAGAACCAAATACCAAATACTAGTGTCTAATGTCTGCATTTGACAGATGAGGAAATAAGTCAGAGAAAGTTGATGTGACTTTTCCAGAGTTGCATGAATAGGACAGTGAGTTGAGATTCTGTTACTCCTCTGCCTATATCAGTAGCCTGTTGAATATATAGAAATGAATATGAAGTCATTGCCCAGTTCATAAATGGGTTAATAAAATTAGCATTTAATTGATTAACCCTCTCTGACATACAGGACCTTTATGTGCAATAGGGTGTGTTAGACATGGTATCTGATTAAGGAGAGGTAAGGCATGTCAAGTACTATTACCCAGTAGAATGTGATAAGAGCTATTTGAGTGGGAACAGTAAAACTGCTACAGGAAGAACTGGGGGTGGGGCAAAGAGATAGCGCACCTGGTAGGATGCACGCCATACTGGGCACAAATCTCTGGGTTTGAGCCTTGGTACTACCTGGGAGCACTATGGACAAAGTCAAAGATATTCCATGATGATACAGTAGTACTTTGATATCTCCCTCCCCCTCTCCCCCTCCCCCCTCCCCCTCCCCCCCTCTCCCCCTCTCCCCCTCTCTTCCTCCCTCTCTCCCTCTCTCATCATTCACTATCTCCAAATTAAAAAAAAATTGAAGGAGTTGGCACAGGCGTTATTGTGGTGCATTCATGGGGGCCCTGATACCACATTGAACAACAAAAAAATTAGTTTTAGAAGAGATCACTTGCTGTAAGAAGGTTTAAGTAGTCAGTGGAAAGTTATTTAACTTCATTTTCCTTGTAAAAACTCCCCTCCTCCAGCCCCAAGTTGAAATTATGTTTTAAAATCATGTTTGTGACACTCACATTTCTTTCTATGAGCTCAGAAATTACAGAACACCCCAATCAAACAGCTGAGATTGTTAATAGCTAATTCTACTTCCCTCCTTGTGTTAGGCCAGGGTCAGTCAATAACTGCTACCTCCCATGTTCTTCATAGTTTGGACTGAAATGCTGCCACATTCCGAACTCACGGCCGAGCCCGACGAATGGTCAAGAAACTATTTCTACTCACCTTATGATGACAATGAAGAAGGAAAGCCCTCATCAATGGTTAGTAGTGTTCTAGGAAATTCATGATCTAAGATCTTTTGTAACCGTTGTGCTGATGAATTGGACGCGGTGATTGGTCATTGCTAGGTCACTAGAGGTTTTGTGGCTGGAAGATTTGGAACACGTTTTTTCAGGAGCAGTCATTAGCCCTGGTCATTATAAGGAGCACCTGTTTCAGGAGTATCTGGAACACCTGCTGAAGACGATGAGCTAAACCAGAGAGGGAGAAACCTTTTTTTTTTTTTTTTTTCTGTCAAGGGCCATTTGGATATTTCCAGCATTTGTTTTGGCCCATACAAAATGATCAACTTCAAAATTAGCACTTCATGTTGCTATGTCTTGCCTGTGTTGCCTTGACAGGGCCAGACCAAATGATTTTGCAGGACAATATGGCCCATGGCCCAAACATCCATCATCCCAGAAAACAGCCCATCGTTCCATTATCTCTGTATGTTGATGAGTTTTTTTTTAGTTCCTCTGCTGGAGCATTACCGCGGTGTCTTCAGTCCTGGGTATGTGAAATAAAATCAGAGAACAAAGGAGGGTCAACCATACTTTAGTCAGTTTAGATTCCAGATGGGAATTTTAGAGGATATAAATACTATGCAATAAAAACTATTTAGGGGCCAGGTGGTGGCTCGCCCAGCTGAGCAGGGATCTGAATTCCAGCCCCAGCCCCCACCTGCAGAGGGAAAGCTTCACAAGTGGTGAAACAGGGCTACAGGTCTCTCTCTTTCCCTCTCTCCCTCTCCCTCCCTCCCTCCCTCTCCCTCCCTCTCCCTCCCTCTCCCTCCCTCTCCCTCCCTCTCCCTCCCTCTCCCTCCCTCTCCCTCCCTCTCCCTCTCCCTCTCCCTCTTCCCCTCCCTCTCCCTCCCTCTCCCTCTCCCTCTCCCTCTCCCTCTCCCTCTCCCTCTTCCCCTCCCTCCCTCTCTCCCTCCCTCTCTCCCTCCCTCTCTCCCTCCCTCTCTCCCTCCCTCTCTCCCTCCCTCTCTCCCTCTCTCTCTCCCTCTCTCCCTCTCTCGCCTGTTTTTCCTTCCTCTCCTCTCTATTTTTGTTCTTTCAAATTAAAAATATTATGTAAATATTGAAAAGAAAAATATTTTGTTACAGTACAAAGACTGCTAAATAATAAATTGACTAAAGGTAAGTGATGTAAGTTAACCCGAATGCTATGAAAAATATGATTTTGGGGCCAGGCCGTGGTGCACCCGGGTAAGTGCACAGATTACAGCATGCCAAGAATTGGGTTCAGGCCCGTGGTCCCCACTTGCAGTGGGAAAACTTCACGAGTGGTGAATAGAGCTGCATGTATGTCTCTGTGTCTTTCTCTCTCTGTCTCTCCTCCCCTCTCAATTTCTCTCTGTCTCTATATAATAAAAAATAAAATTAAATATATATATATATATATATATAGAATGTGATTACTGTCTGCATGAATCTGATGCCTGGGAAGTATATGAAAGCATCGCCTTCAATGTGATAATTTGAGGCAACTACCATTATAGGCTTTTTTTTTTTTATATACATATTTATTTATTTCCTTTTTGTTGCCCTTGTTTTTATTGTAGTAGTAGTTATTACTGTTGTGATTGATGTCATTGGTGTTGGATAGGACAGATAGATATGAAGAGAGGAGGGGAAGACAGGGGGGAGAGAAAGACACCTGCAAACCTGCTTCACCGCCTGTGAAGCGACGCCCCTGCATGTGGGGATCGGGGCTCGAACCGGGATCCTTACACCAGTCCTTGCACTTTGTGCCACCTGTGCTTAACCAGCTGCACTACTGCCAAACTCCCTATAGACTTTTCTTAACCATCTTCTTTCCAGTTGATACTCATACTTTGATAGCTTTGCCTTTTTTTTTCAGAAAAAGAAAATGTCATTCAAAAATTACCATGTATCTTTATTCCTGTTACTTATATTTTTTGTTCTATTTTTGTGACAGCATAGCAATGAACACAAACTGACATGTGTTAAAACCAAACCAAAACATAGGACCAGCACCATTGTAGTTTTTTTCCCCTAGACATCATTTTAGGGGCCAGGCAGTGGCATTTCTGTTTAAGCACACATATGACAGTTAACAAGGACCCAGGTTCAAACCCTTGGTCCCCACCTGCAGGGGGAAGACTTCACACATGGTGAAGCAGGGCTTCAGGTATTACTCTGTCTCGCTCTATCTCCCCCCTCTTCTCTGTTTCTCTCTGTCTCTATCCAATGATAAGTAAATAAATACATAAAAACTACAAAAGCCCCATTATTTAAAAACATGTCTTCCAATATAATTGCTGCATTTCCATAATAAAAGACACACTGTTTAAAAGGTGTTTGGGGGCAGTGAGATAGTACCATTGGTAATGCAACAGCAGATGTCCCAGGTTCAATACCTGGTACCATCATAAGCCAGAGCTGAGCAGTTTTCTAGCCCCCCAAAAAAGTATTTTATAGAAGAAATAGTTTGCAGTATTACCAGGATCCTACTGAGTCATTGGAAGGGAGTTAGGGCTGTTTAGGATGAACCTGTCCCTTTCTGAAGCCACCAGTGTGGAGGATGATGTTTTCTCCAGCAGATTGGTCCTTGCTGTGCTTAGAAGGGCAAGTTTAGTTATTAGCCTTTTTTGATGTTGAGGTAAGGGGGTGAGGGTCTGGTGAATCACAAAGCTTCCTGGGGTGTTTTGTTTTTATATTAAGACAACCAAATTTCTTCTTTTTAAAATATATTTATTCATTTATTTATTTATTTTCCATTTTGTTGCCCTTGTTTTACTGTTTTAGTTATTATTGTTGTTCTTATTGATGTTGTTTTTGTTGGATAGGACAGAGAGAAATGGAGAGAGGAGGGGATGACAGAGTGGGAGAGAAAGACAGACATCTGCAGACCTGCTTCACCACCTGTGAAGCGATATCCGCCCCCCTCAGTTGGGGAGCCGCGGGCTTGAACCGGGATCCTTAGGCTGGTCCTTGTGCTCTGTTCCACATGCGCTTTACCCGCCCGACTCCCGACCAAACTTCTTATCAGCCAGGATTTCGCATGCACTACCCACACCTAGTATGAGGAAGATAAAAGGTAGATGTTATCAACCTATTTGACAGAGGAGGAAACTAAGGCTCAGAGCTGATAAGTAACTTGTTCAGATTTAGTTGCTTAGACCGGCAGCATGCAAACTTTCAAATGCAGGAACACTTTCGTGTCTTAAAAACTTACTAAGAACCCCAAGAAGCTTGTTTTTCAGGTTACGTTTGTTGTTACTTGCCAGGGTACCAATTAAAACTGAGAAAAAAATTTAAAGCTGAAAATACAAAATTCTTTGCTCATTACTTGAAAAGTCAAACCCACTGTAAGTTTATGTAAATAATGGTTCTATTGAAATCTTTATATTTTTAGAAAACAAAATTAGGGGAGATGTTAGGTGTTTTCAATGTTCTGGCAAATCTGACATCTGGCGACAGAAAAGAAAGCTGGGGGTTGAGGGAGGCACTGGTGCACCTGGTTAAGTGCACATAGTACTAAGAACAAGGACCTGCACAAGGATCTGGGTTTGAGCCTCTGGCTACCCACCTGCAGAGGGAATGCTTCAGAAGTGGTGGAGCAGGTCTGCAGGTGTCTATCTTTCTCTCTTTCCCTCTATATCCCCGTCCTCTCTCAGTCCTATCCAATAAAATGGAAAAAAAAAAAAAGGCTGCCAGGAGCAGTGGATTCCTAGTAATAACCCTGGAGGCAAAAGGGAAGGGAGGGAGGGAAGGAGGTAGAAAGGGAAGGAGGTAGAAAGGAAAAAAGGAAGAAAGGAAGAAAGACAAGACAGCTGTATTCTCCTGTTTGCCTCTGAGTTCTGTCTGTTAGTCTCAGAGACACTCCACTGTAGTTTTGTAAGAGGTCAAGAATCTTATCCTACAGTTTTGTTAATGTCTCCTTTCTTAAATAAAAAAAAAAGGGAAAAAAAAGAAAGACTTCAGTGATATCTTAGTGTACGTTTCTTCCCTTGAGTTTCTTACTGTGATGTCAGGCACCTCCAACAATCTGTTCTCAGAACGTTTTAGAGCCTCTGGCTTGGACCACAGATTCAAACAAAACAAAACAAACAAATAACAACAACAAAAAAGCACCTCTACTTCCTTCATTTGGTTTATCTGAGGCTGAGAGTAGGGTAGTTGCTCAGATTTGAGAAAAGCAAAAACAGGGGAAATCAACTATTTTAAATGTCTGCTGGAGCTTATTTCTGAAGAGTGTGTCAACAATCCACAGTCTTCAGTGAATATTTTCCAGGGATGATGTCAGAAAATGAAGTCACTGTACCCAGTCAGTCAAGTATTATTACCACTAGGGATGGGAATGGAGAAAACCTATTTGTTCTCATCTCTTCCGGTCAGTCTCTTGAGTCGTGCTGCTAAGGAAAACATAACAAAATATCAATAAAATTCATTGTATACATAGATATAGGTAGTTATAGAATCAGCTCATATCAGTGACCTTGGGAGAACTACTGCAGTTTGCAATCGAGGGGATGGGACACAGAACTCTGGTGGTGGTAACTGTATGGAATCACACCTCTATTATCTTGCAATTTTTAAAAAGACTTTTTTTAAAAAAAGGAAAGAACTATTTATTTTGGTTATAGACAGAGAAATTGAGAGGGGAGAAGGGGATTGAGAGGGAGAAAGAGACACCTGCAGCTCTGTTTCACCACTTGTGAAGCTTCCCCCCAGCAAGTAGAGACCAGGGGCTTGAACCCAGGTCCTTTCACACTGTAATGTGTGTGCTTAACCTGGTGTGCCACCACCCAGCCCCCTTATCTTACAGTTTTGTAAATAAATATTAAATCAGCACTAATAATAAAAAGAATACGATAAAAAAGTAACTGCATATCCTGAAAAGAAAGCCAAAGCCACTCTTCCCCCAATCATAACAAGTTGGAATGAGTTGCTTGTTCGTTGTTAATGTTTTTTTTTATATATATTCTTAAAATTTTATTTCAGGGCCTGGGTTCGAACCCCCAGCCCCCGCCTGCAGGGGGAACGCTTTGTGAGTGGTGAAGCAGTGCTACAGGTGTCTCTCTATTTGTCTTCCTCTCTATCATCCCCTTCCCTCTGAATTCCTGGCTGTCTCTATTCAATAAATAAAAGATACAAAAAGAAAAAAAATATTTCTATTTATTTTTCAGTTTTTATTTGACAGGACAGAGAGAAGTTGAGAGTGGAAGGGGAGATAGAGAGGGAGAAAGAGAGACACCCACAGCTGCAGGGGGGACAGGGGGCTTGAACCCAGGTCCTTGTGTATGGTCACGTGTGTGCTCATCTAGATGTGCCACTTCCCAGCCTTCAGCTTCACTTGCTCAAAGGCTAAGAAGTCAGGTTGCTTCTTCTCTGGATTAGTGTTCTTGTTTGAGCTCTTTCCTGCTGGTTTCTCAGTGATCTTTGTGGATAATTGCTTTCAGGTTAATTTCTTTGGACATGCACAGGCTTGGCACCATGTAATTATTATTTTTCCGTTCTCTTTTTAAAAGCATTTTATTCTGCTCTTCTTGAAAAAAAGCCTGTGGTTAATGTGTAAGGTATTGTGCTGGGGAAAAAAAATAAAACCTCATTTCAAATACTTGGTGACCGGAAAATAATTCTTTTATTTATTTATTTTTTCGGAAAATAATTCTATCTTTGTTACCTGCTTTGGGACCAAGAACGATCAGTGCACCTGCATTATTCTACTTATTAATGAGTTAACAATGAAGTTGCAACATGATTCAGGCCATGGGGAGTGCAACTTTATGGCTTAATGTGCTTTGATTGGACCGAGCTTACGTCGTGCTCATTACTTTTTATATTTATTGATTTTTCTTTTTGTTGCCCTTGTTTTTTAATTGTTGTTATAGTTATTGCTGCTGTTGTTGTTGGATAGGACTGAGAGAAATGGAGAGAGGAGGGGAAGACAGAGGGAGAGAGAAAGAATAGACACCTGCAGACCTGCTTCACCACCTGTGAAGCAACTCCCCTGCAGGTGGGGAGCCGGGGGATTGAACCGGGATCCTCATGCACTTAACCGGAGGTGCTACTGCCCGACTCCCATTTATTTATTTATTTACATTTTTAAAATCTTTTTAAATTTATTATTGGATAGAGACAGAGAGAAATTGAGAGGGGAGGGGAAGATAGGGGAAGAGACTGAGAGACACCTGTATCCCTACTTCACCACTTGTGAAGCTTCCCCCCTAAGGTGAGGACCAGGGGCTTGAACCCTGATCCTTCTGAACTGTAATGTGTACACTTAACCAGATGTGTCACTGCCTGATCCCCAATGTGCCCATGAGTTTCAACTGTGTAAAGCAATACTAGATCCCCCAGATCCTTGGCCCTGGGGGTGAGGGGAGGACGTGAGTAAATCTTTGTTCAGGACCATTGCCTTCTTTTCCCTCAGGATTTTTAAAATCCTTTTGTATTTTTATTTATTTGTTTTTATTATTGAATAGAGACAGACATTGAGAGGGGAGAGAGAGAGAGGGAAAGAGACAGAGAGACACCTGCATCCCTGCTTCACCACTTGTGAAGCTTTCCCCCAGCAGGTGGGGACCAGGGGCTTAAACCTGGGTCCTTACGCACTGTAATGTGTGCGCTTAACCAGGTGCATCACCGCCTGCCCTCTACAGCTTTTATTCAGAAAGGGTCAAAGCACATGCAAAAAGAAACACATGGGTAAAATGGCAAAATTGGAGAGAAGGCTTATCTCGTTTGTCTTTTGAATACAGTTCCAGGATACATTTTTTTTTTCATGAGCAGAGTTTACAAATAGCAGTCTTTAAAAAATGTGTGTGTGTGGGGGGGGTTTTCCAGGTTTATGATTAAGAGTTCTTGTAGCTCTGGCTCATTGTGCTGTTCTTTCCTGTGTGGCTTCCAGCCTCTCTCTCTCTCTCTCTCTCTCTCCCTCTCCAAATTAAAAAAGAGCTCTCAATGTTAAATAAACACACTGTAGGCCTGCCTTTGCCATCAAAGTGTTCCTGTGGTTGTTTGTTCTTGCAGACCTGTTGCAGGAACAACTTTCTGGGTAAGTAAAGAGTGAATCCTTGTGTGGGGGTAGGCAGCATAATGGTTATACAAATAGACTCTCAGTCCTGAGGCTCCAGAGTCCCAGGTTCAGTCCCCTGCACTACCATAAACCAAAACTGAATGGTGCTCTTTTTAAAAAATGATTTTTTTATGTCACAGAACATGGTGGAGGGCCTGGCAGTGGGCCCATATTCAGTTTAGGAGCCTATGTGACCTCTGCATCCCTGTAGATCTGAGCTCACATTCTGTGGTCATGAGTAGGAATGTTCCAAGCTGTCCCAATTTCAGGACCCATCTTCCTCAGGTGGGAGATAGGGTATGTTGTCCAGCCTCCCCTTGTTGGATGGAACATTCTCTACCGTTGTTGATCCAATTGAGGACGAGGTTCTATGGGGGCCCACAGAGGGGTCTGTTTTGTTATTCCTGATAGGAATGACTCGTAACAATGGAAAGAGGAATTTATTCGAGGTCTAGGCCCATCATGTCTGTTTGGGAATCCCAGGCCTCCCCGAATAGGGCCCCAGCTGATGGGGTGGCCTGAAAGTGACTAAAGAGTCATCATTAAAGTCTGCCAGTCTTTTGCCCTTACTCAGCTTTTGCAGTCCTTGCTTTGATAAGGGTAGCTTTGGAGTGAGTGAAGGACGTATAATAGGAAGTAGGTGAGAAGGGTATCTAAGTCTAACTATTTCATTATGAACTTTATACTGACTCACTGAAGACTATTGTGTACTTTTGCTTTCAGGTATATATTTTGCCCTAATTTATGGATACATGTGAATATATGTCCTATCTCATGGGCCCTGGTCTATATCTAGGTTTTGGGACTTTTGTTAGGAAGTGAACCACCTGGAATGGAATTAGAAAATCCTATGAAAGGAAAGGTCTCACCTGAGTAATGAGGCTGAAGGGTTTCTTTTTTATGCATGCACAGCTACCTGAGAGGAATGTTAACCTTCGATGAGTGAAAAGTGCTTTGAAAGAATGAAATGCTCTGAGTCTGTGTGTGCACTCAAGGTGTTTGTCTGAGATTCGGACGTTTTATCTGACACATAGAGCTTTGTAGTGGCTGCAGGTCACACATTACATCCATTAATTCATTGATTCATCACATACTTAGTGAATGCCTACCTGGTCTCAGGGGTCATGTTTTGTTACAACATGACCATACTTCTCTGGAGCAATTTAGTTCTTGTTTAACTCTTTCTCTCTCTTTTTCTCTCTTTCAATCATTTTTTTCTCTTTCTTTTTCTTTCTGTTTTTCTTTTCTTTTTTTGATACAGACAGAGAAATTGAGAGGGAAAGGGGAGATCAGGAGAGAGAGAGAGAGAGAAAGAGAGAGAGAGAGAAATGAGACACCCTGTAGTTCTGTCTTATTGTTTGTGGAGCATAGCTTCTCCCACCTTGAACCTGGGTTCTCGCACATGGGTTCTCATACCTGGTCTTCTGTAGCAGTTTCAGTATGTATTTTTTTTCTTTTTCTTTTTTTTTTAGATGATTTTTCTGACTACAGGTTAATAGGAGTGTACATAAACACCATTCCCATCACCGAAAACTGTGTCCCATCCCAACCTCCCACCTCCCCCACAGTGAAGCCAAACATCCACCCCTCTTTTTTTTTTTTTTTACTTGTGTCATTCTGTCCTTTGACATCTGACTTCTTTTAGTGTCAATCGCAAAGATGCTTCTGCTGAAGATAGTGTTTAATGCTAGAAAGCAATACGAAAGTGGCAAGGAAATATTTAAAACGAGGACTGAATGAAGCTTCTGTGGATTTTTTTTGGGGGGGGTTTATATAGCATGATTTTTGTTTTGTGTATGTTGCTTGATGTAATGTATTCATGTTTAGGTACCACTGTTGGCCACGAATTCCCCTGTCACTTAAGTTGAAATATCTAAATAGAAGAAAAGAAGGGCTGTCCCAGGGAACAGCTGGCAGATTTTAATGGGTGACAATGGTTTTTGGAATGCCAAAATTACTGGTAGAATAAGAACAGACTATATATTATTTGCTTAAAGACTACAATTCTTTTTTTTTAATTTTGATATTTATTTCCTTTTGTTGCCCTTGTTGTTTTATTGTTGTCATTCTTGTTGTTGTTGATGATGTTGTTGGATAGGACAGAGAGAAATGGAGAGAGGAGGGGGAGACAGAAAGGGGGAGCGAAAGACAGACACCTGCAGACCTGCTCCACCGCTTGTGAAGCGACTCCCCTGCAGGTGGGGAGCCGGAGGCTCGAACCGCAATCCTTACCCTGGTCCTTGCACTTTGTGCCACGTGTGCTTAACCTCCTGCATTACCGCCTGACTCCCAAAGACTATAATTCTTAAAAGGTCCACCAAATATGCAGTTGGCAATGTAAGAATCTCTCTATGCTGAGAATTAAAGCTACAAGCCTATTATATCAGCTAGGATTTCACTTTGTCCTTTAATTTGGTTTTGTTTTGTTGTTTTGCTAAGCTGGGGTTTTGTGTGTGCAATCTCACTGCTCCCGGACTGACTTTTTCATGCCGATCGAGAGTCAAGTGTTGGGTACACATTATGCCTGCCTGTTAGTGCCAATAAACAAAGAGGCACGCGGGGCCATGTGAGCATAATTAGCAGATGTCATTTTAGCCTTAGCATATGACTTAACAACTAAAGATGAAAAGACTGTAATAATGTGAGACCCGGGAGCTACGTATGTGGTGACTTGTAGAAGTTGAGGGCTCTTTGGAATTCAATCTCTGGGGAGGCTGCTGGTCTCTGGGAAGCTGATTGCTGGAGAATGGACGATTAAAGACTTATGACAGAAGCTGCCTTATGCTGCATGGCTACCGTTAGGCCTTTTGTCTTTCACCTATTCTCACTGTAATGCAGTTTTATTTATTGGCCTGAAGGCCTTAATGTTCACTGCAGTTTCAAGAAACCTAATAAAACCATCATGTTCACTATACAGACCACTGGGGGGGGGGGAGACAGAGAGAGAGAGAGAGAGAGAGAAAGGGGAAAATAGATAAATACCAGAACACTGCTTGGCTCTGGCTTATGGAGGTGCTGGGGATTGAACTTGGGACTTCAGAAACTCAGGCATGAAAGCCCTTTGGCTTAACGATTATGATATCTCCCCAGCTTCCATTGTTCCTTTTTGTTAAAACCAACCTTTAGAGATAATTTTTCTGTATGTGAATCTGCATTATTATGAACTGTCTGCTAAGGAATGCTGAACTGTCTATAAAAAGGCAGCACCAGCAGGGGTAGATAGCATAATGGTTCTGCAAAAAGACTCTCATGCCTGAGGCTCCAGGTTCAATCCCCCCGTACCACTAAAAGCCAGAGCTAAGTAGTGCAATGGTTAAAAAAAAAAAGGCAGCACCAAAGGACTTGTTTGTGAACAATATTATTACTGAATACATATGTTTCCTTTGGATTTCTAGTTCTGTATTTGAATTCTAGGTCATGGTACAATGGGTTTAAATGAATGCACTAGAATAGGAGTAACTTATTTGGGTTTGAATTTCATTTGCAATCAGAAAGAAAACCTAAGTGTTCAGTGTAAATATTACATCACATAGGAGCCCCACAAGTAGTCACTTCTTTCTTTTTTTTTGGGGGGGTGCCCTAAGTCTGAGTCCCCTTTAAAAGATAGTAGCTTATGGTGAATTGTTCATGGTGAGATGCTTTCAACCAGAGACTGGGAGGAGAATAACAATGATCACTCTCACCAAGTGTGGTCACTGTTCTCCTAGAAATCTGTGCACATTCTGTAACTCAAAAAATTTTTACAAGATGAGAAGAGAGGCAATATTGTCATGTTTAGTAGATCATGTGCATAGAAAAAGCTAACAGGAATCTATACACACACAGACTCAACTAGAAGTCATAAATGAACTTTACAAGGCCATGCTAAAACAGCATCATTACACAGAGATAAATGATGACTCTATATCCTAGCAACAAAAACTTGAAAAAATAAATTTTGAAAGGCAGGACCACTTGTATTAGAGATATAAAACCTAAAATAACTAGGAATGAATCCAACAGCTGATTTCCATGGCTATTATTCTGACAACCCCAAGTCATTGCTGAGTTATTTTTTACATATTGTTTCAACATTTTATACCATCAGTATATGATCAAATCTAAGATAGAAATGCTTTGAAAACTTTCAAAGCCAAATAGTTGTAATGAATCACATCTCTCCCCTCCCCCAAATCAACGGATTTTTATCTTACATGCTGAAGAGAAAATCTGAAAATAAGCCAGCTTTCTGTTCACTGCTTTCACTTTATTTGGATGGTTAATGAGAAAGTGAGTGAGACATCAGCCACTTATAATATATGCTCAAGAAGCCATGCAAATTGATAAACACCAACATTTAAAAAATTATATCTATTTATTTATTTATTTTCCCTTTTGTTGCCCTTGTTTTTTTAATGTTGTCGTAGTTATTATTGGTTGTTGTTATTTATGTCGTCATTGTTGGATAGGACAAAGAGAAATGGAGAGAGGAGGGGAAGACAGAGAGGGGAGAAAAAGAGAGACACCTGCAGACCTGCTTCACTGCCTATGAAGCGACTCCCCTGCAGGTGGAGAGCCAGAGGCTCGAACCGGGATCCTTATGCTGGTCCCTGTGCTTGGCACCACGTGCGCTTAACCTGCTTTGCCACTGCCTGACTCCCAACACCAACATTTTTTATGAATTGTTTTCATGATATGATTATATAGACTCAATGCGATGTAAATAGTGGAAAATAATGTTTTTTGTGTTGCTCAGTCTCCATAATTCAGATGTGAAAAAAAGCACCAAATACACTGATGTCATTTATGTATAATATTGACATTTGTATTCAAATTAGGAAGCCTCTGGCTAGATTTTTCCATAACTTTTATCATCATCATTTTCTACATAGAGCCAGATGTCCTCATACTTAATTCAGGACAAAGTTAATTACATTAATTTTTCACTAACTGTAATGCAGGACATGTAAAATTACATATTTGATTAGTTTTAATTTGAAATGGTTCTGTTGCTGTAACTAACTAGAGTAGGTTTAAGGCATAGGACTGCTCCTTTGAAAAGTGCATGACAAAGCAACAACATTCATAAAATAGATGCCTTTAATAAATAATTACGCAAAAAATAAATAATTATGCAACAGAATAGCCACTTCTATAGTAAAACAGACAACCAGGAGACATTACCTTTGAGCCTATGGTAGACCTTTGGAATGCTTCACAAATTGGGGTGTCATCCTTGCACAGAGGCCATGCTAATCTTCTCTGTATCTTTCCAATTTTAGTATGTGTGTTGCTGAATAGACCTCTGGAATTCTAACCTTCAGTGTTAGAAGTCATAGCATAGAGACAGGTGGTGGCACACCTGGTTACCATGTACAAGAATCTGGGTTTAAGTCCCTGGTCCCGACCTGCAGGACCAGGGAATGGGAGTGGGGATGGGGGGAAGCTTAAAGAGTGGTGAAGCAAGTACTGCAGTTGTCTCTCTGTCTTCCCCTATCTCCCTCCATCAATTTCTCTCTGTCCTAGCAAGTCAAATAAATAGATATTAAAAATAATAAATCACAGCACAGACAACAACATTATTGGCCTGGAGAGTTACTTGAGTCTTGTTGGCTCGAGTGGTAGAGTATATGATTTGCATAAATGACACTCATTGTTTGAGATTTGATTCCCAGAACCATAAGAACCAGAGTGGTTGTCTAGTCTCTGTCTCTCTCATGCAAGATACTCTAGCTCATATTAAATAAAGAAGAGATACAGAGATGTATACAAGAGTTACTCGAGATTGACCATCATTCTTCATTGTTTTGTAGAGGGTGCTCTGAATAACACAAGGAAGTGAATCCCCCAGAATGAAAGGAGAATGAAGAGACTTCAGAATGCAGATTTCAGTTGGAAGCAAAAATTCAATTTCTTTAGAGTATCACAACTCAACAGCACCAGTCAGGATGAGGCGAGGCTGCACTGGCGTGTATAGATTTCCTTCAGGACCTGGGTGGACTTCGTCCTGCACAGTTCCTCTCATTCTTGCCAGAGCTTTCTCTACACCTTCCACTCTCCCTAGGAGAAAAGTGGAGTGTTATTTTGTTTCCCAGGACAGTTGTTTGTGGCATGCATTCAGATTCCAATTCAAACCTGGAAATCAATTATTCGGGACATTTGCAGGTAAGGAATTTTACCTGTAATGTTTTAGGTTACTTTGCAGTATCTAACAGCAGTAACAACAGTAACAACAACAACAACAACAACAAATCCAAAGAGATGAGAGATAATCAGAGATTTTTCACCCCTTTTCTTAATTGATAACTTATTTTGTTTTGATAGATATATTTTTTCTAAGGCTGTGCCGGGGAGTGAACCCAGGGCCTCATGCATGCATAGAATGCCCTCTACTGCTGAGCCACCTCTCCAGCCTGATAGTTTATTTTTATTATTTACTTCTGTTATCTATGTGATGACAGTGTACCAAAGGGAAAGGTTTTGAAGGCCGTCTTTTGCACTTTGAGTGGTATTTAAGTTTGTCAGAGCTGATTTATGGTTCCAGAAGGATCCAGAGTAAGAAATTATTTAGTTAGGATGTGATGAAGTTTACATTTTATGTATTGTCAGAGCTGTAAATTCAGTATCCCTGTTTGCACAAAAGATGCCCCTATAACAACGCTCCCCTGCCCAGAGTCTTTACTTGCTTTTGAATTTTCTAGAAAAAAAAAGATCCAGTCCAGATTTTCCTATGTTATATTGTGCCACTTCCTAGCATTTTCCTTTGCTAATACATTTACAGATGCCTTTCTTTTAAATATGTAGACAGTGTGATCATTTGGTTTAAAGCCCAGGGCCAGTTGTTGCATGCATTGTTGAATTTATGCTTCCAGCATTTTCCATTATGCACCATTGAAGACAACGGTTTGAAATTGCTGCCTTTCAACTCATGGATTATGAGTTTTATTCTTCAGCTAGCATAGTAGATGCATGGGTTTTATCAGTTATTTTTTTAATATAAACGCAATGACTCTCTAAGACATAAATAGATGCTTTAAAAATAGGTTTATGTATCATATCAAGATAATAGTTCATGTCAGTGGTATCATTTGATGTAATTTGTATGACAAAACAGGCCATTGTTTACTACTCAAAGGTACCTGCAATTTACTGTATGAATCTTCTAATGTCCAACTGCTGGAATTTATGGCAGTTGATTCGCAACTCACTTATTAAAAGGCCTGAAGATTTGATATTTCACGTAATCAATGCTTCTACAACACTAAAAACAACAGCAGCAAAGTAAAATTAAAATACAACTAATTTGTGTCCTGATCTTGCAGTCAGAAGTTAGAAGATAATATTTTTGCATAATGATGTCTCTTTGCACAAAACATCTGAACTTCATGGTGTTAAAGATTTTAATCAGTTAAGACAAGACTGAGTTCTGTAGATTCTAACATGCAGTTGTAGTCTTTTAACATTTTAATCACTACAAAGAACACTATATTTGTATAAGTATTTGTATATGCAACTGCACTGTCTTAATTTTACTGGGCTATAAATGTATGTTATTATAAAACATAGCAGCAATTTCCTTTTGAGACTTCAGAATTTAATTGCATTGTAAATGTACTTACAACATAAATGTACTTGTACTAATCCTTCATTAAAAATATCTAACCCCCAAATTCATTCATATTCTTCTCAGTTTAGTAGGGTATCAATTATACATTGAAAACTTCTGTATTAGTGATTCCCTAAAGGCACTTTAGTAGGTGCTTTGAGTTAAATGTTTACTTTCAGCCTTGCCTCATGCTTTTCTGAGAGACACAAGCAGGAAGACAGAGATCTGACCAGGACTAAGATAAAAATGGTCATTCAAAAAAGTCTTCTTTGTGGAATACATGTTCAATGGAATACTTCTCTGTCAAGAAAAAGATGAGGGGGCCGGGCAGTGGCACACCTGCTTAAGTGCACACATTACAGTGCACAAGAATATAGGTTCTAGCCCCTGATCCCTACCTGCAGGGGGGAAAGCTTCACAAGTGATGAAACAGTACCACAGGTATCCCTCTGTGTCTCTCCCTCTCTATCTTGCCCTCCCCTCTCAATTTCTCTCTGTCCAATAATAAATAAATGAATAATTTTTTTTAAAAAAGAAAAAAAGACAAAGCTGTTGTTCAAGACAAAAAAAAAAGGATGGAACTGGAGGTCATTGTGCTAAGTGAAATAAGAGAGTAAAAGATAAGATGTTCTAATCATATGTGGAGTATAAGTGACAAATAATCTGGCAAATGTAATGAAACTGATTCTTAGATTGATAAAGAGTATTGGTTATCAGAGGGGAAGGGGAAGGAAGGCACACGTGGGGAATAGGTAGGGGGCCTCTGGTGTGATCGCATTGGAGGTTCGGGGGTAGGTGTGGGGTAGCTTATACACATGTAAAAGTGCCATAAACTACTGAAAACAATTTCTAAAAATCATGTTCATGGAGGCCAGGTGAGAGCTCAACATGAAGAGTACAGGGTAGAGTACAGTCCTCAACACCACATAGGAACACTGGACAGCACAGAGAATCCCATGAATAGTGGAGTGATGCTTTTGCTGTCTCTTCCTCGTTAGTGATACAGAATAAAATACTGGGCCCGGGGGCCACTCAGCAGTATCAGGAATGTGTGAGGCTCTTCATTCATTAGTGACTAGATCAAATTCATGGCATAGTCAGGTCTTAAGGTTTTAGTTTTTTGTTTGTTTGTTTGTTTGTTTGTTTTTGCTTTTGGTAAGGACCTGCCTAATCCTTATTGATCACTTCATTTTCTCATATATAAATCAGCACATGACATTCTGAGGACATAGTTTCCCATCTCTAGCCATCAAATGGGACTAATAGTGTGTATTGAGAAAAGCCAATGAATTTTCACTTTGTGAAGATGTATTCCTTGAACAGAACGGCTCCTTTCTTCAACCCGAAGTGAAGTAAAATGTAAACTGTTTCAGATACACTTCATCTCTGTATTTGAAAGAGAGTCTCACTTAATTTGATTACTCCCAAAATAGGCAAGCCAAGACAACCAGGCTGGAGACTGAACTAAAATAATGGAGGAGAGAAAGCAAGCTGAAGAGAAAGCTAGGGAGACCTGAAGCATGAAAAGCCCTCTCTGTGTTGATGGTTGTCTTAGTGAATAGTTCACTGCAGCCTCACTGCCCTGTCACACGGCAGGCCATCAAACAAGAACAAACAAAATGTTAAAACTGAGTGAACTGTAAGATCTCAGCCATAATAAAGATGGCTTCAAAGGGAGTTTAATATCAGAAGCAAAGACTATCTCAGACTATGCTGAATTTGAGAGGGAGCAGGAATAAATATATTTCTACATTTATAGCTAGTTTCAGAATACCTGGATTCAATGAAGAATGGGCACTCTACATGTGTAGATTTATAGCCAGTGTTCCTAAAAACAAAAACAAAAACAAAAAGAGCTGGGAAGGCATGGAAACCAGAAGAACTCTTACACACTACTGCAGGGCTGTAAATTGGTAAGACTCTTTGGTGAACAGTTTGCCAACAGCAGATAGAATCGATGTGGCTAGGATGCGCTGACATCCATCTTGAGGTAATGTGGAAACATACCCTCATGACAACAGGTCTGTAAATCAGCAGTCCTTCAATAAAATGACACTAAAATTGAAAAAAAAAAAAAAGATGTGACTACTGTCATACATAGCAGTTCTACTCCCAAAGTGTCTGCCCCAGAAAAGCACTCACACATGTACTCCAGGAGATGTGTCAAGATACTTACAGCTGCGTTTTTTGGAAGTGTGGGTAAGAAAACGGAGACAACCTGAATGACCAAGGACAGAAGAGCTAGTTAGCTAGCCTATGGGAAATCACATGTGACAGTACTGCGTTCCACAAAATGAATGGCCTGGGGCTACACATATCAGCAACAGTGAAATCTCACAAGGGACTAATTGCAGGACATATATAATTTAAGACCTTTTGCATATGGTTTTAAAATATGAAAAACCAGGCCTGGGAGGTGACTCAGCAGATAAATTACATACTTTTCCATGTGAGAAGACCTGGGTTTAACCTTGGGATCCTATGGAAACACCATGGACAACATCAACAGGACTCTGCAGGAATGGTGCTGTTCTCTCTCTCTCTCACTCAATATATATAGAATAAAAATTGGGTTGAGGCAGTGGTGACTTAGCAGTATTGCACATTCAAGAAACCTTGGGTCCATTCTCTGGCACTGGATAAAAAATAAAACGTGAAAAGCAAAGTGTACTCTCAGTGACTATTTTAGAATAAAAGTGTGTGGATATGCAGGACAATGATTAACAAGCAGTTGAGGGTGGGAGAACCTCTGGAGAGGCAGAGAGAAAAAAACAGGTGAAGAGAAGAGGAGGAGAGGGCATGGGTCGGTGTTGTACCTGAGAGTTCAGTTTTGATCATTTCAACTCAGCTCTGGAAAAGTGGAATAGAATATAATACCTCATTCCCTGGTGACTGAAATGTAGTGAAAGCACCTTCCATACATCTCTGTGGGATATTTTTTATCTTACAAATTGTCAAAAGCTCTTTCTCACAGTCTTTATCAATATCTTACAAGTTAAGATACACTTAGAGACCAGCAGAAAAAACCACCACAGAACAATACGTGTTTGTTGCCTTCATGTGTGAATGTGTGGTGTAGGAGAAAATATATGCACATAAGAAGCGTTATGTTTTATTGCACAACATGATGAGATGACTGCCTTTTGCCTTCTGAGGATAACTTTATGGGCTTACTTTTTCCTCAGTATTTCTCCCATGAACATTCAGCTTTTATAAGCAATGTGTAGATTTAATTAACAGTTTGTTTAGTGCTAGATCCGAGCAAAGATAGAATGTCAGGACTGTATAAATTGGATTTATGTTCTAGCAATTAAGCTCGTGTCCATTGATGTGTTCGAAAATGCTAGACACCATTTATTATTTGTAGTACCGGTCATCATCTCTGGTGGAAAACTCCCCACCATGGTGGATCTCAAGTGATCAACATGATGACATTGAGTTGAAACAAGAGTTGGAACATTGGTTTCCTTTCTTTTCTCTCCTTTTATTTTCTTTTTGTTGTTGACAGGTGAGCTGCATTTTATTTATTTTTATTTTTTGTGCTTCATTATTTTTATTTTGTTATTTTTTAAATTAATGCTTTAATAATGATTGGCATGATTGTGGGATAAGAGGGGTACAATTCCACGCAATTCCCACCACCAGAGTTTTACATCGCATCCTTTCCATTGGGAGCTTTCCTATTCTTTATCCCTCTGGGTGTGTGCACCAAAGATCTTTATGTGGTGCAGAAGTTGTGTGTGTGTGGGGGGGTCTGGTTTCTGTAATTGCATCTCCGCTGGACATGGGCATTGACAGGTTGGGACCAGGGGCTTGAACCTGGGTCCTTGCACACTGTAATGTGTGTACTCAACCAGGTGCACCACCACCTGACCCCAGAACATTGGTATCTATGAGTTGGTATGCGCCAGTTCTGGTTGGCTGGTTTTATCTTTTGAGACAGATACAATTTCAGGTCAATAGTAAGTGCTTAGTATAACCCCTTCTTAAGATGTGTTAACATTTTGGGATTATAACCCACCACTAGATCACAGGAAGCACTCCCACAATTAAATTTTCTGATCTAAGGAAGGAGAAACTGAGAGCAAGTGTCACTGTCTGGGACTATTGAAATGGGGGGACATACAGGAGAGTGTCGGGAGTAAAGCAGTGGGAGGTGTATTGGGAGAACTGAGATCCCTGTGTCGAAAAAAACAGCCTTTTGATTCTGATCTCAACCTTCAAAACCCAAATACAAGCCAAGAGCTGACACTGTGAAGAACAGGTACAATGACACAATGACTACCAAGTTGAGGATACATAGCACAGATGGGAGAGGGAAATCCAGGCCAGGACTATAACCACAGTCTTCTTGGATGGTCTGTTTTTTCTTTCCTGGAAATTAACTCCCCCGTAATTCCTTGGAAGAAAGTTAATGTGCAAGGCATCTATGTTTGTGTTCTTTCTCTATCTCTATCTGCCTCCAGGGTTATCACTGGGCTTGGGGCTGACACTCTGGATCCTCTGCTCCTGGCAGCCATTTTCTTTTCCATGTTATCAGATGGGACAGGGAGAAATTGAGAGGAGAGGGAAAGAAAGAGATAAGACACAAGCAGACCTGTATCACTGCTTGTGAAGCTCCCTCCTGCAGGTGGGGAACCAGGGGCTCTAACCTGGATCCTTGAGCAGGTCCTTGCACTTTGTACTATGTGAGCTTAACGGGGGATATCACCAATCACCACCTGAATCTCTCTTGTTCTCTCTCTCTCTCTCTCTCTCCCTACCTCTCTCTCTCTCATTTTTATTATTGAATAAAAACAGAAGTTGAGAAGGGAGGGGAAATAGAGAGACACCTGCAGCCCTGCTTCACCACTTGTGAAGCTTTCCCCCTGTGGGTGGGGACCAGGGACTTGAACCTGGGCCCTTGCATACTGTAATGTGTGTGCTTAACTAGTTGCACCACCACCTGGCCCTTTCCTTATCTCCTTCTCTATGGAGATTCTCCAATATGTTTGCCTGTTTGATTTACTGGAGCACTACTCAATTTTGGTTTATGGTGTTGTGGGGGATTGAACATGGGATTTTAGAACCTCAGGGATGAAAGTCTTTTTGCATAACCATTATTACCCTCTCCAACATTTGGAGATGAAGATCTTATTCCTACCTGAATTGGCTGAGTTTTGCGTTGATATGCTTAGAGTTTCCCCCTTCCATCTCATTCATACATTGGTTCATTCATTTAACAGTTATGCAGTGAGTTTCTTGGGTGAGTTGTTGTCTTTATTTGATTTGCTACTTTAGAGATAAGTTTTAATATCATGACAATTCATGCTATTTTTGTAATGTATTTCAAAGGGAAAATAGATTTCTGTATAGAGATCTTCGCCGAAGTGCACAATGTGTGAATTCCGGGCCCATTTTTTATCTTTATGAGATTAGCACATAAGCCATATCATGGTTATAGACCTGGAGAGCTAGATCTAGATCTAGAACTTTGATAGCAGTTCTAGATTTTTTAAGAGTGACAGCATCTGGGAGCTTTGCTATGGTGGCCACTTTTTTTTTTTTTGCCTCCAGGGTTGTTGCTGGGGCTCAGTGCCTGCACTATGAATCCACTGCTCCTGAAGGCTATTTTTTTCCCTTTGTTGCCCTTGTTGTTTATTGTTGTTGTTGTAATTATCATTGTTGTTACTACTGTCATTGTTTTTGGATAGGACAGAGAGAAATCGAGAGAGGAGGGGAAGACAGGGGGGAGAGAAAGATAGACACCTGCAGACCTGCTTCACTGCTTGTAGAGCAACCCCTGCAGGTGGGAAGCCTGACTCTGGTCCTTGCACTTTGCACCATGTGCGCTAAACCTGCTGCACTAATAACTGGCCCCCCTGGCCACTTGTTAGTGACTAAGGTCTCTTACTTAATCTTTCAGTATAGCAACCTTTAGAAAAGAAGGCTTTGGAGTCAGGAATGTCCCAGTTCTTATTTCTAGTCTCTCTGCCAAGTGTATGTGGTGGGTTGAGGGGAAGGGAAGAGAATTTTTCTAATGGAGTGAAGTGATGTGTCTTGGAGTTGGACATCCCGTGACTGTTCTGTGAAGATCTGCAGAAAATGTCTTGCATTTTCTGTCCCTTGCTGCCTTTTGTGTAGATCTCTAAGACAGGCTCTGTCTGCTGTTCTTCCCTTCTGATGAAATCCATAACCCCAGAATAGGGTAGCCAATGTCTACCTTGAAAGCACTCACTGTTCAAGAAAATGAGTGACCAGAAAAAGGCAAAACTCCCATAGTCTGTGCCTGCTAGGACTCCTTTAGCAGCCTCTGTGTTGTGAAGACTTGTGCTGACTGCTAAAACTTTAGGAGATTTCTAGATGGCACAGTCTTCAGATTCAGAAAGTTCCCAGATTCTTGTGTGCTTTGCTGAGGCAGGCCTGTCAGCAGCTGTGGCTTGCTCCACAGTCATCTCTGGCGTCACTGTCACTGTGTTATGAGACTCCTCACTTCAGGGGCTTTTGAAGCTTTTCTTTGTTGCACAGATGCACTCTCAGAATGGCCTGCTGTTTCCCTTGGGTGCAGTTGCCTTACTTAGTTCTAATGCGATTGCAGTGCATACAGTGTGTGCAGTGAGTAATGTGCGTGACACAGTGTGCAAGGCATGATGGGTGCAATGAACAGTTTGTGCAAAGGGCATTGAACAATGTACATATGCAATGTCTAGCTTGCAAGGTGCAGCATGCAATGTACAAGATATACGGAATACAATGACAGTGTGCCAAGTGCAACCTACAGTGCGCACAGTGAACTGAGCTGAGAAGTTACTGGAATGAGCAGATGATACTGACAAAGTAGCTCTAGGAGTCAGATGTCAAATCTGGAAGGCCCTGTGCTCACAGCTGGGCCACAAGACAGACACCAGCAGCAAAGGCTCATTCTCCTTGTGTTTACTGAGTGGCAGGGACTATGCCTTCACTGTGGTAGGTAACTGCTGCTCAGCCTGCCAGGCTACCTGTTGGCCTTGTTTGCCCATCTGTCTGTCTGTTGGAGCATCACTGGTGAGAACTGCAGGCAGCTTTTAGGCAGCCTGGGTTTGCTGAAAGAATCGCCACCAAATGCAGAAAGTTCCAGCCTCCCTGAAAAGAAAGCTGCCACTCCAATGGAAAGCACATTGCTTCCGTAGTGTAGAGCGGGGGAGAGCTGCACTCCTGTCGCGCCTCTGCCATTGTGTCACTCTGGGCTTGCCCTTATCAGGGCGCCATTTTCCTCATCTATCTAAAGGGCAGAGCTGTTCGATATGATTTCTAAAGACCCTTGTGGCTCTGGCATTCTTAGATTGGCCTGCTGGAAGCATCTAGAAGTTGTCTAGCAATTATAAAGAAGCTTTTTTTTTTTTTTAACTGGTCTGTCATGCTTCACGAGACTAAGGGAGTAAAATATTTCTTTCTCCCTTGGCAGAGAAAATTGGACAGTGCTTTGTTTCTGTCATCACAGAGCAACTAATATTCAAAGGAACTGAAAGCAATCAGACTTAAACAGCGAGTTCAAATGACTACACTGCATTAACACTTTTCTTCACTCAGCAAGACTTCTATTTTAATCTGTCACTTCCAATATTGCCACAGCATGCCTCAGCCTATTTAGGTTAAGTAGCCACAGTGATTTTGAAGGCACTAATGATTCTTCAATGGTGAATACAGATGCCCTAGGTCGAGTCTCGCCAGGGCCTGGCTGTCAGGCCTCTGCCATGGGCTTGAAGGCCTCAAATGGCTAGTGGCGACAATACCCACAGGTGGCTCCTGATGAAGCCCTGGGGAGGACCAATCAGCTGACTTGCTGAGGTCTTTGCTAGGGGTGGTTGCCATGGCAATGAGGCCAGAGTGTATTACTTTTCCTCCTTGGGGCTAGAGACTTTAAGGATTCAAATTGGACGTTTGGCTTTCACACATGAATTAACAGAAGTATTCCCCTAAATCCCCAAACAGAACTTGCATCCTACATAGTCCCTATTCTCTTTCCCTCCTTTAGCCAAAAATAGCAGACCTGCTTTCTTTCACACACGTTTTAAGTAGGACATCAGTACAAAAACTAAATCCTACTCTGGGATAAACATGGATTCAAATTCAGCTAACATTTTCTTTATCAACTACTGTGTGGCAAACACTGACAAAACAAGTTACATGGAGCTGGGTGGTGGCACACCTGGTTGAGTGCCCATGTTACAGTGTGCCAGGACCCAGGTTTGAGCCCCCGGTCCCCACCTGCAGGGGGAAAACTTCACAAGTAGTGAAGCAGTGCTGCAGGTGTCTCTCTCTCTCCCTCTCTATCACTCCCTTCCCTCTAGAATTCTGACTGCTTCTATCCAATAAGTAAAGATAAAAAAAATTTAAAAAGCAAGTTACACATACCATTGGATTTGACTCGCAAAATGTGTAAATGCCGATACAATTTTTTGTATGCTGTATGTAGTTCCACCAACAGCCACCTCCCAGCCCCAAATTTTCATTGGTATCTTTATTCTCTATTATTATTAATTATTATAGTTGTTGTTGTTGCCACCATGGTTATCACTGGGGTTCTGTGACTTCAAGATGACTTCAAGGTTCCTAATGGCCATTTTTAAAACATAGGATGAGAGACAGAAATAGGGCAGGGGAGGAAGGGAGGGAAGGAGGGAGGGCGGGAGGGAGAAAGAGACAGAGAGAGAGAGAGAGAGAGATAGCCCTGAAGCACTGCTTCACTGCTTGTGAAGCTTCTCCCATGCAATTGGGGACTAGGGGGCTTGAGTCTGGGTCCTCATGCATGGTAACACGTGCACTGGTAATAAGTGAGCCGTAATTTTCCCCTTACTCTATGTTTCATGAGAGAAGTGAGTGGAAGGCAGAAAGAGAGACACCAAAGCATTGCTCCTCCACACATAGTGCCCCTTTGTGGTGTTGGGTATCATGTCCAGTGACACCCCCCACCATGCACAGGAGGGAATGCACTTGACCACAACACCACTTCCCCAGGCACCACAGAGTCAAACTGAATGAATGCTCTGGGTTCACACTGAGCCCTCCTTGAATACGCATTGAGTAAAGCAGAGGTAGGAAACTTTTATTATTTTTTCCCTGCCAAACAGCCATATTTATAGCCTCATTCAAGTACCATGCAAAATTATCAACTTCAAAATTAGCACTTCATGTTGCTATGTTCCACCTGCAGCTGCCTTGGTAGGGCTGGGCCAAATGGCTTCTTGGGCTTTTCATTCCCTACCCTGCAGTAAAGGAATGAAAGGACCTGAAACCATGGACCCTCCAGGTCAGCAAGGGAACTTTGAGGAATTCCTGGTCAACCCTCCTCATACAAATGGAGAAATCAAAGCCCCCATTGGGCAGTAACATTACCATGGTAAAATCCACAGTGATTTAGATTCCATTCTGTCCCAGGGGATTCTGGAACATAGTTCCCTCCAGGACAGCACACACTTCCTTGTAGGGAGTCTGAGTGGTCACAGAACATCAAATCCCTGTTATGCTGTTTTCCACTTGAACACATGAGTATTTTTGGAGTGGAGCATCTGGGGTCCTTCAGTACGGTCCAAAGTCTGAATTTGTCAGTTGTCCCACATTTACTCAAATAGACAGGGGCCGACCCAATCCAACTAAAGTCACACAAAGCCAGTGTATGAACTAGAGCACTGATTTATTGGTTCATAACAGGAAACATTCCATCTATGAGGTTGTAGCACGTGTGATGGTTGAGCAACAGCCCTCTAGAAAATTCAATATGGAAGACCCAATCAGAAAGCATTGAAAGGTGGAGTTAGTTGGCTCTTTAAAGGTCTGATGTCTATGGACCTAGTGCACCCTTCTCTGTTGTGGGAGTACTCCAGTTAAGGAGATAGTGCTCATGTTCTCCGGGATGGGCATATCATCTATCCAGAGACAGTCTTGTAGACACACTGATGACTTCTTCTTTCAAGGCTCTGATACTCCTAGGTTGCAGACTAACTGTCCTCTCCTTTTAATGTGGTTTCCACACACAGGGCCATAGAACAGGGTCACTGCCGGCCTTCTTGGTCATAATGACTTACGAGTTTGCCCTCATGGAACTCTTGCTAGTCAGCCCTCTATAACGACACAACTACAAGCAGTTGGGAACCTATCTGGATGGATGGATTATTTCCTTCCATTATGAATGGAAGGGACTTTTCAGTTCATTGGACATTTTTCTTCATCCCTATGCTCTGAAAAGCCACATCCAAGACCAAATTGAAAACACTTTAGGGTTTGATAGACATGTGTGAGTCTGTACCATAGTAAACTTACCTCCTTTAATGTCTTCGCAGGGAAAGGAGGAGAGAAGGAAGGGGATAAAAGAAAGACTGACATGGGGATTAGGAATTGGAAAGGGTAAGGGATTCAGAATACGGGGACAGAAAAAAAAAGCTGTGCTTCTAATGAGTATTTAACTGTCAGCTACTCTTGCATTCTCCCCGAGTGTAGTGTTAGTCTTGTCATGGGCTAGACCAAATACGCTGGCCACAGAGCTAACAGAGGTGTTTGGGTTGGAGAGGCAAGAGAGATCTGGAACTTGCGATGCTGCTCAGAGGGCAGGATTGCAAATTTCACAGTTTTCTCAAGGGCTGCATCTATGAGCCTGGAAAAGCTTGTCTACCACAGTGAATTTTTAAAAATTTCTTTATTGAGGAATTATTGTTTTACATTCGACAGTAAATACAATGGTTTGTACATGCATAACATTTCCCAGTTTTCCATATAACAATACAACCCCCACTAGGTCCTCTGTTAGCCTTCTTAGATCTGTATTCTCCCCAACCACCCACCCCTAAGTCTTTTACTTTGGTGCAATATGCCAACACCACAGTCAATTTCTTTAGTGAGTGCGTCTTTCTAATCTACATATTCTAGTCAGTGTGAATTCTAGAGCAATGCTTCCCTGTAAAGAAAACAAACAGTATTCAGAGATTGTATCTACTCAGATCTAAAGAGATGGGAACTAAAGAGAAAGGGACCAATTTTCAGTTCCAATTTCAAACGTGTCCCCTTTCAAAATACATCTTTTTTTGAGGGGGGGAGGGGTTAAGTGAGCTTTGTTTTTTCCTTAATCCAGTTGACATACAAAGATACCTTGGTATATATGCCATACTTGCCTTTCATTGCACACTCTTCGCCCCAGCTAATGATTCCAGTTAAGAAACTGACACCCTCCACTTCATTCACATGGGGCCCCCCGCTATCTCCTTGGCATGAATCTTTCCCACCCTCCTGGTATCCAGCACAAAACATGTTGTTATAGATGCTGAACTTGGTGGACCGGAGGCATGTGGCTCGGTCCACAAAGGGAACTCTAAGGTACTGAAGAATGTTGGACGATCTCCCTCTGTTGAAGACTTTCCCCCAGCCACTCACATAGCCAGACCTAAATTTGAGGAAGAGGTTTGTGTATTCCCGGTCAGCAATGCAAACTGGTGTCACGTAGCTGTTCAGTGTTAAGGGTCTATCCAGTTCCAGAAGAGCAATGTCATGGTTGTATTTATTGATGGTTGCATTATACTTGTGGTGAAGGATGGCTCGAGTCACATTCCGCCTTTGTTCTGTGTCTTCTGCCTTCTCCGTGTCATATTCTCCTGTTGAAAATACATATCTTTAGTAGTCACAGTCTCCGTCCATGAAGAAGCACATGTTCTCTTTCTTATTTACTCATTATTGATTTATAAAACTATAAGGTAATAGGTGCATAATTTCATACAGTTCCCCGCCACCAGAGTTCTGTACCCATCTCCTCCATTGGAAACTTCAGTAGTTGTCCCAAGTTCACAGATATGGTCTGATTCATTCTCTCTCTCTCTCTTTCTCTCTCTCTCTCTCTCTCTCTCCAAAACTAGAAACATACCTATTTTTTTCTTCCCATTTTTTCCAACAGTCCTGCTTTCTCTTCCTTTCTAAGTCACCTTTACATCTATTACTACTTCGCTGTGTCTTTCCTTTTTTCCTCTGTCTCAGATAAGAGAAACAGTGGCTGGTTTCCTCTGGTATTTTCAAGTTTCATTTCCCTTTCAGTTATGGTATAAAAACAAGATTCCTGGTGGCAAATGAAGAAGCACATTTTCCATGTGTCCATTCAGTATCACTTACTTGAAATTTCTTAGAGGAGCCAGAGATGGCTCAACAAGTAGAGAACATGCCTTCCCAAGGCTCAGGACCTGGGTTCAATCCCTGACCCACATAAAAGCACCATGGACAGCACCAAAAGGATTCTATGGATGGTGGAGCAGTGCTTTCATACCATTCTCTCTCTCTCTCTCTCAGAGAGAGAGAGAGAGAGAGAATAAAAGCAGAAAAATAAATTTTCTTTAGCCTCAGATAGTCTTTCATATTATTTTTCATAATGAAACAGATTTATCAAGTGTTCTCTCAGCTTGGCATCGCCAAATTAACTAGAAGCCAAGTGTGAAAGATCTCCATCTCCTAGTGTCAAGATTTTGATCAAATGCAGTAGGGAGCCAGTGTATCCTTTTCAAACCAAAAAAGAAAGCAGGACATTGTGAACCATCGCTGGGCTATTTCTGTCTGCCCATGCATCTCACGGTGAATCTGCTTGTCCTGCATTATCTTAGTCTTGCTCATGTCCAGCCATTTTAATCACTTTTTGGAATGTGGAGCAGACATTCATTTGCCCATTTATTCAAAGGTTAGCTGGTGGCTCTGCTACAGACCGTGCTAGACAGCAGGACATAACTTTGGTTGAGCTGACATGACTTTTGGGGGAAGGCTCACTAGTGGGAAAATGGACATATCCACAAGAAGCCATCCTCCAGTAAGAAGAATGCAGATGAAGAGTCACCAAAAGCCTATGGGGACTTGGAGGATGTGGCAAGTTGGGTTTTGAAAATATGGCGTCCTGGGGTCAGGTGGTGATGCATGTAGTTGAGTGCACATGTAACAATCAGTAAGGATCTGGGTTCGAGCCCCTAGTCCCTACCTGCAGGGGCAAAGCTTTGCAATTGGTAAAGTAGGGTTGCAGGTGTCTGTCTCTCTCCCTTTTTACCTCCCCTCCTCCCTCCCCATTTCTTGCTGTCTCTATCCAATAAATAAATAAGATAATAAAAAATAAAACAGAAAGGAAATATGGAGCCCTGCTACTATTACCCCAACTTTGTTTTCTGTTATTCTTATGAGGAGAGTGCTTGATACCACTGCTGAGTGGCCTCCCTGAGCCAATTTTCTATACTTTCTTCTTCTTCTTTTTTAAATGGGGGGGGGAGAGAAAAAGAGTACGGAGGGGGGAGAGCACACACAGTACTGCTTTACCATCTATGGTACACTTCTGAGACTATGATTCTCCCATGTGGTATGAGGGACAGAGCCTAGGGCTTCACACACAGCAGGGTGTGTGTCTTACTGTCCCCAGCCCAATTTATTCAGCAGCAATTTTATTAGGTGTCCATAAAATAAGCCACACCCATCCCATAGCCGGTCTGGCAACACTGCAGATTCCTAGCCTTTCTTGCTGCTTTACCTGCGACAACAGTGATATTAACACCAGGTTTGATGCAGTGAGCCGCAGTTACGATCCATTTCTCATTGATAATGGAACCTCCACAGAAGGGCTCAAAGTTCTCTGTCAAAAGGACCTGTGGAAACAAAAGTATGACTCTGATGACATCATATATTCAGTCTGGGGGGGAAGGAAACACACATGCTGTTGGTAGGTGTGTGGGGCAAACGTTGGCTTCTCGGTGCTGGCAGAACTGAAGTGTTTCTGGAAGTGTCAGCTTTGTCGATGAATTAGTGTTCCTGGAATATGATCAAAAAGGCCATTTCTGCAATTTCTGTAACTATCTTGCAGAGAAGGTGCACAGAGAGCCAGGGGAGCTTTCAGTGAGGTGAATCAGGAGGCACTGATTACTTTCGGTGATTGGGGACCCTTGGAGTCTTTTGGCTGGTGAGTCACATTCCCTGCTTACCTAATTGCTTCATGGGGGATGCAGTGGGGACATTCAGAAGCGTTCTCACTCAGCACCAAGACAGCAGTGATTATTAGTAGTCACTGATGTCTGCACGACAAAGTTTTGCTACCTCCTATTTTTTTTCTTTAAATAATTGATGTCTTTTTTCCCAGGCGATATTATGAAGTGAGACCTATGGCTTCCATCAGGGCTTTACTGATAACCATTCAGGCATCTATTCCCCCCTCTTCTATTGCTCACCCCTGCCACCATCCCAATCTCCTTGGCAAAGCTACCTCTATCCTAAAGGCTCTGCTAAGCAGACCCTGGTCCAGGAACAAGGTAGACAAAAGTGTTTCTCGAAGGTTATTGGACAAAAGGCCAACTCATCCTTTCATCTCTATCTTCACTGCAGGAGCTGAGTGGACAAATGAACCTAAATCAACTTGGTGAGTTTCACTTCCAGCGAGAGGCCCCAGATTCCCCTCTTGCAGGAAGAAAGCTGAGATGTATGACCACTAGAGGGCACACTCAACATTCCATAAACCCTGTGTAGGAGCCCAGGAGCTCTTTGGGAAACCAGATGCCTTTGCAATAAAACCCACATAGCCCCAGGTGCGAACCCATCCGAAAATGATGGGACTGGGTGGTAGTACACCTGGTTGAGTGTACTTGTTACAGTGTGCAAGGACTTGGGTTCAAGACCTGGCCCTCCCATGCAGGGGGAAGTTTTGCGAGAGATAAAGCAGTGCTTGCAGGTGTTTCCCCCCCCCCTTCAATTTCTATTTCTATGCAAAACAAACAAACAATCAAATAAAAGAAAAATGGGCGGGAGTCGGGCGGTAGCACCCTGGGTTAAGCACGTGGCGCAAAGCGCAAGGACAGGCGTAAGGATTCCGCTTCAAGACCTCGGCTCTCCACCTGCAGGGGAGTTGCTTCACAAGCAGTGAAACAGGTCTGCAGGTGTCTGTCTTTCTCTCCCTCCCTCTCTGTCTTCCCTTCCTGTCTCCATTTCTCTCTGTCTGTCCTATTCAACAGCAACAACATCAATAACAACTACAACAATAAAGCAACATGGGCAACAAAAGGGAATAAATAAATATTTTACCAAAAAAGAAACATGGGCAAGGAAGGGCCAGTCTGATACCTCTCCTGGAAGTATGCCTGCTTTGTTATGCAAACAACCCAGGTTTGAGCCTGGCCCCCACTGAATTGAGAGAACTTCCTGTGCTGTGGTGTCTTTCCATCTCTGTCTCTCTACCTGAAGAAGTCAGTCTGGAGTCTCAAAACCCGAGTGATAAGAAATAAAAGAAAGGAATATAGGCAAGGAAATGGTCAATGCCTTTCAGTGTGAGTCTGAGAAAGTACTTACTGAAGGTTTATATATATATAATTTATTATTGAATAGAGACAGGGAGAAATTGAAAGAGGAGGGGAAGTCAGAAGGGAAAGAGAGAGACACCTGTAGCCCTGCTTCATCACTTATGAAGCTTTCCCTCATGCAGGTGGGGACCAGGGGCTTGAACCTGGGTCCTTATACACTGTAATGTGTATGCTTGACCACATGCACCACTACCTGGCTCCCCTTAGTGAAAGTTCCTTTTGTCCTGAATTCCATTCACTGAGCACCTACCTACTAGGTTCTAGGCACTCAAACAGTAACTAGCCTGTTAGCCTTCTCTGACACATTTTCCCCTCACCCTCGCTGTTGCTTTTTATTTTGAAAAGTTGTCCACATATATAGAAGGATGGTCCCACAAGCATGTAATAAATGTCAGTGCACCCACCACCCAGACTCAATCATTTTCTCTGATGTTTTGATCATTTATTCACTGGCTGGCTACTCTGGGTCAAATCACGGTGTTAAAGGACCTGTGGAAATATGAATACGACGCTATGTGAAGTGACAGTGACATGTCGGTTTGTTGTTGAGAGACCGAGATTTAGATCTGCTCATAAACCCCATGAAGCTGAGTTAACAGTGAAGCCAGGGGGCAGATCTCAGTATGACTGGCTTCAGAATCCATGCTTCTAAGTGCCCAGTATTTCACCAAGCCAGGACTGTACCCCAGTCACAGTAGGGTCATTTAGGATGCTTGCAAAATGCAGATTGGTGGAACCCTCCCAGAGGAGGGTGGAGGGGGGCATTGGAAAGAAAACGAAACTCGCGGGAGTATTCTCATGCATTCTGGTTCAAGCTTTCAAAGGCTTCGTGACCTCTATATTTTCAAAATGCTCACTCCAGGCAGATGCAGGTATATGCTGTGTAGGGTTCAGAGCAAAATGAAAATGTGGGGCCCTTGGTCCAAAATCTCCGGGGATGGGGGCGGGGAAGAGACTGTGCAAGATACTACAAAAGGAAACGCTTTCCTTCCTTCTGTGGTCTTCCACCACATGTAGTGAAGTCTAGAGTTTACTATTTAACCCCGGGGTTCCCTCTGACATGGGAATGTTTTCTAGGAGAGTACAGATCCTCATAGGTACTTAGGGGGTGCAATTTGCCCTGGTTCCTCTCCCATCAGCCACTGGACAGATGCTCACTCTGTGCTCCAGAGGGAAGAAGAGGAAGTTGGTTTCAACAGTCCCTCCCACTATCCTGCAGTTGTAGTCAACTACGGAGTGGGGTTTGCCATAGGATTGGTACCTCTAGCTTCCAGGATGTCTTCAACTACCTGGAATCAAGGGAACAAGAGACCCCAAAATTCCTATTCACCCTAGAAATGGGATGTGGTATTTCTGGCCCTAAGATACCATGCTCCCTCCTAAGCTAGCACTGACTGTAGCTACCAGCTCTCAGCTCTCACAGTGCAGGAAGAGAGCAGCCCATGGAAGCGGGGTGAAGCAGGGAGAGGTTAAGGCAGTGCTGGTTAAAGCACCAGGAGACAGGGGAGTGGGAAGACCAAGAACCCATCTCTTGGAGGTGGTAAGAAGTGAGCATACAGTGATTTGAGGTGCCAAGTTCCCTGGGACATAACCCATACTCTCAACAGATTTGAGTCATCAAACTCCAAAGCAAAACATTGAACTCCAAATATGGAGTCCTGCTTACCGTACAATCACAAGTGACTACACGTCGATGCAGCTAGCCTTGACCTCAAGCAACTCTTGTCACCAAGTTAATTTGGGTGATATTGCTTTGTACGGGCCTTGATGTTTCCAACTGAATACAGCTATTCAAGTAGCAGGGGTGAAGAAATCACATGAAATATGATATAATGTTTTTCTCTGTATTAAAGGTGGGAGGCGTGGACACTTTTCAGCTTATTAGGTCAGTCAAGTAAGCCAAGTAACAGCTGCCATCCCTTGGCACAGAAGCTGGGCTGCAAGCTCATCTGACTCTTGCCAAGAACTTTCCATGAGGAACTTTTACTGGTTTTTGGTGGTTGTCTGAAAAACATGGCTTTATTTTTTAAGTCTTTTTGAAAAAGACTGAAAAAAATTTCCCCCCTCTCAATCCCTGACTTACATTAGAAAGTTTAGCAAGAATGGTAAAATAACTCGTTTGGATAGTCACCATGCATGTGACCCAGGTTTGAGCCTAGCCCCCACTGCAGTGGAGGAAACTTCAGTGCTGTGGTTTCTTTCTTTATTTATCTTCTGTCTCTATCTGGAAAAGTCAGTCTGGAGCCGTGAAGCCCTAGTGATTGGGGGGGGGGGCTAGCAGACATTTTTGCTTAAAAAAAAAGCCCTTACATGTGTATTTGCATTTAAAGATATTACAAAGGACTTGGTTTGGGAATATTTGCTTGACTACCTCCTATCTCAGGACCACAGCTATCTACATATTAGCTATTTGGGGATGAGTTGTCTGCTTGGTCAAGGATAAGCTCTTGGAGAATGACTGGAGAAATAATAAACTATATGTTCTGAGCAAGACATCTGAGTTCTAACAGGAACTTGTTACACATAAGATACACAATGTGTCCATGTACATCTACAAAACACACATTTACACAACTGCTCGGATGCTCTTTAGTCTCGGTGCCGGCCCACAGTCACAGATTTTGTTCTGTTGTTTACTTCCTAACCTTTGAACATGAATTTGACCTTTCCCTGTGATTTCAGTAAACCCTTATTCTCCATGCCTACCCACTCCTGCTTCATAATATTTCTTCCCAGTATGATACCATTTCTCTTTCATGTGAGAAGAAAAACCATTTCTGCTGGATATACAATTTGTTATGCCCACACAGGAGTGATGTGCCCAGACTTTGAGTCAACCCCGTTCTCCTGGGCACTGAGGGAATATCCACTTTGGGTTTTTAATGGCTAACTAGTCATTGGAATGGGTTTTGCAGGATCATCTTAGAGAACAACAGTCAAAATGTTCTATCCAAAATGGTTCTATGGGGCCAGGTGAGATACATGGATCATGTTTTTATTTCTCCCTACTTGGAACGCCATCATCTGAGTGAAGAAAAACAGACGGGTTACTTTTTCCAGGTGAAGCTATTTCTAGAGTCTTGCATCCTTCACACAACATATCCTTAACTCTACCTCACAAAAGAAACCTGAAAGAGAGAAAGAGGGGAGTTGGGCAGTAGCGCAGTGGTTTAAGTGCCAAGTGGCGCAAAGTGCAAGGACCAGTTTAAGGATCTTGGTTCGCGCTCCCGGCTCCCCACCTGCAAAGGAGTCGCTTCACAGGCAGTGAAGCAGGTCTGCAGGTGTCTATCTTTCTCTCCCCCTCTCTGTCTTCCCCTCCTCTCTCCATTTCTCTCTGTCCTATTCAACAACGATGACATCAATAACAACAATAACTACAACAATAAAAAGCAACAGGGCAACAAAAGGGAAAGTAAATAAATAAATATAAGAAAAAGAGAGAAAGAGAAAATTGTGGTCCTGCTTATGTAAGCAAGGAAGCTTAGCTTCCGGGGTGGGGGAGAAGCAAAGGAATGGAAAGGTTACCTCATCCTAGTGTCCTTAGAAGAGTGGGAGATGGGGGCCAGGCGGTAGTGCAGTAGGTTAAGCGCACAAGGCACCAAGCCCAAAGACTGGCGAAAGGATCCAAGTTTGAGCCCCAGGCTCCCCACCTCGGGGGGGTATCGCTTCACAAGTGGTAAAGCAGGTCCGTAGATGTCTTTCTCTCCACCTCTCTGTCTCCCCCTCCTCTCTCCATTTCTCTCTGTCCTATCCATCAACAAAGACATCAATAAAAACAACAATAATAGCCACAACAACGATAAAACAAGGGCAACAAAAGGGAAAAAAATGGCCTCCAGGAGAAGTGGATCTGGCACCAAGCCCCAGCAAGAACCCTGGAGGAAAAAACAAAAGAAGAAGAAGAAGAAGAAGAAGAAGAAGAAGAAGAAGAAGAAGAAGAAGAAGAAGAAGAAGAAGAAGAAGAAGAAGAAGAAGAAGAAGAAGAAGAAGAAGAAGAAGAAGAAGAGGAAGAGGAAAGAAGAAGAAGAAGAAGAAGAAGAAGAAGAAGAAGAAGAAGAAGAAGAAGAAGAAGAAGAAGAAGAAGAAGAAGAAGAGTGGGAGACAAAAACGACCTTGGAGTTTCATACAGCTTCATAAGGAAGCAAAGAAAACTTCCAGGGCAGCTGGGTAGTAGGGCAGTGGGTTAAGCGCACATGGCGCAAAGTGTAAGGACTAGTGCATGGTTCCTGGTTCGAGCCCCCAGCTCCCCACCTGCAGAGGGGTCGACTCACAAGAGGTAAAGCCGGTCTGCAGGTGACTATTTTTCTCTCCTCCTTTCTGTCTTCCCCTTCTCTCTCAATTTCTCTCTGTCCTATCCAACAACAACAACAACAGCTATAACAACAATAACAACAACAACTACAACAAGGGAAACAAAATGGGAAAAAATGGCCTCCAGGAGCAGTGGATTCATAGTGCAGTCACCAAGCCCCAGCGATAACCCTCGGGGGGGGGGTGCAGAGAAAGAAAACTTACAAACATGTGTGAAGGGAGATCATAATGTTTCTACTAGTAAACAACCTTCACCAAAAACTTAAAAGTGAGGCCTTTCTGGGAGTATGGATCAACCAGTCAACACCCATGTTCAGCGGGGAAGCAACTACAGAAGCCAGACCTTCCACCTTCTGCATCCCATAATGACCCTGGGTCCATACTCCCAGAGGGATAAAGAGTAGGGATGCTGTCAGGAGACGGGATGGGATATGGAGTTCTGGTGGTGGGAATTGTGTGGAGTTGTACCCCTCTTATGGTTTTTGTCAGTGTTTCTTATAAATAAATATATATTTTTAAAAAGTGAGGTCTTTGAGGAGGCGAGACTGCTTTGATTGTTGTCTGTTAGTCTCCCTTGCTCAAATTTTCACCAGATTTTGGTTACTGGACACCAGTCTTCTGTGCATGTGTAGATTTGCCCCATAGGACCTCTCTGCCAACCCCCTTTTCTGTTTTCTGGTTACCATCTAGCCTGCCCCTGGATGCCAGGCTATGGACCTTTCTATTGTTGTTTCATTATGGACTTCAGTTCTGCATCTGCCATATCTCTTTACACTTAATATGGAGATCAGGGAGCTAGGTCTGGTTAAGTACACACATTAACCATATGCAAAGGACCAAGGTTCGAGTCCCTGCTTCCACCTGCAGGGGGAACGCTTCATGAGTGGTGAAGCAGGTCTGTAGGTTTCTCTGTCTCCTTCCCTCACTATCTCCTCCTCCTCTCTCCATTCTCTCTGTCCTGTACATTAAATTAGAAAGGGGGAAAATGAGTGAGGGGAGGGAGGAGGAATGGCCACAGGGAGCAGGGGATACATATACATAGTGCCAGCACCAAGCCCCAGCTATAACCCTGGAGGCAAAATAACAACAATTCAGAGGTCATTCCACTAGAAAAAAAAAAAAGCAGGAAACAATGGAAGGCAAATGGCTAGATTAACCAGGCCCTCCCCTCGTGCTGGCCAACCTCACATGCAAATACCAGTATCTGAGCCTTTTAAAGGAACACAATCCATTTCTACAAAACGGTGTCCTCCTTTTTCTATTCCCAGTGTAAACAACCTTTAAAAGGGCTGGGCTTGCTCATGGATGGCCTGAGGCTACCCTTCCCTTCAAGGAACCTGAACTACTCACCCTGCCCCCAACCCTTCTGGCTACAAAAAGTTACCTTATGCAGAACCACAAGTTGAAAATGTTTGTCCAATCAGAACTCTGCCTGTGAGTACCTCTAGGCTATAGGGCTTCTGGGCAAGCACAGGTGGTGACCTTGATCTTTGACCTCTCCTCCAGTCCCTGGAGAAAGCCTAGTGGGGGAAGGGAGGAAGGCCTGCATTGCCTCAGCTGAGCAGGGTGGTAAGTGCAAACCCCCCCTCTGGGTCTCAAAGCTGGACAAGAGGACAGAGGTCCCCCAGCCTCTTCCTGGCTCCCGCCAGGAAAGCCAAGATCCCCAAACTTCCCTGGGAGTGGGGGTAACCAGCTGTTGTATCAGCTCTGCAAACCAACAAGGTCACCTCTTGTCTACTCAGATGCAGTCTCTTTCCCAAGTTGTGCGGCTCAGGAACCCCTCCCAGTGGGCAGAAGGTAGAAGCAGTGTCTTTAATTTTTTCTCTTACTCCCCTTCTTTCCTTTCTTCCTCCCTTCCTTCTTTTTTCTCTTCCCCCAGGCTTCCCCTCTCCTGACTGACTTTTTTAAAAAAAAAATTCATTCCCTTTTGTTGCCCTTGTTGTTTTATTGTTGTTAATGATGTCACTGTTGATGGATAGGACAGAGAGAAATCAAGAGAGGAGGGGAAGACAGAGGGGGAGAGAACGACACCTGCTTCAGCTCTGCCACACCTCTCATTCCACATGACTGGGAACTCCCCATGTTCTTTTTAGTTTTATCTATTTATTTTGGGGCCAGTAGAGTCTCCACTGGGCTTTCCTACTTGTAGGAATGATTTTACCATTCCCAACAGAACTCCCCCCCCCCAGCCTGGTTAGTTAAAGGCAGAGAAGGAGGTGGTGAAGAGACAGACGGAGGAGAAAGAGAGCCACTACAGCACTATTTCACTACTGTGAAGCTTCCCCTTCATGGTGCTCCTGTGTGGTGGTCAGAGGCTCAAACCCAGGTCCTTGGGCCTGGTAAAATGTGCACTCCACTGGGTGAGCCATCTCACTGCTTCTTGTGGGAGTTCTCCACCCAACTGGTCATTTTGCCCCAGGACCTGTTTTGTGAAGCACAGGTAATTGGAATCACTCCTTTCTGGGTGGGCCAGTCATGGGGCTCAGATGCTTTGACCTTTGGGGTTCCACCTGTGGCTTGTTTCCTCTTGTTCTTGGGCCAGTTTACAATCTAGTCAGGTGCTCCTCACCTTACAGGTGAATGGTGCTCTGGTGCAGCTGGCTGGGCCGCAAAGGAGGAGGGTGTGTGTGTGTGTGGGTATGTCTCACCTAAAGGTGATGTTTGTATACACACTCCAGTTGGTAGTTTTGAAAACCAGGAAGTAGCCTGTCTTGAGAAACCGGGTGGATTGGAGGTGGTGTGGTGAGGCAGTTTACTGAAGAAGAGAGAAACCATGCAGAAGTGTGTGACTGGGTCTTTCTCAGGTATGCTAGAAACCCTTTCAGCTCCTTACCTGGGAAGCTCTTTCTTCTTGGGAATGACTAGAACCTGATGCTTTGCACATTTACAGCCAGAAATCTCACTACATCTACGTTAACTAGGGAGTGGATACATGAATACTGACATATACACAACTGTGGGTGTGTGCTCTTGAACATTTCCAATCACCTCAATTAGGCTTGTTAGAAAAGAGAATGGGGGTGGGCGCTGGGGATGCAGGCAGTGGCTCACCTGGGCACATTACAGTGCGCAAGGACCTGGGTTCAAGCCCCTGGCCCCCACCTGCAGGAGGGAAAGCTTCATGAGTGGTGAAACAAGGCTGCAGGCACCTCTCCCCTCTCAAATTCTCTCTGTCTCTGTCCAATAATAAACAAATAAAGTATTTCTAAAAAAGAAAGAAAAAAGAAAAAAATCTTTAAAAGACAAAAAAAAAAAAAAAAAAAAAACAAAACCCAGGAATACCAGATGAAAGTTAGATGTGAAAGGAACATGAAAAGATTTAGCATTTCTGTCTTCTTCCTTATAGCACAAATACAGCTGGCTCTTTGCTTAAAAAGAGAGTATAAATTTCAGCTCACAAGGACCCAGGTTCAAGGCCCTGGTTCCCACTTGCAGGGGTTGTGGGAGGGAAGCTTCACAAGCAATAAGGCAGTGCTGCAGGTGTCCCTCTCCCTCCATCCTCTCCTCTTCCCTATCAATTTCTGTCTCTATCCCAAAGAAACAAATACTTAAAAAAGATAGATAGATGAGAGAGAGAGAGATAGTGAATGAGAATGGGTACAGCTTGCCGGAATCACCATCATTTCTTTTTGGAAAGAGTTGCCTTGTTAAGCCATTGACAAGCATTGGGTTTCAATGATGTGGACAAAGGATAGAGAGATTATGTGGCAGAACTGAGGGTCTAGTCCCACAGCACACAGGTTGCTGGACTCTCACCCGAGGAGACCCTCAGGTTCAGGAGGTCTGGGGTGTAGTAGCAAGAGAATTTGCGTTGTTGCTAAGTTTTCAGGAGTTCTGGTATTAGGGAATGCTGAGATGCAGTGCTTTGGACCACAACCCCCATCTCATATCCTGCTTCCTGTACCCCAATTCTCACCCTCATCCTGGAAAGTCTTTTTAATGTCACTCAGAGACTTCTTGCTTTTTGCTTCCCACTAGTGCTCCCAAGGGCTGACACTGAATTGGCCCCCAAACTGTGACCTCACTTCTGGGCTCCCCAGTCTCTCTCTCTCTCTCTGTTTCTTTTAAAAAAGTTTATTACTTTTTTTCTTTAAGATTTCATTTATTAACAAGAAAGCTAGGAAGAGAGAGAAAGAACCAGGCATCACTCTGGTACATGTGCTGCTGGGGATTGAACTCGGGACCTCGTGCTTTAGAGTCCAATTCCTTATCCACTGCGCTGCGCCACCTCCTGGACCACATCCCGTGTCTCTTGTCTGGAATCTGCTATTTCCTCCCTGCCAGAGTCCCTTTGACCTTGTTGTGGCAGCTGTTTCTGTATGTCTCCTCCACCAGCTGGCTGACCAGTTGTGGGGATGGCCTCATATTCCATAGTGCTGAGACCTGCCTGGACATTTCTCTCAACCCACTAGTCCTGCTCAGTGTCCTGGCCTTTGCCTCCTGCCTGGCCTGTCCCTCACCCACTCAAGTCCAGTTTTAATAGACCATCCATACAGAGTACCTGCCAAGGGAATTGACCTGGCTCAGCGTTTTCTCCACCCACAATTCGAATCAAGTCTTTAGATGACTGGGTGCTCTGAGTGATGTTGTCCGAAGTGGTTGTAGCGTCTGTGGAATTGTGATGGTCCATCTCAGGCAGAATACTCTCAGCACGGGTAAGCTTTGTAGAGACACGCTTAGCAGAGACTCTGCCACACGGAAAAGGCACTAGAGGAAGAATTTAAAAAAAAAAAAGAGTATCCTTGATGTTTCTCATTGGCAGGTATGCGGCTTATTACACCAAATCCAGGATGGAGCCCATCCTTGTCATTTCTGAGAAGCAGGCCCATCAATACCTTAATAAATTCAATCAGTGGCTCTATTCTCAAACTAAAAGATTAGCTGCATTACTTTTTCCTGGAAAGTTTTCAAACCCTTCAGGAAGAGAACACTTTGGCTCATAAATCCATCGTCTTTATGGAAATAGGTGTTTGAGAATTGACTTGGGTCAGTCTTAAAATGTATAATGACTTTCTCTATTTTTTTTAAAGCATAGAATCATCATCATCATTATTATTACTGTCTTTATTTGTTGGATAGACACAGCCAGAAATCAAGAGTGAAGGGAGTGATAGAGAGGGGGAGAGACAGAGAGACACCTGTAACATTGCTTCACCACCCACAAAGCTTTCCCCCTGCAGGTGGGGATCGGGGGCTTGAATCTGAGTCCTTTCACATTGTAACATGTGCGTTCAACTAAGTGTACAACCACTTGCCCCTTTAATTTTTTTCTTTTATGATTGGGTTGTCAGAAAAGTCACAACTTATTTTTTTATTCCATAGGAAAACAGAAAAATACATCATGACTTTTCCCAGTAACCCAATAATAACTCTTGTTCCCACGTCCTGCCCTGGGATGGAAATCTGCTAATCAGTGCCATGTAAGTTTTATTTTGGAATAAGGTACACAGGACTGCCATTGCTTGTTGTCAACAAGATGTCATCTGAAGACTAGAATGCCTTCTGACCTGTCTCAAGGTAGAGTTGAAGGTAGTTATTGGGGTGAGGTGAGAGGGATTTAGTCAGCTGGCTCTCAATATTAGCCACGTCAATCAATCACTAATATGATTCTCCCTGCTTACAGCCCTGTTTCAGTTCCTAGAGAAAAAACAAACACACAAACAAAATTCATCCACGGATATGCTGGGGACAAGCAGAATGGACATCTGTAGTCATGGAGAGTCACCTCACATTTCATTTTCCTTTCTCACGTTCCTTGTCGTCACATCCCGTCTAACAGACATTTCTATAGCAACCAGCTGCAGCCAAGTATCACGAAGACAGTGTGTGGTTGGACAAACAGGAAATTAGTTCAAAATACTTATGTATAAATATAAATCATCAACAATGGCTGCAGAGAAGGGACCATTACTATTGAAAGGCAGCAGAGCTTATTTTAGCCCTGGCCTACTTACTCTGCTGAAACCAAGGCTGCGTTCAAATGTGACACTTAGTAGTGGGACATGGTTCTTGGGTTTTTTGTTTGCTTGTTTGTTTGTTTCTATTTTCCTCTCTTTTTTATAACACAGAAGGCTAACCACGGTCTCATCTGGTTACAGTGGAAGTAACATTTTGAAAGTTAAAACACGCATGTGTTTGTCCACACCTACAACACCCCACACCCGCCAAACCACACACACACATATTAGGCTGTTGGAAAAGTCATGACACATTTTTTTCATAGACAAACATAGAAAAATACATCATGACTTTTCCAACAGTCCAATATATTCTCCTCCCAAGGCAGGCTGGCTTTGAAGTGGTGTATGTGTAGACAGACAGAAAGACGGTCAGACCTTCAAAACATTAGAGACTCTTCATTGTAACTGCAGCATCTATACTCTTGGCTTCTGGTCTTTTTCTTTTCATTTCCTCTGCCAGGTACATCGCTAAGACTGATATCAACCCCAGTTATGGAGGACTAAGTACATGGTTCAGGAAGCCAAGCTAATAATATATCAGGGCTTTGGAAATGCAGAAGAAATCATATCTACTTTGCTTCAAAAAGGCCCCCTTGGTTAACAAATATAGTTGATCCCTTCAGACCCTTTTTTTTTTTCTTCTGTCAAAGCTCCTACTGTTTTTGTTTGCTGAGAAGAGCATGTGGAGATGTCCTGGCAATATCAGTCAGCTGTCAACATGGCGGCACAGTTGACATGACTGGGAAGCATTGCTTTGTCCGCAAATAGACATAAATTGACTGTGTTGCTCAGCGTGGTATAACTTAAAAATGATGCCTGTCAGATCATTCTGACACTGAGTGTGCCAACTCAACGTGAGACTCAAGGAGAGGAAGTGACTTTCAGCCACACCCTGACAGAATCATGCTTAAAATTCACCAACCTTGTCGTGTAAACCTGTTAATCACTTATGTATCTTTTGTAATATAGGACTGTTATATCAGCGGGTTGTGAGGCCTGACAGATATGTCTACACTGGAGATAAATTATGTAGTGACAGTTCTATTTGCTAAGTTTTTTAGTGTGTGGGGGATGGGTACTTCTTATTCTAAAAGACAAAAATTATTTATTAGTGATTTAATAATGATCAACATGATTGTAAGATAACAGGGGTACAATTCCATACAGATAGAACCAGAGTTCCCTGTTCTGTCCTCTGCATTGGAAACTTCCCTATTCTTTATCCCTATGGGGGTATAGACCAGAAGTCTTTATGGGGTGCAGAATGTGGGGGTTCTGGCTTCTGTAATTGCTTTTATGCTGGACATAGACATTAGCAGGTCGATCCATACATCCAGCTTGTTTCTATCTTTCCCTATTAGAGATAGGACTTCAGAACATGTTGGTGAGGTTGTCTGCTCAGGGAAGTCAGGATAGAATCATAGTAGTGTTTTAATAAAAATTAAAATGAAACTAAAGACTAATAATATATGCACAAACCAATCACTCATGATAGAAGAGGAGAAAATATTGGATGCATGGAAAAGGATTTAGATCATAGACAGTAATGGAGTTTCTACTTAAAATGATGACATGGTTTGGGAAAATTTCATTGTCTAATTCAAGTGACTTATCTTTTCTGTGGTTTCAAAAGGAAAAAAGAAACAAGTAGCAATCAAACGTATGCCAGCTAGTTGAAATCTCAAAGGTTCAAACCTCAATTTGGATACTTCTCTCTGAGCTTTAAAACATTGTCCCTTGGTTCTGACCTGCTGGTTCACAGGACTTCTGGTCTGCGGCGAGTCGGTATCCTGTTGTGCAGGAACAAACCACCTTGCTATAGGCACTCTTTTTACAAAACTGCATGCACTTGCCATTCTTAATGCTGCACGTCTCATCTGAAAGAAAGCAAGAGTAACGGTAATAGCATTCTCTAATAGGAATTTCTGAAAAGTACTTGAAGCTGTTGTCTCGAGTCTAGGTCAGAGAGAAACAGGCTGGTGCTATTGGACTGGAGAAATAGTCACTTGGATACTGGGCTGATTTGCCATGTGTGTGACCTGGATTTGAGGCTGGCCCTTACCGCATTGGAGGAAGCATCAGTGCTGTAGTCTCTCTTTCTCTTTATCTCCCTTTCTCCCCCTCCCTCCCTCCCTCTTTGTCTCTGTCTCTCTATATATCTGAAAGAGTCATTCTGGAGTAATGAAGCCTCAGAGATGGTCAGGAAAAAAAAAGAATAAACTGGTGGTATTCAGGGACAGAAATTTGGGAGCCTTGAGCTAAGAGTACAAAAATAAGGAATTCAATTCTTTTTTAAAAATTATTTTTATTTTTTATTCTCTTTTTTCTTATTTTTTTGTATTCTAGTTCATTTTTATTTTTTTCTTTATTGGTGGGGGATTAATGGTTTGCAGTAGAATTCAATTCTTACTAAGAGGGCTGGGAATATAGCATATTGGTTCTACAAAAAGAAACCAACCAACCAACCAACAAACAAACAAAACCAAAACCTTTTCTGCCTGAGGCACCAAAGTTCCCAGGTTCCAATAATTCTAGCACCAGCATGAGCCAGAGCTGAACAGTGCTCTGGGAAAAAAAACAAAAACTCAAATTAATTGCAATTCTTATAAAGACATGAAGTTGATGGCAGAGATACCTTTGACTGGCATAAAAGTAATGATTTGTATATGTGACCTTCTCTAAATCATGGACTTCAATAAAAACAACTCCTTGGGAGTCGGGCGATGGCTCAGTGGGTTAAGCACATGTGGCACAAAGTGAAAGGACTAGGGTAAGGATCCCGGTTGGAGATCCCGGCTCCCCACCTGCAGGGGCATCGCTTCACAGGCGGTGAAGCAGGTCTGCAGGTGTCTTTCTCCCCCCCATCCCCTCCTCTCTCCATTTCTTTCTGTCCTATCCAACAACAACAGCATCAATAACAACAACAGTAATAACCACAACAATGTTATAAGCAAGGGCAACAAAAGGGAAAATAAATAAATATTAAAAAAAACCCAAACAACTCCAGAATTACTAAGACACAACAGACATTCAGCAAAGTAGGCAAAACTTCAGCGTTAGGGTCTCACAGAGGTGTGCACCAGCTGAAATGATGAACAATGATTCAGGGATAATTTTCAGGGAACATTGGCAAGACTCGAGCTCTCCTAAAGTTCCCCTCCAATCCCCTTGTCTTTCCTCCTTCCCAGTTACTATCACCCCATGGGAGTCAGGTGGTAGCACAGCGGGGTTAAGTGCACGTGGCGCAAAGCACAAGAACCAGTTACTATCACCCCAATTTCTGATGGTGAGTTAGTTTAGTGTGTTCCTGAACTCCATTAAGAGACTCAAAGTATATATGCTTCTTTGCTTTTTACGGTGATTTTTTTTTTAAGTCTGTATGGCGCATCCCTCCTTGTTGAGCAGAGTAGCGGTTCATTTACACCCTGTGCAAGTCCATTGTGTCGGTGTTGAACAACATTGAATCCTCTTCCTGTTGGTGAAAAGCTGAGGTGAGCATCTACTTCTGGGTTCTTATGCATCATGCTGTAATGCATATTCCTTTTTTTTTTGGTTTTGCTTCCTTGATTATAATGGTTGTTGGAAGTCATGATGTATTTTCTATACAAAAATGTATTGTGACTTTCCTGACAATCCAATAGATGACTCACACCCTGAAAGTGACTTTTTTTTTCTCACCACTCCCATCACCAAAGGTCTGTGTCCCATCCCCACAGTCTTAGATATAGGTCGACACTGTCCTTTCTTTCTTTCTTTCTTTCTTTCTTTCTTTCTTTCTTTCTTTCTTTCTTTCTTTCTTTCTTTCTTTTTTAGTTAACATTCCTATACAGATCTTTTGGTAACTTGTTTGCTGGATGAATACTTTGGAGTGGCATTATTCAATCATTTGTTCAATTCCAGTAGTTCTGTAGGTTTGGTGGCTGCTACCAGGTGGTTCCCTAAAATAATTGTGTGAATGAAAAATCCCCCCATCAAGTGTATGATAATTCTCCTGTGCTATGACTTGCCTTTTTACCTCGAACTGTGTGCCTTGTGGGATAGATGTTCATCATTTAATTTATTTATACATTGATTATGATCATGCACATGAGGGAGAATCAGATTGGCATTTGTGGTACAGGGGATCAAACTTGGGACCTCGTGCTTGCAAGTCTTGGGCTCTACTGCTGAACATTGTCGTTTTTATGAGATTCAGTTTATCCAAGTAGACTTGAAGTTAGCTGAGGTAGGTAAGTAACAATACAAGAGAATAAAACTGGGTCCTTTAAGGCAGCTAAATGCCGAAGACATTATGTGTTGACTATGATAAATATCTTTTAAAATAAAACAAAGGGGATTTCTATTTGCTTTCACTGTTGGCATCTCAGATAAAGGTTCTTTCATTTTCTTCTTTTTTCTTTTTTAGTTGAGCTGCTTTGTCATGTGCAAAACCCAGGATTGATCCCAGCTTCCATAGCACTGGGGGAAGCTTTGGTGCTGTGGTCTCTTTTCTTCCCCACCCCTCTCTTTCTTTTTCTCCCTCTTTGTCTATGTCTTTATCTGGAAAACTCATCCTGGAGCAATGACGCCCAGATTATGACTTTTGTTTTCAATTAGATCAAACACAACACCAGAGTCTTTTCTGTCACTATAGCATTCGCCCACATGCGGCACACTGCCTGATGAACTGTCTCTCTCATCCTGAGCTAAAGAGCTCTTTGAGGGAGCTGGGCAGTGGCACACCTGGTTAAGTGCACACATTACCTCCCGGTTCGAACCCTGGCTCCCCACCTGCAGGGGGGTCACTTCACGAGCAGTGAAGCAGGTGTGCAGGTATCGATTTTTCTCTCCCTCAATCTTGCCTCCCTTCTCAAATTCTCTCTGTCCTGTCTAATTAAAAGAAGGTGGCCTCCCAAAATGGCCACCGGGAGCCGGTGGATTTGTAGTGCCAGCACTGAGCCCCAGTGACAACCCTGGTGGCAAAACAAAGAAACAAACAAAACCTCTTTGCCAGATTTCCCACTTTGAGAACTGGAAGGGGTCCCTCCCTCCCTCTTTCCCTCCCCGTTCCCTGACACCAGGGTTATCCTTGGGGCTCAGTGCCTACATGATAACTCCATAGTTTCCTTCCAATCACATTTTTATTCACTTTTTGTCTTTTTTTTTTTTGATAGAGAAAAAGAGAACTGGGTGTGTGTGTGGGCTGAGGGGAGAGATGGAGAGAGAAAGAAAGACATCCGCAACACTACTTCACTCTTCAAGAAGCTCTCCCCCCATGGGGGGGGACTAGGGGCTTGAACCTGGGTCCTCACACATGGTAATGTGTGCACTCTACTGGGTATGCCACCACCCAGGCCTCCCAAAGGATGTTTCTAAACATTGATCCTTTTGGCTGGTGTGAGTGTGTGTATGTGTGTGTGTGTGGGGGGGGTTGGTACAACCCAAGGGACAGGTGTTGTGGTGGAGAGGGAGCCTTTGCCATCCCAAGAAAGCTCAGAGCGCCAGAGCATGGGGTTGACAGTACTGTGTAGACTCGCCCTTTGCCTCACACCTGTAGCAACACCGGTTGTAGAAGTTTTGTGTTTTGCATTGACAATGTCCCACCAGCACCTCTCTTTGTGAACTGAAGCCCTTTAAGAGCGGTAACTGCAACATAATCAAATTTCACCCGACGAACTTTTCATTCTCCACTGAGACGGAGTTCTTCACTACCTGAGTTGCAGTAGTTCCATAACAGGAGCTGAAAGTAAGAATGTACCTGGTCCCCACCTGCAGGGGCAAAACTTCATGAGTGGTGAAGCAGGGCTGCAGGAGTCTCACTGACACTCTCCCTCTCTATCTCCCCCTCCCCTCTCAATGTCTCTCTGTCTCTATCCAATAATAAAGAAATAAAAATTAAAAAAAAAGAAACTTTAACGTCAATTAGCTCCTGAAGCTTCCCACCCACCCTCCATATGCGGACTGGGGGCTTGAAGCTGGGTCCTTGGGCATTATGCTATGTGTGTTCAACCCCATGTATTACTGTCAGCCACTCTTTTAATATATATATATATATATATATATATATATATATATATATATATATATTTAATTTTAACCAGATCAATGCTCAGCTCTAGTTTATGGTAGTGCCAGGGATTGAACCTGGGACTTCAGAGCCTCAGAGACAGGAAACTCTTTTGCAGAACCATGGCATGACACCATAACCCTGACCATTCTCACTCATTTTAAAGGTTTTGCCTTGCCACCTTTTCCTCTTGTTCTTCTCTCTCTCTCTCTGTCTCTCTCTCTCTGTCTATCTCTCTCTCCCCCTTCCTCCCTCCCTTCCTCAAGTCTTAAAAGGAGGTGGTAATGAATTGCTCTTTAGTACTGAATTTAGTACTGAAAAGATTTCTGGATGTTAAAGGCAATTCTTCTTTTCCTTTCTCAGTGGGGCGAGTGGGGCTGCTGTGAGTTATTTGGCCTTGTGCCTCTTTCATCTGTGCGTCTGTCCGGTGGAAGTCTCTAATGCCTTAATGGAGACCTGCTCATTTTCTTCTCTTTGCTCATAGTAGTATAGCCTGGGGTTGTTAAATTATTTCCCCAGGTTGGCATCTTTGTTCTTCTGGAGTTTCAGAGTAGAACGAGAATCCATCAATTGCTCAGTGTACCTTTCACAACCACAATATCCCCATCATCCTACTTCTAGAGGTGAGAAACCTGGATTGTGTCAATTGCTGGAAACCTCAGCGGGGGGGGGGGGGGGACCACTGTAGGTTGTGCGATGATACACAGGGAACCTTGCTTTGCCATGTGACTCTCAGTGTAATCAGTGTGGTCAGATTCAGCAATGGGCTCTGAGTTCTGCCAACAGATTTCACACTTGAAGTGACTTGGGTGTGGAAATGATGTGCCTATTGTGTGCAAGGACCAGCCTTGTGACACCCCAGTGCTCTACAGCATTGGCTTCTATCATGGACCCGGTTCCCTGTGTCCTGTGGCTGGCAGGTTCACACACAGGTTTTGGTCAAACTGAAGGTCAAGTTCTGGCTCTGCCATGTTCTGCCTCTGTGTTCCAAGCAACTTGGGCTGCTGTCTCCTGATCATCACCCGGGGATGGTAATGGTGCTGACTGCTTATTGGTTGTGCTGGTGGTGAATAAAGTGCACGGGACATCATTATCATGTAACATTTGCTACCAAGTGTGATCTGTGCTCTTTTAGCTTCTGACATGCATATCCTTGAAAGTGTGACCATAGGGAGAATCAAAAAAGAAAGAAAGTGTGACCACAGATAGAAAGAGTGCTTATAAGCTCTGAAAGTAAATGAGGAGGATTCATAAATAAATATGAATGGAATATTATGAATACTAGAATATTATCTAGCCTTTACAGATCATGGAAATCCTGTCATATGCCTCATGGGGGAAATCTAAAGATATTGAAAACAGACTCAGAAAGGAAGAATATGATTGTAATTACTAGGAGTTTGACAGTGGTGGGGGTGAGATTACTGTTCAGAGTGCGTAAAAGTCTCAGTTACACAAGATGAGTGAATTCTAGACAGTGGTACAAGCAGTGCTTAGAGTTAAGGATGTGCTCTGTTGCACACTTCACAATTTGGTAGGAGTCTAGATCCCATAGTAGAGCAAAAGTCTGCCACCCAAAATATGTCTGACAAAAGGTTAATTTCGCAGGAATGACCTGTGGAGATGCTGAGTGGAGATGACCTTTGAGATAAATCCTTCTCCCAGGGAAGAGCCAATCATGGAGAAGGAGGAATGTGAATCTGTATGGGAACTTCAGTCTATTGCTTCTGGTTTTACCCTGTATCCTACTTTGTTGGGAACCTTGTTGATCCATCTTTCTTCCCCGTAAATTCACTGTACTGGGAAGCTATTTATAGATGGTGTCTATGACCACTTGATGAGTTACTCAGACTCTCTGGATCGCTGCTCCCATCTGCACAGGTGTCTAGGCTATTAATATGTCCCCCTTCACTTTTTCTCTTGCTAATCTGTCTCATACTTGCTAATTTTTTCAACCTTTGAAGAACCCAGTGGGGTATAGGAAGGTGTCTTTCCATGCTCATACTTATGTTGTTCTTTACCACAGTTAAAATGGACAGGATTTCTAAGAGACAGCTAGGATAGATGACTACGCCATTTCTCTATTCTATCTGCGCCATTTCTCTATTCTATCTGCTTTGGAAGGGAAACTTGGAACCATGAAGAATCCAAGAGCAAGTACTCACCTAACTCACAGTTCCTTCCTTCAAATCCTTCTTTGCACCAACATTCATAGGAATTGATGTCGTCCTTGCACAGGCCGCCATTTAAACACGGATTGGACTCACACTGATCGCCATCTTTGAGAGAGGGGAGAAGCTGAATTAGATTGGAATTCCCAGCTCTCCCTGATTTTTTTTTGGTGGGGGGAGGCTGGTTTTGGGGGTGGTGGTTAGAGCAGAACTGATGACTTAGAGACCAACTGCTTTTGTCATGGCCCTATCTTCCTGAGTTTCTGGAAGCAGCCAGAGGCCAGGGATTATATCTTAGTGGGAGAGTGATGGCCTCACATAGGAGGCTCTGGGTTAAATTCCTGGCACATATATACAGATATACATAACAAAAGTACATGGAACCAAAACAGAGATCTTAAGCTAGCATTATCCTAGGAAATTGCTATGAGAAGGCATGTACTTTTATTATTTATTTATTTATTTATTTATTTATTGCATCTCTGAGGCCTCATACATGCATGGTTTCACTGCTCAGGACTGAATTTTTCCTATAGAGAGGTATAGAGAGGTAGTCATCCTTCTCTGGAAAGATCTGCTTGCTGTGAAAATCAGGCCCGGCTCCCTCTGCCCTCCTCCATTCCAGTGTGCTTTATGGACCGATGTCAGTTTATCCCAGTTCTCCGAAAATGAATCCCATTGTCTCTGCTTTTGTTTTCATTGTTGTTCAGAACTGACCTAGAGGAAGCAATGAGCTACATTTGCACTTTAGAGTACAGACCAACAATCCTGAATTATTCAGGCTGTTTCACTGAGAGGGCCTGGGCTTGCGGCCAGCAGCAAGGCAGCTCATTTGTTGAACCAGATCTTTCGAACGGCCGTCACTTCACCTTGCACTGTGCCCTCTTCTGGGTGCAGAGCTGTGGGCAGTGGAGGTCAAAGACAGCCAGCCATGGGCCTTGCCAAGTGAGGGAGTCCGCTTTAAGGCGAGGGGGTGGATGTTTAATGAATATCTGCACTGGGATTTGAAGGCTGGAGCTTTAGGAGAATTTGGCTTCTTTTCTGAATTCCAGGACTCCCCAACAGAGTGACCTTTGGTCAGTCCCTTATATCCCCTTAGGTGCTGTTTCCTCTCAGAAAATCAAGGCTGTAGTACAGATTCAGTGGGACACTCTGTAAACTTTATAATGCTCAACCAAATCAATTGACTTTTTTTTTTAAGATTTAAAATTAAAAAAAAAATCTTAATTCACTTATTGGATAGAGACAACCAGAAATCGAGAGGGAAGGGGGTAATAGAGATGGAGGGAGACAGACAGAGAGACACCTGCAACACTGCTTCACCACTTGCAAAGCTTTCTCCCTGAAGCTGAGGACTGGGGGCTTGAACCTGGGTCCTTGGGCATTGTAACATATCTGCTCAGCCAGGTGTGCCACCACCTGGCCCTTTGACTTTTTTTTAAAAATAATTTATTTATTCATTCATGAGATAGAGATGAGGAGAGAGAGCGAGAGAGAGAGAGAGAGAGAACCAGACACTCTGGTACATGTGCTGCTAGGAATTGAACTCAGAACCTCATGGTTGAGAGAATCCAGTGCTGTGCCACCTCCCAGACCACTTAACTTTTTTTTTTAATATAGAGACAGAAAAGGAGAGAAATGGAGAGAGGGAGAGGGAGAGAGAGAAAGAGAGAGAAAGAAAACCACAGCACCAAAGCTTCCTTCAGTGCACGGGACAAAGCTCAAATCTGGGTTTCACATATAGCAAAGCAGCATACTATCCAAGTAAGCTCTTTTGCTGACCTCCCCCTGCCAACTTTAAAAGGCAGGGATTGTTCACTGGGTGGAACCACTGTCTTATTTTGTGTGTGCCTCATGCTCAAGTCCTGATAGCACAGGGAAGGTGCCATGACATTGGGGAAAGCTCAGATGTGGTGGAGTCTCGCTTTTGCTTTCTCTCTCTCTTTGAAAAAAGTTGTCTGGGAATGATGAAATTCTGTATGCATAAGGCATGGCTTGATAAAAACAAGATAAACTTTTATATTTTACTGCCTTTCATCCACCAAGTTGCAGACACTACTATGATTCCATCCTGACTTCCCTGGGAAGATGACCTCACCTCTCCAGAGCCCTACTCCAGTAGGAAAAGATAGAAACAGGCTGGGGGTATGGATCCACCTGCCAAAGTCCATGCCCAGCAGAGAAGCAATTACAGGAGACAGAACTCTCACCTTCTGCACCCCCAAAAGAACTTTGGTCCATAGTGCCAAAGGGGGAGAAAAGTTAGGGGAAGATAACCAGAGGACTCTGAACTCTTAACTCCATCAGGACCCAGAAAGAAAAGAGGAAAACAAGGAAGGACATTCAGAAATAGTAATGGGTATAGGTATGACTTAGAAAGGAAGAGAAGGCAGGACCATAGGGAAAAATGGGCATATATATATATATATATATATATATATATATATATATATATAAATATTCATCAACCCATATTTGTGACCTTGGCAGAACTACTGCAGTTTCCAGTGGAAAGAGTGGGGACACAGAACTCTGGTGGTGGGGATCGTGTCGAATTATATCCTTGTTATCTTGTAATTTTATAAATCAGTAATAATCACTGATAAAAAATCAAAATAAACTGAGAGGACCAAGGAGATATTTCAGCATGAGAGCACAAGGCTGGAATAGATGGGCTCCAGGAAGCCCAGTTTTAATCCCGAGGATCACCATATGCCATAGCTGAGTAGTACTTTGCTTAAAGATGAATCTATAAATCTTTCGTAAAATTATAAAGTGCAGGGTGGGGAGCTAACATAATGACTATACAGACTCTCACATCTGAGGCTCTGAGGTCCCTGGTTTAACTCCCAGCACCACCCAAGTCAGAGCTGAGCAGTGCTCTGGCAAAAAATAATGGACTTTGAGAGCTTGTTTGGAGGTTCTAGCAGGGGAGCGCAGCTACTCGTATACCCTCAACCCAAGATCGGTCCATCTCTATTCGGGGAAGGCCATCCTCTTTGACTGAGCATGCAGCTTTGGAAGGGACACACATGGAGTGGTGAGGGAGGAAGGGGACACCCGCCTAGCCAGCCAGATCAGCCGAATCAACCCTGGCCATCAATGGGGTGACAGATGTCGCAGCCAGATCGCCCTCACATCCATCTGGCCAAAAATAATATAGTGCTTGACAGATGCTGGTTAATGTGGTTGGATGATACTGCTTTTTAAAAAAAGTATTTATTTAATAGAAACTGAGAGGGAAGGGAGAGGTAGAGAAGGAGAGTAAGAGCGAGACACCTGCAGCCCTCCTGCTTCACCACTTATGAAGCTTCCCTCCTGTAGGTGAGGACCAAGGGCTTGAACCTGGGTCCTTGTGTACTGTAATGTGTGTGAACTTGGTGTGCCATCACCTGGCCCTTAGTTGGATGAGATTTCTGCTTCAAACAGACCCTTCCTGTGGGCTGGGAAAGGGCTCAGTAAGTAAAACACACAGGTTACGATGTGTGAAGTCTTGGTTTCCATTCCTGGGACCACTCTGGACATTGCCAAGGGAACTCTATGGATGGTGAAGTGGTGTTTTGGAGTCTCCCCTCCCTCCCTGTTTCAAGAATGTCCAACAGAAACTTTTTTTTTTGCCTCCAGGGATATTGCTGGGGCTTGGTGCCTGCACTACGAATCCCCACTGCTCCTTGAGGCCATTTTCTCCCCCATTTTGTTGCCCTTGTTGTTGTTGTTAGATAGAACAGAGAGAAATGGAGAGAGGAGGGGAGACAGAGAGGGGGAGAGAAAGATAGACACCTGCAGATCTGCTTCACCACTTGGGAAGCAACCCCTCTGCAGATGGGGAGCCGGGGCTCGGACCGGGATCCTTACGCAGGGCCTTGATCTTGCACCATGTGCGCTTAACCTGCTGTGCTACCACCCAACCCCCCCCCCCCATAGAAACTTGTAAGCAGTGAAAGGTGAAGTCAGACAATGTTCTCTTCTTCTCTACTGAGTATGGCTAATATTCTGTGCTCACATACAGTAAGCACCATCAATCCTTCCAGTCTCCTGGGTGGAAGAATGTTTATTCTGAAAGCCCAGGGGAGGAGAAACTGTGTTGCCTGCTCACATTTCCCATTCTAACATAAAACCAGTGAATGGTCTAACTGCCAGTCAGTCTTGGATAAATGAATTAGACTTATTTTTCTGAGTCTCTTTGTCAGAGTTTAATGCATGATCTATTTTCACAGAGGAAAAAGTGTCTAACTCTCAAATGCTTCATAGTCCAGATAGAGGATGAAATGAATTGCTTACCAACGTATTGCTTCCAGAATTCAGTCTGCAAAAATAGAAAAAAAAAAAAAAAGGAGGACAAGTGAATGGTAGTCTTTGAAATGTTTTGGATTTGCTTCTTTCTAACATTTGTAACTCATATAATCTGCATGGTTAGTTAAAAATCCCAAGCAGAAGATCCTTGCAATTTTTTTCCCTATTCTTTACATCAGAAGGATTTTATGTAGAAGTACTTACGGTTTTTTCAGTGTTTTCGAAAACTTCTCGTGCCTCTTCAAAACTACATTTTTCTTCCATACATTCTCTCTCGAGGTTCCCTCGAACAAACTCTTCCAATTTCCCCGAATTATATCTCTTCTGCCGATGCAGGATTTTAGTGGCATTTTCACGATCAAGAAAAACTGAAATGTAAAAGAGGAACCCTTTAGTAGCAGAGAGAAGGAGAAAGCATCATGAAAATGACATAACATCTCTTTAAGCAAGAGTCATGTTTTAATGCTGGTAATCCCTCTGCCAATTTATCTGTAGGGCTTGGAGCCAAAATCTCCAGTGTGTGCTTGCTATTGTACACACCTAGCGATTTAGGAATTAAAATTCAATTTCGTTCTTAAGCTGTAATCAAAGGTCATATTTTAAATTGTATTTGCATTTAATTTGGATGGAAAAGAAAGTTATTTATTTATTTATTCCCTTTTGTTGCCCTTGTTTTTTATTGTTGTAATTATTATCTTTGTTGTTGGATAGGAGAGAGAGAAATGGAGAGAGAAGGGGAAGACAGAGGGGGAGAGAAAGACAGACAGACACCTGCAGACCTGCTTCACCACCTGTGAAGCGACTCTCCTGCAGGTGGGGAGCCAGGGGCTCGAACTGCGATCCTTATGCCAGTCCTTGCGCTTTGCACCACGTGCGCTTAACCCGCTGCACTACCCCCCAACTCCCGAAAAGAAATTTCTTAACTCAGCAGTGAACTTCACAATTTGCCATCATTGGAAATATTACTAATTGCCAGTTCTTGCAAGGTGAGCCAGATGCAATGCCCAGAATGGCTTTGCAACACATTTTTCTTGGAAGATCAGGAGCCAGTTTGTGATCGAGCTGCCAACGCAGCCCCTAGCATCTCTCACAAGATGTACAGGAAAAGCCACAACATTCATTCCTTTGTCTTCAGGTTCACTCCATTTCCACTTGGTATGCTATAAAAAAAATTCAAGAATGGTCGGTCCATGCTCCCAGTCTGCCTCTCTCTTTCCCTAGTAGGGTGTGTCTCTGGGGAAGCTGAGCTCCAGGACACATTGGTGGGGTCTTCAATCCAGGGAAGCCTGGCCAGCATCCTGATGGCATCTCAGGTGGTTCACTTTCTAACAAAGTCCCAAAACCTAGATATACACCAGTTTCTGTGAGAGAGAGCTTATGTTCACACGTATCCATAAACTACTGCAAAATATATACCTGAAAGCAGAAGTACACTAGAGTTTGCAGTGAGCATGGACCAACCATTCAACGCCCATGTTCAGCGGGGAAGCAATTACAGAAGCCAGACCTTCTACCTTCTGCAACCCTCAATGACCCTTGGTCCATGCTCCCCAGAGGGACAGAGAATGGGAAAGCTATTGGGGGAGGGGGTGGGATATGGAGATTGGGTGGTGGGAATTGTGTGGAGTTGTACCCCTCCTACCCTATAGTTTTGTTAATTAATCCTTTCTTAAATAAAAAAAATTAAAAAAAATTCAAGAGTTCTGTTATCCCTACCTGTAGGGATGCTCTTGAACTCTGAATGATTGAGGTCTTCAACCCAATTCTCACCTTCCCTGTCAATCTTTCCCTCTTTGTTTCTCTCTCTTACACACACACACACACACACACACACACACACACACACACACACACACACACACACACACAGAGACACACACACACACACAGACACACAGACACAGACACACACACACACACACACACTCACGTGATCCAACACACCTGAGAGAATTAGACAGACAGACAAAAAATCTAGACTAACAGGAACTCAAGCCTGGAGTTACTCCTTTCTTGAAAGAACTGTCTCCATAGGACCAGTTATTTGTAAGACGAACATGCCAGGGCATTCTGGGACTTCTTGCTCATGAACTATCTTTTAAAAAGGAAAAGACAATAAACTGACCTATCTTCCCTTATTTTCACTGCAGTGGTTCACTTCATGGGACCTTCTAGCCCCTTGACAGCCTCACTTTTTTCCTCTTCTTTTGCAAGTCCCCTTGGGCATTGCTTTGGTGCTGAACTGAGTTTAGACAGTTTTCTTTCCAGCTTTCCACTTGCCAGTTCTCTCGGTTCTCCTTCTTCAAGATGGATATTCTCAGCTTCCCAGGCAATCGATTGTGGCTATCTGCCTTCTTCCCTTCCCAGGGGGACTGAGCCCCAGGGGAAACATTGTCATTTTAGGTGGAGTCCCTATGCTGCTTGGGCCACGTTTGTAGGCCAGTCCCCAATCCAGTCTTTCTCTCTTGAATCAACCAACTTCTCTTCTCCTACCTTTCCATGAAATGACCTCTCTCTTTCCTGCTCTAGTAGGGTGATGTTAACCAAAGTAGCTGTAGTACAAAAAACAAAACAGCAACAACAACAACAAAAAAGGGCACTTCTGGCTGCAGGCCAGTCCATTTCTGCTCTCCCTGCTTGGCTTGCCCCACCAGAATCTTCCAAGTGCTCGCTACTGCTTGGCATTGTTCCAGGAACAAGGGAATCTTTATCCACTAGCTCCCTGGTTTCCTCACACACACAGAGCTGTAACTACTGCTTATCTAGCAGTAGCTTGCAAAGAGCTTGCTCTACTCAGATGTGTCTTCTGAAGTCCCGATCATCCTTCCAAATCTGAGTGCAAGTTGTGCTGTGGCTAATGAGAGCTGCCATTGACTGAACGTGTCTTGAGTGCTGGGCTCAGTGCTTCATGCCTGTGTTTGCCTTCCATTCCCATGACAACCCCACACATGGAAGGCATTGCTCATCTCTTGGAGGTGCTGGAGTGTATTTTGTGAAGGAGAGATGGGGTGTCCAGTAACACTGAGTGCCATGTCAGCCAGGAGGTATAGCCTTTGGTGTGTGAGAAATAGCCCAGTTGGTTGTAGCCTTTTCATTGATGTCTATCAATCCAGTCTGACTACAGACCCCTGACTTTTACATGTCTACATTGACTACAACCATGTCTTGTTTTTCTTCAAAATTAGCTTAGACTTCCCAGCTCCTTCCTCAATCTTTCTTTCCCAGTATAGCCACATTGTCCTGGCCCAAATCCTCTTCCTTGCACTTCCTTTCCCATTATAGTAGACTCCTGGCTCACTCCTAATATCCACTCCCATCCCCTTTTCTTGAATGTGGTGGTTAGATTGTGAGCCAATTCCTTCTCACCAAAGGGGAAGAGGACAGGTTGTTCCCATGCCCAGTAATGTATAAAAAGGCTCTGATGATTGCCTTTGGTATGCTTGCTGGCTTATACCCTTGCATATGTGTGTGTGTGTGTGTGTGTGTAAAACTTTTGCTCTGCTCATGACTCTCGGTGTCTCAGTCCTTGTTTTAAGGCATAGACAGAGTGTGTTTTGCACCGTTTCCCACAGTGCTCAGACTGCAGAGTCCTTGCTCTTTGGTACCATAATATATCTGGTAGTCTCAGCAGATGGGAGTATAAGACATACCTATGTACTACCCCCGCCATCTTGAGCCCCTTTCCCTCCTCCTTCCCCAGGGCTGTTGAGTCATATAGTCATATCACTTGTGCTTTCTTAGTGTCGGGAATTTCTTTCCCTCTTCTCTGTGTGGCTAATATCCAGGCCTGGGCCCTTATGTCTCCCTTGAATGTTGATAATGACCTCAGATTTATCTCCCCTAGTTTTACTCCTCCAAAGTAAGCAAACAAACATCCATTTCAGTAGAATGGTAGAGTGTTGGCCTAAACCAACCATCAGGGCTCCTCCTGGTTAATTACATTTGTGATGACTCTGCCTTGCCTTCTGTTGACCAGACTCCTTAGGTTAGGGCTCCTATGGGTGACAATCTGACCCTTTCTAGCTCCCCTGCCTCACTGACTTGCCACGTTTACTTTATTATTATTATTTTAATTTATTTTTTATTTTTATTTATTTTCCCTTTTGTTGCCCTTGGTTTTTTTTTAATTGTTGTTGTAGTCGTTGTTGTTGTTATTGATGTCATCATTGTTAGATAGGACAGAGAGAAATGGAGAGAGGAGGGGAGACAGAGAGGGGGAAAGACAGACACCTGCAGACCTGCTTCACCGCCTGTGAAGTGACTCCCCTGTACGTGGGAAGCCGGGGGCTCGAATCGGGATCCTTCCACCGGGCCCTTGCGGCTTTGCACCACATGCGCTTAACCCGCTTAGCTACTGCCCGACTCCCTACATTTACTTTTAAAAAATTATTAATTACTTAATATTGGTTTACAAAATCATAACATAACAGGGGATATTCCATATTGTTCCCACCACCAGAGTTCTGTATCCCCAACCCCTCCACTGGAAGCTACAGTAGTTCTCCTAAGGTCACGGTCACAGATATGGTTGCCTATTATTTCTCTCTCTCTCTCTCGATATATATAACAATTATTTCCCTATGGTCCTGCCTTCTCTTCCTTTCTAAGTCATGCCTACACCTAGTACTACTTCCAAATGTCATTCCTTTCTCCCTTTCTTTCTTCAGGACCTAATGGAATTGGAGTTCAGAACCCTCTGGTCATCTTTCCCTATCACCAATCACCACCCCCCCACCTGAGTATTGACCAAAATTCTTTATGGGGTGCAGTTGGGAGGTCTGGCTTCTGTAATTTATTCTCCACTGGTCATGGGTACTGACAGGTGAATCCATACCCCCAGCCTGTTTCTGTCTTTTCCTAGTGGGGTAGGGCTCTGGACAGGTGAGATTCCAGGATAGTTTGGTGAGGTCGTCTGCCCAGGGAAATCAGGATGGAATCGTGATAGCGTCTGCAGCTTGGTGGCTGAGGCTATATGGTGTTTCTGTGGATGTCTCAGCTCTAGCTGAGGAATTTTGTTAAGTTCAATAGTTGTAGATACTTGTTTGGGGAAAGAGCCTGATCTAGTCATTGTTACTCCATGATTATACTTCCCAGAAGTCCCCAAGAATTTTTTCACTGGTGACTAGGGAGACAGCAGAATGGCTCTTCAGAAGACTTTCATACCAGAGGCACCTAAGGTCCCAAGTCCAATCCCCAGCACCACCATAAGCCAGAGCTGAGCTCTGTGTTTTCTCTCTCTCTCTCTCTCTCTGCTCCTCCCTTCATTATACATAAATATATAAATAAACTATTTTTACAAAAGTATTTATTGAGTCAGAGGGATACAACAATGGTAATGTAACAGACTTCCATGCCCAAAATAGGAAGTCCCAGGTTCAATCCCCAGCACCACAATAAATCAGAGCCAAGCAGTTTTCTGCTTATTCTCTCTCTGTGTTTCATTTTCTCTCAACAATACGAAAGGTCCTATGACCTAGGAAGTGTTGCAGTGGCTAGAGTGCTGGACTTAGAGGCATGAAGTTCTAAGTTTGATCACCAGATACCCCCCCACCACCAAGAAACTAAGTCTTAAAAAACGAAAAGTCCTTACAAAGATATAAGAGATAGAGATCTAAGCATCACTCTGGCATATGTGGTACCAGGGATTAAAGTCATGACCTCATGAACACAAGCCTCATGATGTCCACAGTGTATCACCGCCTCCCAGGCATCTTCCACACATGTCTTACAGGAAGCGTTTGGAACCTCTGGCTGTCATGATCTCAGGCTGGTGAGCTCTATGTAGCTCTACATACTTAACATTATGTCCAATTTTGTGAGTTTTCCAGCAAATGCCTTCTTCAATTCCTGACTCTTCCCACTCTAGTTTGATGTCACCTTTGCTTTCTCAGATCATTATTTCTCTATTTCAGGCTGACGTCATGTCTGGAGTGGGAACCACAGGACCAGTCTGCAGTATGGGGACACTTAGGCTTGGCAACCCTGCCCCTCATATTGTCAAGATCCAAGGTTTGATTATAGCCGGTTGACAAGTAAGTGTGATAAATACTTCCTGTGAGAACATGCTGTTTGTCTAAATGGGATGATTTCTTCCCTGGGTGCCTGCCTTTGGGCAGTACAGAAAGTCAGTGAAGTTGTAAAAAGACAAAGTGATAAACTTGGCATGAACTAAGCTCCTACTTCTTTATGCCAGTGTTTGGACTTTGCTCCCTTAAGAGCTCTGGTACTGAGCAGCCCCATATATTAACTCCAGATTATTTAAAATCAGAGACAGAGTAATATCTTTCAATTTGTGAAAAACTGTGCTGATGAATTATTGGAGTCACGTTATTCTATAAGAGTGCAGCTTTCACAAGAGTACAGTTTCACCTTTCCCCAAAATAGGTGCAGCACACCCTACCCACCACCAAAGTGCCATCTCTCTCCACCGTAGGACACTGAGCCCCCAGCCCCCTTTTTGCTCCCACCCAGTCCTCCAGGGTACCCTATGAGCTAATAAAACTGATGATGACCTCAGTAATGTAGATAACAACTTATTAATAAAAAGCTCAACATCTATTTTAGCTAAAACTGTTTGTGCAAGTTATGATTGTATAGACTTAGTTTAAAATCAGAAACATGGCTCTTGATACAGTTCTATGATCTTTAAACACATATTTTGAGAAACCAAGCTCTGTGTGTAAAATAAGACGATTGTCTGTGGCTGCACTGTTCCCATCTGATTATAAAATGGTGGATTTAAAAAAACCCTAATGGCATAGATAGTCCGCCCCCCCCAGTTTATTCTGTTTCCTGTTAGAACACTTGCCCAATTTTTTTCTTTATCCAAGACGACTGTTTCCTAAGAGGAATGACGTTTATTGAATCATATGTGTAGCCATATCTATTAAAATATATAGCACAAACATTGAACTCTATTTAGTCTTAAAAAAAAAAAAAGAAGATGCATCTACCAGCAAACCAGCACTTAGCAACCCACACACTGATGACTAGACTCTTAAACATTGCTGTCAAAACTTCTCATTGTTGTTCAGTGAGGAAGTAGCACCAGGCATTTCTACATGTAAAAAGCTAGCACACACTATGTATCTTTAAAGAGGAGACAAACCTGTACATTCGGCAGTGAGTAGGTACCCCCAAAGGCAAATGGTGAGGAAGCCCAGTGATTCTGCCATGATGGTGACCAGCACTGCTGCACCTCTGCTGGTGGATTGTGCAAGTAGCAAGGTTGACCAAATGTTCCAAAGTACAAGCTGAGCTGTATTTACTTCTGGGAAACAGTGTCCATCTCCCTGAATGGGTCTTTGGGCTGTTTTCCAATGACCTCTTGGGTGAAGCAAAGAGCATGGGCATGCCATCTAGGATTCATATGCTTCTGCCCTGTGGCTCCTCCGAGGCAGGAAGTCACATACCATTAGAATAGTAGTAGGTGGGAGTCAGGCAGTAGCGCAGCGAGTTAAGTGCACGTGGCACAAAGCACAAGGACCGGTGTAAGGATCCTGGTTTGATCCCCTGGCTCCCCACCTGTAGGAGAGTCACTTCACAGGCGGTGAAGCAGGTCTGCAGGTGTCTCTCTTTCTCTCCCCTCTCTGTCTTCCTTCCTCTCTCCATTTCTCTCTGTCCTATCCAACAACAACTAGAACAATAATAACTACAACAATAAAACAACAAGCGCAACAAAAGGAAAAATAAATAAATATTGTTAAAAAAGAATAGTAGTAGGTATAGTGGCCACAGTTGCTGTGGCATCAGAATTCCACAGTGAATCCCCATCTTATTTTTTGTCAGGAGACATGATAACACTATGTTAAAAGAGATGGAAAGGGAAGAGGCATTTGGTCACTAATCTTAAAATACTCCCAGTATTTATCAGCCTTGAGACTTTTATGCTCCTCAGAAAAATGAGAGGTTTGTAGACTTTATTATGTTTTATACCCACATGGGGACACATGAACCCTGTCTCAGAATACATGTACATATGTCTAAGTGCCGCTTTATGCATAGATGTGTTTATATATGTAAAAATATATGCATATTACTATATGATACTTAATATTAATTTATTCTTTACAATTTTCTAAAATTACCTTTATTGGATAGACAGTAAATTGGGTAGACTGATAAAAATTGATAGTGAAGGGAGAGATAGGGATAGAGACATAGAGACACCTGCAGCACTGCTTCACCACTTGCAAAGCTTTCCCCCTGCAGGTTGAGACTGGGGGGGCTCAAACCCAGGTCCTTGTGCAGTGTAAAATGTGATCTCAACACCACAACCCAGTTCCTAATATCTTATATCCTGACAGAACATAAACACCTTTGCTGGATATGGATGTTGACAGGCCAATCCATAACCACAGTCTGTCTCTTTCTCTCTTTCTCTCTCTCTTTCTTTCTTTCTTTCTTTCTTTCTTTCTTTCTTTCTTTCTTTCTTTCTTTCTTTCTTTCTTCCTTCCTTCCTTCCTTCCCTCCCTCCCTCCCTCCCTCCCTCCTTTCTTTCTTTCTTTCTTTCTTTTTTTCTTAATTAGTGATTTAATAATGATTGACAAGATTGTGGCATAAGAGGAGTACAATTCCCACCACCAGAGTTCCATATCCCATCCCTTCCATTGGAAGATCCCTTATTCTTTTTTTTTCCTGCTTCACCACCTGTGAAGCGACACCCCTGCAGGTGGGAAGCCAAGGCTTGAACCGGGATCCTTCCTCCAGTCCTTGCACTTTGCGCCACCTGCACTTAACTGCTGCACTATCGCCCGACTCCCCCTTATTCTTTATCCCTTTGGGAGTATGAACCAGAAATCTATATGGGGTGTGGAAGGTGGGATGTCTAGTTTCTGTAGTTGCTTCTCCGTTGGACATAGGCATTGCCAGGTCAATCCATACACCTAGGCTGTTTCTGTCTTTCCGTAGTAGGGTAGGGCTCTGGGGAGGTTGGGTTCCAGGACACACTGGTGAGGTCATCTGCCCAGGGAAGTCAGGTTGGCATCGTGGTAGCAACTGCAAGTTGATGGCTGAAAAGCATTAAGATATAAAGCCAAACAAATTGTTTAATAAACAGGAACCCAAAGGTAGGAATAAAGCATATGAAATTATAGGTCTTTGTGTGGGAAGAAGCTAGTAAGTCTATTTTAGGTATGTTCCATGCAGCCCATGACTAGTAATTTTTGCCTGAGCTAACATTCAGGTGGACTAAAAGTATTGTCTAGGAAGATGGTATCAGAGTTGAGAATATGCCTAGAAAGCTGGATTAAGGCAGAGAGTAGCTCCCAAATATGAGGAAAGTATATAAATACCATTATATGTTAACCACATCCATCTTACCCAAGACCCATATATATTTATATTTAACACAGGAGCCTGTGTAATCTCTGCATTCCTGTCATTTGACCTTGCAGTCTATGGTCATAGCTGGGAACATTCTAGGCTGCACTCATTTCAGGACCAGTCTTCCTTGAGTGGCAAAGTATGTTGACTCAACCTCTCTTTGAAGAGTGGGGTGGTCCCTACGATTGCTGCTTGACATTGAGGGTAAGGTCCTGGAGAGGCCCACAAGAGGGCTTATGATGACGTTCTTGATGAAAGTGACCAGTGATAGTAGAGAGAGGGATCTATAAGAGATCTAGACCCATCATATCTTTGTGGGAATCCAAGGATTCCCAGACTAAAGTCCCAGATGATGGCGTGGCCTGGTAGTGACCAGAAAGACCATATTGACTTATTTCTTAAACCTGTGATCCAATTCTGTGTGCTGTTGTAGTGAATGGATAGAACCAAAGATGATGATCATGGGGAACCTTTGATTGCTAGCCAGTCAGAAGCTCTGAAGCTAATCTGGTGAAATAGGCCCCTGGAATCTAAGTATGTGGTCATGAAAACCTTGCATCTATAGCTAGTTGACTGGAAGTACAGGAAAAGGTTGGGGAGACAGCATAGTAGTTCTGCAAAAGATTTGTTTGAGGCTCTAAGGTCTCTGGTCCAATCCCCTGCACCATCATAAGCCAGAGCTGAGCAGTGCTCTGCTAAAATAATAATAAAAAAATAGTACAGGAAACTATTGGGTTGTTGGAAATGCTATGACATATTTTTCTGTTTTTCTTTTTTATGTATGTATGCATGTATGTATTTGCCTCCAGGGTTATTGCTGGGGTTCTGAGCCAGCACTATGAATCCACTGCTCCTGGCGACCATTTTTTTTTTTCTATTTCATAGGACAGGGCATAGAGCAAATGATAGGTGAGAGAAGATAGAGATGAAGAGAAAAGGATAGACACCTGCAGACCTGCTTCATCACTTGTGAAGCAACCCCCCTACAGTTGGGGAGCCAGGGGCTCAAACCTGGATCCTTGTACTTGTCTTTGAGCTTTAATACTATGTGCGCTGAACCGGGTGTGCCATTGCCTGGCCCTCTTTTTTTTTCTGTATTTATCTATGCAAAAATAAATTAAAACTTTCCCAAGAACCCAATCACTTCCTGGGTTTGTAGTGAGTGTCTAAAGTGGAAGGTCTCTGGTCTTGGGAGACTGTAGGATCTGACACTGTCTTAGGGTGGAAAGTGGCAAGATGAAGTGAGTGTAGGATACTCAGCTGGTGTCTAATAATTGCTTGTTGCTGTGGGGAAATCCCCTCACAGCTTATTGGAAATTGGTCTCAGGACTAGCCATTAACTGCAGCAGTCCTATAGCGAAATGCAATTGAATTATCAACAACCTTAATGAATCTGAAAGTGGATTATTCCTGGGAGCCTCCAGGTAGGAACCTTGATTTTGGCCTTGTGAAACTTGAAGCTGAGCTCTCACTTGACGTTACTTGTACTTCTGTTTACAGAACTGTATGATAATAAAAGGGTATTGTTTGAAGTCTTAAGTTTGCAGCAGTTTTTTTATGTGACTGTAGAAAACTAACACTGCATCATTAGTATTTCATTTGTGCTAAGCCTTACTTTCTCCCTGAAGTTCTTTTTGAACTGTCAGTACTTCTGGGAGGGTAAACACATACCATCTTGTGAGCATTAATCTATGTTTCTAAAAGCCCTCTGGTTTTAGCCCTTTGTTTCTCTGTCTGTGGTACAGCTTCAGTGATTAGTGTGTGTGTGTGTGTGTGTGTGTGTGTGTGTGTGTGTGTGTGTGTAACTAGTGAGGTCAGTATTTGATGTTAATTTTTGTTCTATATGCACATGGATTTTTTCCCAGCACTGTTGATTAATAAGATTATCTTTTCCCCTAATATTAACGTCACTGTTTCCAGGGGTCACAAGACCCCCTTTTGGGGCCTCTCGAGTTCATACACCACAGGAAAGTACTTGAGTGCAGGCACGCTGGGTGTGTTAAGAGGAAATTTATTAGCAAATGATGGTGCACCCTAGGAAAGGCAAGGGTGGGCAGGAAGTGAGTCTGTTGGCCCAAGGTCAGGGGCTTCTTAGGTTTCCTTAGCCCCTCCCTCCCATTGTTTGTGATTGGCCAGTTTGTTTCTGGGCCAGCTGGCTAAGTCCTTGTGATTTGCTGGCCCAGCTCAGCTTAAGGAGGGTGGGCAGACACTTCTTTCTAAGGGCAGTGGGTCACAGCTCTCAGGTGTCTTGTCAGGAGCTTCCAGGTGAGCAGTCCCAGTTCCCAGTTGCTAGGTGCCTGCCACCACAGCCTCTGGGGCCCTGTTGCTTTAGCTGCATATCTTCCCAGCTTATCCTAAGAGTCATAATTTTGTCAAAAATAAGTTGACTCTGGGGACCAGGAGATGACTCTCCTGGTAAATTGCACACCGTGCCATGTGCAAGGACCTGGACTGAAGCCCCCAGCCATTACAAAGAGGAAGCTTTAGGAGCATTGAGAGTGGGTCTCTGGTACCTCCTCTCTCTCTCTCTCTCTCCCTCTCTCTCTCTCGCCTCCAGGGTTATTGCTAGGGCTCAGTACCAGCACTACAGTTTCACTGCTCCTGACAGCCATTTTTTAAAAATTTTATTGGATAGGACAGAGGGAAATTGACAGAGGAGGAAGACATAGGGAGAAAGACACTTGCAGACCTGCTTCACCGCATGAAATAGACCATCTGCAGGTGGACAGCAGAGGTTCGAACCAGGAGCCCTGTGTGTGTTCTTGCGCTTCGTGCTATGTACTTAACCTGGTGCGCCACTGCCCCCCCGTCTTTATCTCTCTATTTCTCCTTGTCTCTGATACACTGTCTAAAAAACAAACAAAATAAAAAACTGTTGGCTCTTTACATATGAGCTTGTTAGTGAATTCTGTGTTCAATTCAGTTTGCTTATATATATATTTTAATTTTTATTTATAAAAAGGAAAACACTGACAAAAACCATAGGAAAAGAGGGGTAAAACTCCACACAATTCCCACCACCAGAACTCCTTATCCCATCCCCTTCCTTGATAGCTTTCCTATTCTTTAACCCTCCGGGAGTATGGACCCAGGGCCATTATGGGGTGCAGAAGGTGGAAGGTCTGGCTTCTGTAATTGCTTCCCCACTGAACATACTCCCAGCCTGTCTTTCTCTTTCCCTAGTCAGGCGGGGATCTGGGAATTCAGAGCTCCAGGACACATTGGTGGGGTCGTCTGCCAAGGGAAGTTTGGTTGGTGTCATGTTAGCATCTGGAACCGGGTGGCTAAAAAAATAGTTAACATATAGAGCCAAACAAATTGTTGACTAATCATGAATCTAAAGGCTGGAATTGTTCAGATGAAGGGTTGGGGGGTCGCTGTTTTGTAGATAGTTAGTAGTTCTATTTTAGTTATATTCCAAAGAGCCCATGACTATACTAGTTTTTTTTTTTTTTTTCTGAGCCTGACATCTGATATGCAGGTGGATCTAAGTTATTGTCTGGGGAGATGAAAGCTGGATAAGGGAAGAGAGTAGCTCCCAATATGGGAAAGGTGTACAAATATTGTTGACTGTAAACCCTATCGACTTGATCTGATTTAGGGCCCATATACAGATAGGAGCCTATGTGACCTCTGCATCACTGTAGATCTGAGCTCACCAATATTTTCCTCTAAGTACCTGATAGTTTTTGGTCTAACATCCAAGTCCTTGATTCACTTGGAATTTACTTTTGTATTTGGTGAAATATAGTGGTTCAGTTTCATTTTTCTGCATGTTTCAACCCATTTTTTCCAACACAGTTTGTTGAAGAGACTCCCCTTTCTCCCATTTAATAGTGTGGGAACCTTTGTCAAAGATTAGATGTCCATAGGTGTGAGGCTTACTTCTAGGCTCTCAATTTTATTCCACTGGTCAGTGTGTCTATTCATGTTCCAGTACCAAGCAGTTTTGATGACTATGGCCCTATAATACAACTTGAGATCTGGGAGTGTGATGCTTCCATTTTTGTTCTTTCTTCTCAAGATTGTTTTGACAGTTCTAGATATTTTCTGGTTCCAGAAAAACATTTGTAGCATTTGTTCTATTCTCCTAAAATGTGGTTGAGATCTTGATGAGGATAGCATTAAACTTGTATATGGCTCTGGGTAGTATATTCATTTTGATGATGTTAGTTCTTCCAACCCATGAACATGGAATATCTTTCCACTTCTTTGTGACTTTTTCAATTTCCTTGAATAGTGATTCATAATTTTTTATACAAGTCTTTCAATTCTTTGGTTAGGTTTATTCCTAGATATTTTATTGTTTTTGTTGCTATAGTAAAAGGAATTGATTTCTGGATTTCATCTTCTTCTAACTTAGTATTTACATAGAGGAATGCCACTGACTTTTGAATGTTAATTTTGTAGCCTGACACCTTACTGTATTGCCTGATGATTTCCAAAACGTTCTTGCTGGATTCCTTAGGTTTTTCTATGTATACTAACATATCATCTGCAAATAGGGAGAGTTTGACTTCTTCTCTTCCAATCTGTATCCCTTTAATTCCTTGCTCCTACCTGATTGCTATGGCAAGAACTGCCAACCCTATGTTGAATAGTAATGGTGATAGTGAGCA